>NC_058135.1:10764832-10889079 GCF_016433145.1 Gracilinanus agilis | reverse complement strand
CCCTTCCTTCCTTCCTTCCTTCCTTCCTTCCTTCCTTCCTTCCTTCCTTCCTTCCTTCCTCCCTTCCTTCCTTCCTTCCTCCCTCCCTCCCTCCTTCCCTCCTTCCTTCCACCTTTTTTAGATACTTTGGGCACTCATCCATTGATTCTTGGTCCTATGTATTTGTGTCATTTTTAGATATATCCTGGATGTTAGAGATCTTTGTTGCAAGGGTTTTCTTTTTTTGGTGATGAATATTATATATTTGTACAAACCATCCTCCAAAAAGGATTGGGCAAGTTGTCATACCTGAGGTTTAGGGTACTCTAGTGGATAATACAGGATTAGCTGTTCAATATAGACATTTCTATTATTGTCTTTTGATATGGAAGCCCACTGTGGACTTACAGAATAGAATGAGAGGACCAAAAAAGATCTCAAAGGTCATAGGATGCCGAGATTTAGAACTGGATGAGACCTTAGAGGCCATCTCAAGCCATCTCCTTGCTTTACAAATGAGGAAACTAAAGTCCAGAAGGCGTACCCTGGCAGAGGTGGGTTTCGCACTTGGGCCTTCTGGTTCTAAGGGCAGCATTCTTCCCAGTATACAATGCTGCCTCTTCATGACCTGGTTCTTGGTCCAAAGTGTGAGAGTGGCAGAGCTAAGATCCAAGTTTCCAACCAGAATTAGAATCAGATTTGTTAAATTAATAGCATTCCCACATGTAGATCATTTCCCTAATCAATAAAATGGGAATAATGTTTGTATCACCTATTTCACTATGATGCTGAGTGGAGAAGCCTTTTTAAAAAAATTATTTTTCCATGTTTCCGTGATTCATTTTCTTTCCCTCCCCCTCCCAGAGCCGACAAGCAGTTCCTCTGGGTTACACAAATGTCGTCACTTGATACCTATTTCCATATTATTCATTTTTGCTAGAGAGTTATTTTTTAAAGCCTAAACCCCAAATCACACCCCCATGCAAACAAGTGATCCATCATATGCTTTTCTTCTGCGTTTCTACTCCCCCGGTTCTTTCTCTCAGTGTGGATGACATTCTTTCCCACAAGCCTTTCAGGAGTGTCCTGGCTCACTGCATGGCTACTAATAGCAAAGTCCATCACATTGGATTGTTCCTGAGAATGTTTTTCCTGAGAAGCCTTTTTAAACCTTAAAGCAGTAAAGGGATGTGAACCATCATTGCGGGCTATTAAACCAAATCTGCCAGGGGCAGCCTTCGTTTCTGAAACGCTGTCCAAGTCTATATAATTTGAGTTTCCCTTTTAATTGTGCTAGTAGGAATAGACTCGGATATCCTGCGTGTGCACCCGCAGGTACAAGGATGCTGGAATGCCCTGTGTGTGAAGGCTCCCGGCAGTGATCAGGGAGACAAAGTACCGGCCCCACGTGAGAGTGGGAAGGTATGTGTCAAAGGTACAAATCCCTCCATTTTCAATGTGGCATCAAGGAAGCACTGCTGGAATTGGAATCACAAGGTCTTGGAATGAATCCTGGCTCTGCGCCGTACTATACCAAGAGGATCGAGGTCGAAGTGAGAAACCACTAGCCTTGGGAGGCAGGAAGCTCGAAGATCCAACCTCGCCTCTGTAAAAGTGAAATTTGGGAGATGCCATCTAAAAGTATATATATTTTTATGGACATGGGAAATGTATCAAACTACATTTCCCGTGGTCCAACGGGTTTCTGTTTCCGGTTCTTTGGGCGTGGGGACACCTACGTCTCCACGCAGAGAAGAGTTTAAATGTCCTGGGTTAGGTGGGAGTGGGCTCTTGGCCAGCAGACTCGGGAGGAGACAGGAGACAGTAATGGCGAGGGCGGCGGTTTTGAATTCTTACAAGTGTGTGGTCTAATGACTTTATCTAGCAGCATCGCTTTTATTAAATTACTAAATTATATTATTATAGCAGCCTTTATCATTTTTCATATTTATACCTCAGACCCTTAACTCTAGGACAGACGTATGGCAATTCACCTAACTTCTTGCACCCTCATTTCTGCATCTGTAAAATGGGCATGAAAATAGCATCTACCTTCCAGGGCTGTTGGGAAAATCAACTGAGATAACGTGGGAGATCTTTGCAGACGTTTATGTGTTAGATGCTCGCCATTATTATTAGTCATCGCTTGATTCTGTGCAAGTTTCTTGGTTTCTTGGTCTTCTGTAAAATGGGTTCTTTGGACTAGAAGGCCCCTCAGGTTCCTTCTAACTCTAAAGCCTAGAATCCTTAGTGACAATAAAGGCAGCATACGGGATCATCAGATTCTCTCTGAGAAATATGAGGCCACTTTTTTAGCCTTTCCCACTGCCGAGTTAAGACTGAGGTCATAATGATCACACCAGAGCGAGGTCTTAGTCATTCTTCATCCTTTTTTATTTGTCAAAGAATGAAAAATAGTACAAAGAATACAATGAGGAGGTAAGTGGCAAGTGAATAGTTTGGACTCATGTAGAAAACTCCCTGAGGGGCTTTTTCTCCGACCACTGGGTTGATGGACAGCCCAACCCAACTGGTCCTTACACTTGGGCTGTCGTGTAAGAAGATTGTCTGAAATGGGAAGGGGGTGAGGGGATGAGAGAAGGGATGGGCAAAAGATATGGACATTCAAAATTCTTTCAAACCACTTGAAAGTTAAGCATAATATACACAGTCCCCCCCAATCCTAGTACAAAAATAGTGTCCAGAAACTATATATTTGTTCCAATACTTTGAAAAAGTATAAGAATACAAAGAAACTCTAACAGTGGCTAGTGATGGTTCACTGTGTTTTACAAAAATTAAACTATTATGTAATTTCTTTTAAAAAGTATTTACACTTTCAACTACATTCAATAAAACACGTATACACAGGCTTTTGGTAGGTGTAGAGGAGGGGAAGGGGAGCCCAATGCGTTCTTCCTTTCTCTATATGGCAGAGTGAAGGGGGCTGCTACTTAACACGAGCCAGAAATCTAACAGCCTGGGTTGGTGATTTTGATTTCCAAAGAACCCCAGCCTAGATGGTGTAGGGGAGAAAACAAACAACTCTGTGTAGTGGGATTAGTGGACAGGTGTCCCTGACTTAGCAGTCTTTGATCCCAGAGGATGATGGGAACAATGACTCAGTGTCCTGGCTTGTTCTAAATTCTATTACCAAGAATGCCCTCATGCAACCTCATAGCATACACTTCAGAAATCTCTAGGAGGCATTTGTGGGGAAACAGAAGGAACATCAACTGTCCTAGATTCCACTGAAAGTCGTCAAGGTTAGGAACAGATAAGTCTCCAGAGGGGTCCTTTGTCCACCTGAAAATGCTCCCTCCTCCCTCCCTGGTACCCATTTAGAGCATTTGATCAGTTGCAGAAGAGGGCAGCAATCCCATTGTTTCGGCGTCCTATTTCAGTCGTCCAGGGAAAGCAAAAAAACAAAAACAAAAACAAAAAAACAAAAAACCAACAAAAAAATCCAACCCAATCCTCTAGTTGGAATTGCTGGAGAATAGTACAGTAGTTCATATATCAATAGCAAGATCTAGCAGGAAGAGGGAGGGTGTTAGAGATGGAGAAATCAAATCTGGTGAAAAGCATTGAGCTATGAACAGAGACAAACCGAAGCCCTCCGGCTCCTGCTAAAATTCTGCCCCAAATGAATCTCTTCTAAGTGGTGGAGCAGATAGCATAGAGCTATGGCGATTTCCTACTTCCCCTCCTTTCTGGATCCCTGCCCAATACTTGCTTATGTCTCACTTTGGAGGGGAGCTTATTAGTGGTGACCTCAACATCATTATCCTTCAAGAGTTTTAAGAAATCTCATCCTTACCAATTATCTCCAAGTGAAGTATGGGAAAGGATTCTCACCAAAGTACGGGAAATTCACAAGGACAGAAGAAAAGCTATGTTGCATTAGACTACTGTCTTGTAGTGTTGAGGGAGAATATGGCAGCTGCCTTCCATGGGGCTGATTGCAAAGACATCAAGTGTATGGGTTCCAAGCATCCCGAGTTCCGCTGGCCAAGCCTAGTTTCTTCAGGCACAGTGACTCAGTGATCTGTAGTCCCTACCAGAAGTTAACACCATTCTATGAAAATACAAAGCCAGGCCATTTGACAGGATGGTAATGGCTCTCTGGGCAGCTTCCACATCTGTTACTCTTGCCATCACATAGCAGAAACGATTCAGAATGTGTTTTATTTCGTTTTGAGGAAAAACACTGAGGCCCATAGAATGTGCAAGTGAAAATGTAGACAAGAATTGTAAGAGTTGAGAAGGCAGGAGGAGTAGCAGGAGCACATACAATGATGACATCACAGAACTTTAAGGATCAAAGTAGGAAAAAACAAAAGTGATTTTCCTTGTCTACATGGGGAAGAGAATAGGAAATGGGCATTTGTGTCAGTAGCTAAAATTTGGATTTGTTCTCAAAGGAGTCAACACAAGGTTGGCTATGGGGAAGGGAGGAGATGTTGAATTTTGGGTCTTGGCATCCCCTCAATTATAGACAAATTGAGCTCCCTGTTTCAGGGACGGATTTGCCTCCACTGGTGAAATCAGAGCTCCTTAATGTAGAGGAAGTATGGTAGAATGGAAATCAGTAAGAAGCGGGTTAGAATTCTGCCTGAAATATATATTAGCTGTTTGACTTTATGCAAGTCACTTAAACTCTCTCAGTCTCAGTTTCCTTATCTATATAGTGAGGGTGTTGGCCTGAATAATCTCTGAGGTCCCATCCAGCTCTAATTCTTGGATACTAAATAGCTCAGCTAGATGATCCCTATTTTGAATAACGGTGAAGTTTGTTAACTTCAAATATTTCTTGGCAAATGGAAGAGTGAGGGAAGACTCAACTTCTGCCTGAACCCTGATCTCCAATTAAAACATCAACTAGGAAGAGCATCTCCTAACCTTGGGACTCATTAGTGGGAAAACAGTATTAGACATTGTGTCCAAATACAAAACTAAACTTCATTCCACAAATAATCTACTTAGAAGGCATCCTCTCAAAAATCAGCTTTGTTTAGGTTGGAAGGGTCTAAACAAATGGAAAATAACTATAACTCAAGTTATAGACTTGGATGTAGATACAGCTGTCCCAGTACTACGTGACTTTTTTTTAAGATCATGCAGTCTTAGAAGGGATGTCAGCAGCTATCTAGTCCAACTCCCTTATTTTATAGAGGAAGAAACTGAGGTCCGGGATCCAAGGTCGCAGAGATATCAAGTGTCAGAGAAGATGGCCACTTCTGGGAGATGAGCCAGCACACCTATGGACTTTGCTCCGAGTGGCATTCCAGGTCACTTGTAGTCCTGTCTAGGAAGGGGCAAGGGTTGTAACTCTAATCTCTACACAATGCCATAAAGATAAAAGAGAGCCCTCCTGGGCTCTAGCCACAGCAAGCCCCCCCGGCATGTAACGCAGAGCCAGTCGTGGTTATTGAGGGGCTATCTGAGGACACATCCGCTTTGGCCAAAATAACGAGAAATTTGTATTTATCTGTCACGTGCATAATTGACGGTCACGGTCCCCAGAGCGTTTCAAAGACTCAATTCCATCTTGAACTTTATGGAAACTTCTGCGTGAAGTGGCCACGAGAAGAAAGCAACGTGCTTGTTAGGAAATGGTCTTCATATACTACGTCGACACGATGCTGGTGGGGCTTGGTGGGCTGGCGGGAGCCAGACTTGAAGACAGTAAGAGCTCGGTTCCACTCCAGACCCGACCCGTATTGGCTGTGTAACTCTGGAAAAGTCATCCAACCTCCAAGTGCTCTCAGACAACTGCCTAAGTGTGTAAGTTCCAAGTGAATTAGCAATCTGCCTTGGGAGGGGGAGGTTCTACACTGGAAATCCTCTATTAGGAAGGATTGAAATAAAAAAAAAAAATAGCGAGGGCAGCTGGGTAGCTCAGTGTATTGAGAACCAGGCTTAGAGATGGGAGGTCCTAGGTTCGAATCTGGCCTCAGATGCTTCCCAGCTGTGTGACCCTGGGCAAGTCACTTGACCCACATTGCCCACCTTTACCACTCTTCTGCCTTGGAGCCAATACACAGTATTGACTCCAAGATGGAAGGTAAGGGTTTAAAAAAAATAGCAACTCTTCTGCCTTAATAATGGGTGATGGGAACTGTGAGCAAACCCATGGAAATGGCTGGTTGGGAAGATCTAGGCCTTCTCCTTTCTATTGCCTCCTTTCCCCCATTCTCCATGACTGCTTTCCCAACGCACTCACTCTCTTGAGTTCATTTAGAAGAGCTCAAGGGCACACATGGAATGGGAATTGCCTCTGATCCCACTGATGAAGTTTATTTATATATGTGGGAGAAAGATGGCAGCCAAGTCACATGATCTGAAGAAGGATGAACTCGGTTATTTTGGGGGGACAGGACTTGGCCTAGCCAATCCCAGGCCCTGGAGTAATTCCTCCCCTTTTACTGGTCTCGTGGCCTGAAGCTACTTGCTTCGCTATGGCTCAGGGTTCCGTTTATGACTAGGGACTCGAATGACTCCTGCTCTTTCCCTTTGCCCCTCAACAGCATCATGATAGAGGCAGGAAAGGGAGATCAGGATGGCCTTGCGATGCTTATCAAAGTACAGATTGCTGCCTTCTCTCTCAGCCACATTAACCATTAAAGTCCTGTCTTCCGGCTCCCTCCTGGGACTCCTTTCTAAGGGAAAGGGAAGGAATGGTTGACCCTTTGCCCTCCCCATAGCTACTCTTCTCTTAGGACAATGTAGGATTCCTGTTACCTAGGATTCACTCTTCCCTTTTGAGACCTGAGTGACGGAAATTTAATTTTTTGAGACATAAGTTGTAAGAATGTCTGTAAAGAGAGGCAGGTGATTTTATAGGCCATACTGGAAGGAGTGAATTTCCTGAAATTTATTCAACAGACTCGTTTTCTCTTAGATATTTAGCAATGCCAACAAGGACATCAAAAATCTGATTGGGTGATCCTGGGCAAGCCACTCACTCTGCACCTCAATTCTTTATCTGTAAAAAGAGAGCTGATTGTTTCTCAGAGGCCTCTTAATTCTAGATCTACGGACCCAGATTCAAATTCCCCTTCTGATGCTTACTTCTTGTGTGCCCTTGGGAAAGTCACTTACATAACCTTATTGGGCCACACTTACCTCCTCTGTAAAATGAGAGAGTTGGAGTAGGAGGCTTCTGAGGTCCCTTCATTCTTTAGAACTACGGTCCTAAGGATCTTGCTTCAAATTCTGCCTAGGATGTTTACTGCTTGTGTGGCCTTGGGGAAGTCCCTTAAATTTGGGGGGGGCGGCTATTACCTTATTTTTAAAATTAGAGGGTTGGACTAGATGGCCTCAGATTCCACTCGACTACTCTGATCATAATTGATATCTTCTCTGTTTATCTTCACTATAAATTACATGGCAGGACATCACACCCTTCCCACTATTGCAGAACTCTGAAAGGTGCTGAGGCAAGTCATGAATGTCATCTGGAAAGGCATTGGTGCCTTTCCCCCAAATCCCTGCAGTCCAGCTCTGTCCAAAGTCAGGCCTGGACACCCGCCTTCCCTCCTCGGCATTCTCAAACCCAGAGGAACTGACTGTTGATCCTGGCTCCTCTAGGAAGAGGGAGGAGCTGCCAAGCATTCTTGAAGAACTGGTCATTCAGCAACAGCAAAAACAAGCAAGGACACGGATAGACAGTCCCAGGGTCAAAGGCCTCCCAAGGCCTCCTTCGGCAGAAGCTGAGCATCGAGACCCCTGTGGCCATTATGGGCTAAGGGCCACCTCCCTTCAGTGGTATAGACACATACAGACGATACACATCAGGACCCCCCAAACGCATCACACTATGCCCTTAAAAATTGTGCAAAAATAAAACCAAACGTTAAAAAAAATACAGCAGTGGCAAAATATGTACCCAACTCGTACAGTGTCTATGAAAACTACGTATCACAAAATAGGACATCTTCTGTGTAAACGTAAACTCTGCGCGCTCGGTCTATCCCGGGCCCCTTCAGGTCAGCTTGGGCTGCCCGCTTTCGCCGTTCATCAGGTTCTTCTCCTGCTGCTCAGCCAGCGCCTGCCACTTCTGCCTATTTTTCCTACAGCCGTCTAGCAGGGGGAAGCAGGCCTCTGAGACGTGGGCCAGGGCCTGAGGAGACAAGGACAGATGGATAACTGGAAGGAGCTGCTCAGAGAACATAGCCCTCTCCCCCAGGTGTGAAGCACAGGGCTGCGGCCCCTCCCAAGTGACCTGGGAGAGAGCCCCCGAAGGGCCACACACAGGGTGACCGCCTGGGAAGGGCCCGCACTGGGGGAATAGGGAAAAGGCTTGCCCCATTCTAGGGTGGGACATGTTTGGGAACCTCAGGGCTGGGGTTACTTGATTTGGAGGGGGAGAAACGAGCCTGGGAACTAGGAGGAAGACTGAGCCCTTCTAGGGAGAGGGTGGTCTAGCCCAAGCTGCACTGATGGGGTCTGCCCTGGGGGAGGAAGGATGGATTGAGAGCACGTTCTAGTGGTAGCAGGGGGGATCTGAGAGAGGAGAGAGGGGCATGTGGCAGAGGGGAAGCGAGGTCAGGGCCAGGAAAAAGTCTTGGAATTACTGTCTAATCAATGTGAGGCTTTCTACTCAAGCTCTCTCAGCCTCTGTTTCCTAATCGGTAAAATGGGAAGGAAACAAGAAAATCTTACTATGTGCTGGGCACCGAGCCAAGTGCTTTACAACTATTAACTCATTAGATCTATCCTCACAACTATCCTCAGAGGTAGGCACTATTATTATCTCCATTTTACAGATAAAGAAACTGAGGCAGACTGTGGTTAAGTGACTTGCTCAGGGTCACACAGATAGGAAGTGCCTAAGCTAGGATTGAAAGTCAAGTATCCCCTGACTCTGGGTCCAACACACTATCCACTATTCCACCTAAGAAGCTCTGTCCTAGGTTCAGCATTAGTAACAGGAGACATAGTGCATCCTAGTGGAGAGAGTGGAGTCAGGAAGATGGAGGTTTGAATCCTGCCTCAGACACCTGCTAGTAGTGTGAAATAATAATAATAACAACCACCACCACCACCACCACCACCACCACCAACAATAATGATGATGATTATAATATGAATTTGGGTGAAATAATAATAATAAAGAAGCAGAAATTTTAGGCACTTTTTAGAACTTAGGGTACAAATTAATTGACAATAATAACATCGATAATAATCACAGAACCACAAATCATGATTAGACTATAATATTAAATAATAATAATATTAATAATAACAATATAACAACAACAACATGATGAGAATTTCCTTGCTTTCACACGAGTACCTCATAGAGTTGTAAGCAAATGGCATCGATGAATCCAACTTGCATGCTCGGGATTTTATTTTTCTTCTCTCTGTTCATCAAGTCCTAAAAACAAACCCAGAAACACGTGTCTTTATTTAAAGGCCATTATGAGAGAAGCCCAACCAGCAGCCATACCAGGAGTCAAACTCCAGGTTTCATTTTGGTGTCGTCCCTTAGAGACTGGCCTTGTTCAGAGACTGTCGCTGGCCCAGGCAGTCCCTGAGAACAACAGGGTGGCCCAGGAACACCAGAAATGATGAATGAATTCAAAGCCTTTATTAAGTGCTTACTCTGTGCTAAGTGCTGGGATGCAAATAGAAAGCATCCACCCTTCAGTTGCTTACATTCTAGCGGAGAGAAAAATGATGATGAAAATTGGGTTCCCCCAGCCTAATTCCAAATTTGGTAGCTAGGTGGCACAGTGGATAGAACGCTGGGCCTGGACTCAGAAAGACTCCTCTTCTTGAGTTCAGATTTGGCCTCAGACACTTTCTTGCTGTGTGACCCTGGACAGACCTTTTAACCCTGTAAATCTGTTTCCTCATCTGAAAATGACCTGGAGAAGGAAATGCAAACCACTCCAGTATCTTGGCCAAGAAAACCCCAAATGAGGTCAGGAAGACTGGGACACAATTGAACATGACTGAACAAGAGTCTAATTCCAAAGGGCCGGGCTTGGGTGTCCTTTAATCCAGCTGAAGCTTCCCTACTTACTGTGGGCTCGATGTTTAATTCCTTTCGCTCTCTGTCTCCTTGGTCAAAAAATTCTGCAGCCACTAGCTCTGCTATCTGAAACAGAGAATGGAGATCCCAAGAAGACTCGTTTTAGGAAAATCATTCAACATTCAATCATTCTTGTTTCCCAGCCCCAACGGTAAAATGAAAACTAAGATTAATGAGTCACAAAAAAATTTTTGAGAGAAAGTGTAGCTTAGTGGATAGAGCACTGGATTTGGAGAGAGGAATACACAAATTTAAATCCTGCTAGCTATGTGACCCTGGACAAATCGCTTAACCATTCTGTGATTCTTCATCTGTGAATTGAGAATGATGATAGTCCCACCATCTAGGCTTGCTGTAAGGACAAAGAGAGATTCTATAGAAAGTGCTCTATGAGGATTAGTTATGGAGATTCTTGTTATCAAAGCAGCCACAATAGTGAAATACGTGCTTCCCCAATCAACCAGAAGAATGAGGAGTCACGCAGACCACCTGAGATCACTGAGTCACAGGCCTTTTTTGTTTTCTTAGGCTCTTCTTGGAATTTAGCGTTAGGTGGCATAGGAATTTTAAGATGGGAAATATGGTGTCCAGCCAATGATTCTTTGTAAATACTGCTAAAAATAGCCAGCAAGATCTTCCACAAAGATCTCAGCCAACTCTGAAATAGAAAGCATTGTAGGATGGCTGTATAATCCATCATGTTTATACAAATCTGTGGCATACCCGCTGCTGAACTGGCCAGGGCTTGGTTATCGCAGAGAGATCACAGGCTGTCATCAGCATTGCTCTAGAAAAGGCAGAAAGACAAACTATTTGGGGTTACTCTTATAGGAAGGTATTGTTCACCAAAGCCCTCCTTTGACCCCTCATCTTGGATCTTGGCATGGAGAAAATTCTGCTGGCAAAGGCAGGCCCTCATCAAGCCAGAAAGGCTTTTGTGTCAGAGGACGGGAGTCAGAGTCAGAGGTTCAATTCCTTCCTTTTGCTCACTATCTGAAGGACCCTGGGCAAGTAACAACTTGGGCAGATACTAACTGGGTCTTGGTTTCCTCACCTCTAAAATGAGGGAGGTGGGCTAAATGGTCTCTCAGGTCCCTGCTGGTTTTAGAGTGATGAGAATATGATTTCAATGATAGGTCTTGAATAGACTGTATGTCTCTTATTTGATGACCAGTCTAGCCAAGGTTAGGGAGCCTCATGACTGGGTTAACCATAGTGTAATGAGTTTTTCAACCCTCACAATACTCAAAGACTGTTTACTAAGTTGCTGAAGAATTCCGATCTTTGTCTGTGGAAGGCAATACCCTCATAGTACGTCATCTTCTACTTTGATATCTGTCTTCTCTCTCTCTGTCTCTCTCTGTCTGACTGTCTGTCTGTCTGTCTGTCTGTCTGTCTGTCTGTCTGTCTCTCTCTCTGTCTCTCTCTCTTCCTTTCAGTATATATGTAGAGCTATCTCTTTCTAACTCTTCCTATATCACTGTCTTGCCATGAGGGGGAGGCTTGTGTAGCCCAATGAAATTATGAGCTATGCTGTGCAGGGTTACCCAAGATGGACAGATCACAGTGGAGCATTCAGACAAAAGATGATCCACTGGAGAAGGAAATGGCAAACTGCTCCAGGGTCTTTGCCAGGAAAATCCCACAGGCAGTGTACTAAAAGGATAAAAGAGATGGCACCAGAAGATGCATCCCTAAGGTCTGAAGGACATCAATGTACCATGGGGAAGAGCAGAAGATAACCATAAGTAGATCTAGTACTAATGAATCGGTTGGGCCAAAGCCGAAAGGAAGCTTGGCTACGGATACGTCTGGTGATAAAAGGAAAGTCTGATGCTGCCAAGATCAATATTGCACAGGAACCTGGAATGTCAGATCTATGAGCCAAGGTCAGCTGGATGTGGCCAGCTAGGAAATGGAAAGATTAAACATCGATATCTTGGGGTATCAGATAACTCAAATAGACGGGAATGGGTGAAATTAATTCAGGTGATCACGGTATCTATCACTGTAGGCAAGAATCCCTTAGAAGAAATGAAGTAGCCCTCATAGTCAATTAAAGAATGAGAAAAGTAGTATTGGGGTAAAAATTCAAAAATGAAAGAAAGGTATCTGTTCAAATGCAAGGTAAACTACTCAGCATCATAGAAATACAAGTCTGTGCTCCAACCACTGATGACAAAGAAACAAAAGTTATTCAGTTCTGTGAAAACCTACATCTTCTAGAAATAATTCCAAAAACCCCCATTCATCATAGGGGATTGGTGTGCTAAAACAGGAAATCAAAAGATAATTGGAATAACAGGCAAGTTTGGCCTTGGAGTACATAATGAAGCAGGGCAGAGACTAAGAGAGTTTTGTCAAGAAAACTCACTGGTTGTAGCACTCTTTTTCAACCACCCAAAAGGCCACTCCACACATGGACATCATCAGATGGTCAATATCAAAATAAGATTGATTATGTACTTTGCAGGCAAAGATGGAGAAGCTCTATACCCATGATGGAGAACCTATGGTATGTGTGCCAGAGGGGGCTGCTCCCTTCCCCCTCTCCATGCACGTCTCAGGATATTTTTCACATGTCCCACCCAATGGGAGCACTTCCTCTCTCTCCTGTCTGGGGTAAGAGGGAGGCTCACATGTGATGTGAGGGTTGCAATTCAGGCACTTGGTCTCTAAAAGGTTCACCATCTCTGCTCTATACAGTCAGTTAAAACAAGCCTTGGCGCTAACTGTGGCTCAGATTATGAACTTCTTATTATAAAATTCAGACTCAAACTGAAGAAAGTAAGGAAAACCATCAGACCATTTAGGTATGATCTAAGTAACAACCCTTATGAAGAAGAAGAAATGATGAATAGCTATAAGGGATTAGATCCGGGAGACAGAATGCCTGAAGAACTAGGGACAGAGGTTTATAATACTGAACATAGAGTATAGGATGCTATATAAAACATCCCAAAGAAAAAGAAGAGCAAGAAGGCTTTACAAAGAGCTGAGGAAAGAAAGAAAGGGAAAGGGAAAAAATATACTTAACTGAATGCAGAATTCCAGAGAATAGCAAGGAGAGAGAAAAATGTTTTCTTAAATGAGCGGTCTGAAGAAATAGAAGCAAAAAATAGATGGGAAAAATGAGATCTTTTAAAGAAAATCAGATATGTTAAGGGAATGTTTCATGGAAAAATAGGCACAAAGACAAAAATGGAAGAGATTGAACAGAAGTAGAAGAGATTGAGAAGAGGTGGCAAGAATATACAGGAAAAATCTTACCATCTCTGATGACCAGAAAGGTGTGTTTACTAAGCTAGAGCCAGACATCCTGGAGAATGAAGTCAAGTGGTCCTTAGGAAGCACTACTAACAATAAAGTTACCGGAGGTGATGGAATTCCAGTTGAGCTATTTAAAATCCTAAAAGATGATGCTGTTAAAGTGCTGTACTCAACGTGCCACCACATTTGGAAAACTCAACAGTGGTCTCTGGATTGTAAAAGAGCAGTTTATGTCTCAATCCTAAAGAAGGGCAATGCCAAAGATTGTTCAAACTACCAAACAATTGCCCTCTTCTCACACACTAGCAAGATATGCTAAAGATTCTTCAAAGTAAGCATCAGCAATGAGTGAACTGAGAAGTACCAGAGAACAAGCTAGTTTTAGCAGAAGCAGAGGAACTAAGACCAAATTGCAAACATTTGCTGGATTATAGGGAAAGCAAAGGAATTCCAGAAAAATATCTACTTCTGCTTTATTGACTCCACTAAAGCCTTTGACTGTGTGGATCACAACAAAATGGCAAGTATTCAATGAGATGAGAGTGCCAGATCATCTTACTTGTCTCCTGAGCAACAGCTAGAACTGAAATGGTAAAACTGATTCGTTTAAGATTGGAAAAAAGGTATGACGGTTATATAATGCCATCTCGTTTAATTTATATGCAGAGAACATCGTGCAAAATTCCAGAATGGATTAATCAAAACCTGGAATTTTATCAGCAATTTCAGGTATGCAGATATTACCTCTCTGATGGCAGAAAGTGAAGAATTAAGAAACCTCTTGATGAGGATGAAAGAGAAGAGTGTAAAGCTGGCTTGAAGTTTAACATAAAAAGCTAAGATCTTGGCAATTGGCTCCATTGCTTTCCTGGCAAAAAGTGAAAGCAGAAATGGAAACAGTGTCAGGTTTTATATTCTTAGACTCAAAGATCACTGCAGATAATGACTGCAGCCATGAAACTAAAAGACACTTGACATTTGTTCCTTGGAAGGAAAGCTATGGCAAATCTGGACAGCACAATAAAAATCAGAGACATTGTCTTGCTGACAAAAATCTGCATAGTCAAAGCTATGGTTTTTCCAGTAGTAATGGATGGTTTTGAGAGTTGGATCATAAGGAAAGTTGAGAGTTGCAGAATTAATGGATTTGAATTATGGTGCCAGAGAAGAATTTTGAGAGTCTCTTGCACAGCAAGGAGATCAAATCAGTTAATACTTAAAGAAATTAAATCAGACTATTCCCTAGATGGTCAAATACTGAAGCTGAAGCTTAAATATGTTGATCACATAATGAGAAGATAGGACACATTGGAAAAGACCCTGATGCTGGGAAAGACAGAAGGCAAAAAGAGAAGGGGACTCAAGGGGATGAGATGGATACAGTGTTATGGAAACAATGAAAATGAACTTGGACAAACTCTGAGAGATAGTGGAGGATAGAAGGGCCTGGTATACTTTGTTGGGCATGACTCAATGAACAACAATAATAACATCTCCATCTCTCTGTCTGTCTATCTTACATTAGGGCATTAGGAGAGTGGGTATGACAGAAATTAAATGGAATTGCTGAGGACCAGTCAGCAACCATATAAAGAATCAAACTCCAGGCTTCATTTTTGTTTAATCCTACAGAGAACTGACCTTATTTAGGGTTTAGTTTCTTGCCCAAGTTGGGGGGTGGGAATATCCATCCACCCATCATCCATCCATCCATCCATCCATCCATCCATCCATCCATCCATCCATTTTTCCATTTTCCATTCTATCTAATCTATCTATGTATCTATCTATGTATCTATCGAGAGACACACAGAGAGATGATATATATATAATGTAAAAGTGCCTTTAAAATTCAAAAATGTGGTATTAGGTCTGGCTGCCCTGCACTTTTATTGTATATAGAGCTGAAACCCACCTTGCTACTCTTTTATCTAAAAATTTTGATGGGATTTTTCAGTATTACTAATGTATTACATACCTATCTTATATGTAGGTTTTTTTTGCATGTTGCCTGCTTCATTAAAATTCAAGCTCCTTGTCGGCAGGGACTATGTTTTTACCTTGTTCTGTATCCGTAGTGCTTAGAACAGTTCCTAACCTCTGCTTGTAGAACTCTAGTAGTTGCTGTTCTCTGGGGGAGTCCAAATTATTAGGAAGTTTGATTGTATGTAAAACTGAAACCCAACATTCTGCCTCTTTCTCTCTGAAATTTTAGAAGGGAATTTTCAGTACTTCCTTTCCTAAGGAGGAGGAGATGGGGCAGGCCCAGGGCACCACTTCTCCACATTTTAAAGACACTTCCAAAATGAAAAGGTAGTGTGTTGATGGGAGCTCCAGAAGCGCCGTTACCAACTCACTGGCTCCAACTTTTGTTCAATGAATAGACCGGAGGGCTGTGCTCACAGTGCTGGCAGCGCTACATGTCACATCAGTGACACGAGATGGCAGATACTAATTGTGGGGGCAAGCTCATACCTTCAAGAATGCTACAATGACTTACAGAAATAACTCTCTGTGCTGGGAATCTTCAAAGTTGAATTGTTTCTTTCTTATGAGTTCAAAAAAGTCTCCTCTTCTCCTATGAAATAAAAGAAGCATATTTGATTGGTTATACCAGCTTCCCAGCCTGCACTCCCCTAGCTGTAGAGATCTAGGCAATAAAATGGGGCAGACTAGTCACTGAAACCTCATGTTCTTGAAGCTGGCTCCAATGAACTCATCATTCAATGTGCATCTGAGGCTGAGGAAGTGATCAGGGATATAAAAACATGAATCTTTTTGAGGGGAATATTTCCCAAGGGGCAATACCTTCACAGTATCATAGACTCATATATTAGAGCAAGAAAGGACTGAAGCCTTCGAAACCAAAACAGGGCTCTCTGGATCTGTCCAAGGCAGCATATCCAGACCTTGTCATACCTCTGGATTTATAGGACCAGAGATCTGGAGGGGGAAGGGACCTGAGAGGCAGCCCAGGCCAAACCCCTCCTTTTACAGATGAGGAACCTGGAACCCAAGGTTGGGCAGGGAGTAAGCTGTCAAAAGATAGGTTTGGATTTTAAGGTCTCCTGACTCCAGCCACAAGCCTGTTTCCTCTACTGTTGTGGTCCTAGTGTTAAAATCTTATATGAGACCCTATGTAATTAAGAAGAAAAATGTGTAATTTACAATATTTATGTCGTCTTGCTATCTAAGAAGAGTATACGTTTTATTATATGCCTAAATCCCAGGGTTCCATAAACAATAACTCAGAAGGCAGAATTGTGGAATAAAAAGAATAAAAAGTCTGAAGTCAGAGCCCTGGATTCAAATCTTAGCTCTGTGACTTACTGCCTGTATGGCCATGAATAAGACTTGTTATGTCTTACATGTATCAAAAGAAAAGACTACATCAAATGATCTCTAACTTCCATTTCCTTATAATCCTTAAGGGGTCTTTCTGCTCTAAATCCTCTCAGCCTAAGAGCGATGGCTCAGAATGGGTGACAGTGGTTTGGGACAGTTTTATGGAATTCTGTTGTTAAGCTGTAAATTACATAAAGTGGTGAAAAAATACAAAAAATGCCCCGCATGGCATTTCTTGATAAACCAGAATATTCCATTAAGCAGAGGATCTCATTCTCCAGTGCTCTGAATAAATCCGAATGATTCCTGACTACCACAGAAGGGCGTCAAGCCCTACAGTGGTAGCCACTTTCTGTTATGGGATAGTGGACAGCTGCCATAAAACAATGTCTTGATTCTCAAGAAATAGGGGATAAGATATCAGACTTGTGATTTCATTGATAAAAGAAATCCTGAGATAAGGAAACTTCTGCCAATGGAGGTTGCTACCTTCCTTGGGAGCACTGGGAGGTTAAAGGATGCTCAAGGTCACACATTCAGCATGCTCCAGAGGTGACACTTGAACTCTTTTCTTTTCAAAATTCTTTTCAAAATTCAATTCACTATGTGAGGCTTCTTGTTTTATTAAAAATAACAGAATAAAATACCCTTTGTATTGCGTAAAGAGGTGATCGGTGGGTTCCATTCCCAGTAAGCATTGTGTAAACTAGAATCTGTCATCCTCTTCCCCTTCCAAAGGCACAAGCATATATCTTAAGAGACATAAGAATTCTGGAATACCACATGTGCATTTTTTTGGATTTGTAAAAGAAGGACAACCTTCAGGCTTGCATGGCCATCAGAGATGAGTGTAAGCACAATTGACAAAAACCTGTGTGCCAACATAACATCTCATTTTTTCTTAGCAGATTCCATTGTTTTCCCTTCCCAACATTTCTCAGGGCAAAGTTAACTGTTTTGACTTCTTCACCTCCACCCTTTCCCAGTTAGTTTTGAGAGAGAGTTTCAATAAATAATAAAATTGTAAATAGCAAAACCATCAGCTCCTCAAAAAGAAGCCCTGAGCCTAGCTAGGTCTCTGATTCCAAGCCTGGGGCTCTTTCCACTGTACCCAAAAGAGAGAACTGATTGCATTTATTTTCTTTTTAGGCCTGGTTGTGTAATAATAGACAGGGGCAGGGACGATTTTAGGGATTAGACCTGAGATTGGTGGGTATAAGGAAATCGCGGGATAGGACACTTCCTCTACCAATGCAGAGCAGTGTCTCTGTAACTTGTAGTTTTGGAGAGTTGTTTGGGGCACTCAGAATTTAGTGACTTGCCCATATTTGTACAGCCAGTGTAGGTCTGAGGCAGAACATGAACTCAACTCTTTAGGTCATATGCCATGCTGCCTTTCGTAATATATTTCATAATGGATATCAAGATCTGTGAGGGATGATCTGTCGTTTTTTTGTTTTAAGCAAAACCAAAGAAAAAAGTTTTATTGTTTTCCTATATTAGACCATTCCACACACTGTTAAATACTTTTTCTAAGATTCCCTGTTTTGTTAAAATAAAAAAGTTCTCAAGATGATGCTCTAAATGATTCTATAATTCCAAATGATCTCAAGGGAATGCCATTAGTCCCAAGGTAGGTCTTCTCACTTACTTGATGTACAATGCCAAGTCAGTGGCTAGAATTGCCTGCTTGATCATTTTCAATGTGGCTTTGTATTCGTCAATGGACAGGCCACTGAGAATCTGGTTGCCCTTGACAAAGAGAAACACAGGGTTAGGACTTGATCTGGAGTTGTGGATAAAGGCACATCAGTTGCTGTGAGTCAGTTAATTTTTGTTGTTCAGTCATATCTGACTCTTTGTGACCCCAACTAGGGTTTTCTTGGCAAAGATACTGGGGTGGTTTGCCATTTTCCTTCTCCAGATCATTTTATAGATGAAAGAATTGAAGTAAGTAGGGTTATATGAACTTGTCCAGGGTCATATTGCTAGTGAGTGTCTGAGACCAGATTTGAACTCAAGAAGATGAGTGTATCCCAAAATGGCCTCATCTTCTGAGCCCATGAGAATTGATACAAACAGTTGTTTACTTCAGGTATGAACCATGGGAGGACTTTCCCCACCAATGCTATCCCACCATGGGGCCATTTTGAATGAAGTCTGACTACTCTGGCATATCTGTTGGCTGCCTCTCTGACCTGTCTCTAACTTCTGTATGTGCTCTAGCCCTAAAACCTACTGGTCACCTTTCATGTTCACTTTGGGGAGGTTACCCACTTTAAGTGAGGGTAATTGGTCATCAACTCTGAAGCATCCAGAAGACCTTTCCTAGGCCCCAGCTGCTAGACTCTTTCTCTTTAAGGATACCTTCTGCTAATTCCTTAGGAAGGTAAGGATTAAAAAAAAAAAAAGATCTCTGCTATTAGATTTCTGCTTGGTGACTCCTCTGAGACTACTATTTTAGGAAGGACCACAGCTTACCTTAACCCTCTCTTTGGATTTCTTGTCTTCTCCTATTCCATTATTTATCCTCTCCCCTAACTTTCCAGCTCTCCTTTATGGGTTGGCTTCTTCCATTAGAATGTAAGCTTCTTGAGGACAGAGACTGTCTTGCTTGTATTTATATGGCCCCTGGCAGGTATACTTAATAAATGTTCACTCACTCTATACAAGCATTGGCAAAGGTTTTCAAGTTTGGGTGCCCAAACTGCAACTTCAAGCTGCCTGTGAGCCACACACCCCGCCCCACCTGTTCCCTCATTACCCCAGAGAGCTGAGGGAGGAGGTGCTTGCTTTGGGCAGCTGGACAGAGGGGTGGGGAATGCAAAAATGTCCTCCAGCACTGGGAAGAGGGGGAACGGATCAGCTTCCCCCATGCAGGCTGGACACGTGGGCCAATACTTTGCCAATGCTGCTTTATACTCTATCCATCTATCTCATCTATCTATGTATGCATCCATCTATCTGCCTATTCATCTACATTTTTCTTATCACATCTCTTGATTAATTTATTCTTCTTCCTCTTCCTATTTATCCCCTATCCATCTATCCTCTCTCTTTTTCTTTCCCTCTCCTCCAATCCATCCATCTATCCATTCACCCAGGAAGTTGAAAATAGACTGAAGTCTGCATGGGTAAAAGGAGAATCCATGATGATAAAATCAAAGGCTCTTTGAAAATATAATTTTCACTATTATTGTATTTTGATAGAAGTCCCTGATCTACAATAGTTAAAGAGCTGGCCTCAGACATAGGTCTAAGTTCTTTCTCTGATACATACTGGCTGTGTGATCCTGGATAAGTCCCTTAACTTCCAGCGCTCCAGGAAGCTCTCTCTAAAAAGCTACAAAAGGAAGAATGCTTGCATTCTAGTACTTGCAGGGGGGAATTTCCTATGTGAGGAAAATCCAAGGTTCATTCTGAAAACCAAACCAAATAAAAATCTGCTTCTGCTGGCTGTAGTCTTCCTCATGTGGGCATTGCCACTAAGACGGATCTCAGCCCATTCTGGGCAGCTCTGGTCCATGGAAGGATGGAGGTAGGGTCTACCTAATGTGCTGGGTGCCATTCTCTGATTGTCTTGACATTATGTCCACATCATGGGTGGCCACCCCTCACTTTTTCAAGGGATTAACTGGCTCGCCTTTTTTCTCAGTCATATATACACATCTCAAATTATATTCATTGTGTGAACAGAATTTGCTCCTTAGGACTCTCTTACCCAGCATCCCATTTGCATGTTTACACTGCGTGTGAACATAGGGAGGATAAAGTTTTGGTGTGACCCCGCTCCCCCCCTTTTTTCCCTGAATGTGGCTGCTGAATGAAGCTGGCTGAGAGCCAGCAGGAGAATTTACACATGTGGTCTTACTTTAGTTAGAATATTAGGCTTTGAACTTCTATTTTTTATTTTCTTCTACTTCAAGTGATTATTAATAAACTTTATAAAAATAATACTTGGAGTTATTGCTATTAATTTAAATCTTACAAATGGCATGGAATGCTACAGGTTTTGAAGAATGAAGCTGCTCTTAATAGGTGACAGAAATGTCTAAATTCCAGGTTCAAAGCAAAAATTTCAGGAAATAACCATTTTTTTTTTTTTTGCCAGCACCAACCAGCCAATCAAGAGGTCTTCATTCATTAAACAGCCACTAGGTGCTGGGCACCATGGGAAGTGCTGTATCAAAATAAGCTGGTACTCAGCTGGCAGAGGACTTCTTTTCTTTTTTCTTCTCTAGCCTATGTCCAAGGTAGAGACCAAAGATTTGCTCATATAGCCAAGTAGTGGTAAGTGCTCATGGTGGTTCAGGGTTGGCAGTTGGAGTTAAGTGACTTCCCCAGGGTCACAGCTAGGAAGTGTCTGAAGCCAGATTTGAACCTCCCATCTCCAGAACTGGCTCTCTATCCACAGAGCCACCTACCTGTCCCAAAGACCAAGGCCAGCTCTCTATCCATTCTGCCCTGCTGCTTCTTCTTCTATTAAAATAACAACCAATCCCCTTGCCCCCTTTGCCCATAGTTATTAACTTCAATCCATAACCAAAGAAGAGATAATGCTTTTTAAAGGACGGGTCTTACAACTTTTCTATCTTTCAAGACTACATCTTTGTCTAGAAAGGAATGACCAGGTCGATGGCCAGCAGACTGCTAAGAGTTTGGACCCGGGGACTCGGAGCTAGGAGGCACCAGCACCAAACCCATCTCCCCGGCCTCGTTGGGGGAGGCATTACGTGAGATGGTCCAGATGAGTGTCCCAGCTTCCCTTCGGGGCCGTGTTTAGACAGGCTGGGGAGCACCCAGGAGTCAGCAACATTGGGAAGCTTTCAAACAGCTTGGGTTTTCCTTCCTTACCCAAAAAGGAATAAAGTCTGCTTAAGAATTTATGAGGCTGGGAAGCATTCCAAAATCTAAAAATACGACTCCAACAACCAAGTCGGTTTTTTTCCAAATCATGTAACTACAAGCGAGATACTCACTGGGCTGTTAAGGATCATCAGGCACTGGTCAAAATGATGGTGCTCCATTATGGAGTGGCAGTAAAGCTGCGCGAGGGGGTGTTCACTTCTGCGGGACAATCCAGTGGGTGAAGGGAGAGAAAGGACATTTGATCAGACAATTGGTATAGATTTAGTGCTTACTGCTCCCGCCATAGGTCAGGTATTGTGCCAGGCACTGGAGATCCAGAGAAAAATAAACTATGATCAAAACAAACATTCACCCAGAGACACCTGTATTCCCCTGAGGAGAGACAATTGGCTTGTCACTTCAAGCCACAGTCTCTCATTTTTCTTCGAGAGGAAAGGAGAGGGAGCCTGGCTTCCCAAATAAAGCAAAGAATTATACCTGAAGAGGGGACAGGTACAAGGCTGACCCAACGAGGCCAACTACTCTGCTAGAAGATGGACCGTTCAATCCGTTTCAGCTGTGATTAAAACTAGCCAATCCACCAAGAATTCCCTGGGGCATGATAAACGGGGTGCACAACCATGGACAATTATGGAACCAATGTGGATCGGTGAAGCTGTCAAGGGCCTCAGAAGCCAGCTAGTCTGGCGTGTACTTGGACGGGGATCCTCTCTCCAATGGCCCCCCAAAGGGGTCATCATCAGGCTTCTCTGTCTTAAAGACCTCTCTACTTCCCAAAGGAGACCATTCTACTTTGGGGCAGCTCTCATTCTGAGAAACCAGAGGCTCATAGGTTTTGAGCCTGCAAGGCCCTTAGAGTCCAATTCCCTCATTTTACAGATGAAGAAACTGAGGCATACATATTGCCCTGGGTCCCACAGCTACTAAGTCCCTGAGGCTGGATTTGAACTAATGTCTTTCCTAACTCCAAGTCCAGAGCTCTATCCTTTATAGGATCTGCCTCTCAAAGTTATCTAGTCCAACGCCTTTGTTTATAGATATGGAAATCGAGGCCCAGGAGGCGAAGTGGCACCATCTAGAATACAGAGGCATGTGACAGAGGTAGATTTTGAACTCAGGGCCCCTGCTTCTAAAGCCAGTGTTCTGTCCAGCATTCTCTGCTGCCATGTTTTACTTAAGAGAAAGCATAGTTCCACTGGGACACGTGCCACTGGAATTCCGGCAGCACACACACAGATGAGGCCACAGATACAACAAAGCACTCAAGGACGAACAATGAATTCAAATCTATGAGAAAGTTATAGGAAATGAGGGACCGTTTCAAGAAATCATTCTTAAAAAGAAATCATTTTTTAAAAGACTCTACTTCCCAGGGACTTGGAAGGGTCCACCATCTGGCCCTCCCTCTTTCAAGTTGTGGAAGAATTACAATTTCATTCTAATGGCTAGAATGCTGGACTTGGAGCCAGAAAGCCCTGGGTTCGAATGCGCCTCAAAATTCTAGGATTATGGTGAGGATGAAATGAGCTAACATTTGTAAAGCACTTAGTACAGTGCCTGGGACATTGGATATTGTTGTTCAGTGGCATCCAGCTCCTTGTGAAGTCCATGGGGAAGATATTAGTGTGCTTTGCCATTTGCTTCTCCAGTGTGTCCATTTTATAGATGAAAAATTGAAGCCAACAGAAGTTAAGTGACATGCTAACAAGTATCTGAGGCCAGATTTGAACTCAGATCTTCTTGACTCCATGCCTGGTCTCTTATCTCCTATACCCCCTTAGCTGCCTCAGACATATTAGGTGCTTAATAAATGCTTGCTTTCTTCCTGTTTTCTTTCCCCCCCAAATGGCATTAGACTGTCCTAGGAAATGGAGAAGTGAGAAGAAAAGGCAGGAGGCAGCATGAGCAATAAGGAATCCCTGGGGGTGGACTGAGTTTCAGCACCTCCAGCTAGCACCCAAGTGTGATTTCTGACAAGTCACACCCGGGCTGTTTCTCATTAAGCAAAAGTCAGTCTGTGTGACACAGCAGATGAATGCAAATTATGCCCCAAACTTCTTCTTACCTTCTAAAAATACTGATTTATGAGGCAAATCAGAGGCTGAGAAATCCTGCAAATTTCCTCTTTACAAAAATACTCAGCACAAGTAGCAGCCCGGGCCTTTCCTTCCTTTTTGCTCAGGGCATCTGGGGTCAGTGGGACATCTAGGAAGGCGATCACGGCCGCCCCCTCCTCGCCCCACTCTGCACTCTCGGAAGACTCCACCCGTTTGCTGGGTCTTTGCTGCGTGAGTGGGAAAAGGACCAGAAGCCGGCCCCAAATACCAGCCTGCCTGGGCCAAGGGGTGGGAGAAGGGGCTCTGGTGGCTGCCTCAGACGCCAAAGATAAGGGGTGCCCGTGTTAGTATTTGCATGGATGCTCTTGATTTTAGTAGGCTCATTTTTAAATATGTGAAAGACATCAGGGACCAGGAGAAATTCTGATCAATCCACAATCAACTAACTGTAGAAAAGTGAAGATAAAAATGATTTCCTTCTCTCTAGGCAGAGAGGACCACAAGAGGGGAGGCCGGAGGGGCCCTTAGAGGTTACTGACTTCAACCATCTAATTGGTGGCCATCAAAGTCAGGTGACTTGCCCAAGGTCATACAAATTTAAGTGTCACAACTCAGTCTTTCTCCTCATTGCCTCTATCATGGATTAGAGAGACTGAATTGTCAGACAAGGCTAGTGAGTTGATTTGTTTTGCTCAACTCTCCTTGGTTATTGAAGTAGGGCTCTGCTGCTGGGATGTGGAGGGAGGAATCACTGAGGAATGACAGTGGGATTAAAAAGCATTGTTACAACATCAATATGGGGGGGGGAGAAATTAGGTGCAAATTTAAAAAATCTCATCTGCAAATGACCTGGATAGCACATTTTTTAAAGCCCTTAACTTTTATCTCAGTATCAAGCCTAAGGCAGAAGAGTGGCAAGGACTAGGCCATCAGGGTTAAGTGAATTGTCTGAGGTTACATAGTTAGGAAGTTTCTGAGGCCAGATTTGAACCTGAGTCCTTCCTCAGGCCTGATCTCTCTCCACTGAGCTACCTCGCTGCCCCCCCCCCCAAAAAAAAAAAGGAGATGAAAATTAACCAGACCTGATGCAGGGAGATGTCTTAACCAAACAAGGAATAGGGGAAATCAATTATATCAATCAATTACATAAAATTGAAAAGCTTTTGTCATGACAAAATCAATGCCAAAGGATAATAAGAGAAGCTCCTGATCAGGAAAAACCTTTGCATGAAATATCACTTATAAAGAGGTCTGATATCCAAGATATAGGGAATTAACAAATATAGTGAACACAATATAGCACCAATAAGTAAGACCAAGAGCCATTCCCTACCGGGGAAGTGATCAAAGAGTATGAATGAATGGTCTTCAAAAGAAGAATTGGAAACTCTTAAAAGATAACTGTGAAGTTTTCTTTTGCACAAACAAAATTGATACAGATGATGATAGATGGAAAGAATCAAAGTTGGAGAGGCTAAAGACACACAGGTATATATTAACATACTACTAGCTGAGTTTTGGGGCCACTGAGATAGAGTATTGGGCTTCAAGTCAAGAAGATTCCTCTTCCTGAGTTCAAATCTGGCCTCAGACACTAGCTGTGTGACCCTGGGCAAGTCATTTAAGTCTGTTTCAGTTTCCTCACAGAAAACGGGTTGGAGAAGGAAAAGGAGAACCACTACCGTATCTTTGGCAAGAAAACCACAAATGGGTTCTGGAAGAGTTGGACATGATTAAAACAAATGAACAACAAAACTAAATTGTCTTACTGATTACCACTTTGTAATATTGTCTGAAATCGGACACCGATAGAGCGGCCACCTTCCTTCCCACTTTTTTCATTGTTATCTTTAAGATTCATATGCCTCCATATGGATTTTGTTATTTTTTTTCTAGCTCTACAAAATGATCCTTTGACCAGTATGGCACTGAATAAGTAAATTAATTTAGAAAATAGTATCATTTTAAATTATTAATGATTAATTAATAATTTTCCAATTATTCAGACATATTTTCTGCAAAGAATGTTTTATAGAGTTGTATAGTTGATTTTGATTTGAAAAAGAAATGCTTTAATTATAATTAAATTTTTTATTATCTTGTTTTTAGCATTTTAAATATATCTTTCCTCGTCTTCCAAATGAGCTGTTATTTACAACAAAGAATTATTTAAAAGAAGAATAAAAGGAAGTTCAGGAAAATCAACTAGCATACAGTCTAATGGCACATTCAATGTTCCACATTCAAAGTCCTGCACTCTGCAGAGAAGAGAGCAGGAGGCACCTTTCCTTATTTTTTTTCTCAGCCCAACCTTGGCCTTCATAATTAGCATCGTCTCCTTTTTTTCATTATAGTTTGTTCCATTAATGTTGCTGTAGTTTTACTTGTTTCACTCTGCATCAGTTCAATTAAGTCTTTCCATGCTTCTCTATATGCTAAATCTGCCTTGAATCTTACAGCATTCATATTACATGACCTTTTTAGTTATTCCCCCATCCTATGGTCATCTTACTTGATTTGAATTCTTTCTATCACAAAACGTTCCAGTACAAATATTTTGGTGTATATCTTTGGCCTCTCTGAGATGTATGCCTAGCAGTGGGATCTCTGAGTCAAAGGGTCCCGGCATTTTAGTCACCATTTTTGGTGTGGTTCCAAATTGCCCTCCAAAATGGTCGAAACAATTCACTGCTCCAACTTTTGTTGTTGTTCAGTTATTTCAGTCACGTCTCATTCTCGAGCCTCATTTGAGGTTTTCTTGGCAAAGACCCTGGAGTGGTTTTTCATTTCCTTCTCTAGCTCATTTACAGATAAGGAAATTGAGGCTGAACACGTTAAGTGACTTGCCCAGGGTCAAAAGGCTAGTATCTGAGGCTGGATTTGAACTTATGAAGATGAGCCTTAATGACTCTGGGTCCTGCACTCCATCACTGTGTCACCTAGCTGCCCCACTAATAATGAGATTAATTAATTATTAAATTAAAGCAGTTTTGAGTTTCCAACTCACACCTTGTTGGACTGGCAAAGATGACAAAGGAGGGAAAGGAAAATGTGTTCAGCACAGTGCCTGGTACATAGTGGGTGCTTAATTGATTGACTGACTTTTGGAGAGGCTGTAGGAAAACAGGTATACTGGTTCATTATTGGTGGAATTGTGGTTTAGTTCAGTCATTATATAAACTGATTTGGAACCATACTTCCAAAATTATTAAACTATGCATTTTATTTGACCCAACTAAACCATTACCAAGTCTATGCCCCAAAGAGATAAAAGGAAGAGGAAAAAGACTCATATGTACAAGAATATTTATAGTGTTTCTTTTTGTAGTCACCAAAAACTGGAAAGGAAACTGGTGTTGGGGGGAAGCATCAATTGAACACTAAACAAATTATGGTTTTTTAATCAAGGGAATATTAGTCATATGGGAGTTAGGAAAGAGAATGAGAGGAGCCCTAGATCAAGAGAAGAGTATCTTTCCTGCAGTTAAAAAAGGCCTGAGTTTGAATCCTGCTTCTGATACTCAACAGTGTGACCCTGGACAATTCATTTAACCTCTCTAGGCCTCAGTTTTCCTATCTGTAAAATAGGAATAATAACTATGTAAATAAGAAATGATGAAAGGGACAAGTTCAGAGGAAATTGAGAAGGACTCTATGAACTGATATAGAGTAAAGTGGGCAGAAACAGGAGAACAATTTACACGATGATAAGATCGTAAAGAAAATCATCCTTCAAAGGTTTTGTAAGCCCTCTAATCAATGCAGTAATAAAGCATGAGTCTAGAGGATCAAGATGAAACATTGCACCCTTTCTCCTTCCAGTGAGGTGCTGAATTTGAATATTTGAGAGAGAGTCAGAGAGACAGAGAGGCAGAGATCGAGAGATAGAAACAGAGACAGAGAGAGGGAGAGATGGAGAAAGAGACAGAGACATAGGACAGGGAGACAGAGACAGAGAGAGAAAGGGAGGGAGGGAGAGACAGAAACAGAGAGGGAAAGAGAGAGAGGGAGAAAGAGGGAGAGGGAGAGACAGACAGACTGACAGAGACAGAAAGAGACAGAGAGACACCTATTTTCAGACATGACCGATGTTGGAATTTGTTTTGCTGGACTATGTATATTTGGTATGCAGGTTTTTATTTCTTTCTTTTAAAAAAATTGTTCTTGGAGAGGGGCAGTGAGAGGGAAATAGAATTAATGCTTGTAAAAATAAATAAGATCTTATTTCCAATAGCAAAGCCCTATCCCCATCTTGCTGTCTGTCCCCCTGCCAAGTTTTCACAATGTGGTTCTGTTCTTCTTCCCATCCCAATATGTCCTTTGTTTTTGTTCTCCTTGACTACAGGCCTTGTTCCTCCTCCCTCCCTGTAACCCCTCAGGATTGTGTCCTGGACCCTCAATCCAAGAATGCCCACTCTTTCCCAGCCTCCTCTCCTCCTCCCCCTTCAACTGTCTTCTACTCTGTCCACTGGGACTCCTTTTCCACTGGCAGAATCCCCTTTATCTGACTTCTCATTTCTCACTCCCAAGGAGAGACTGCAATGCTGCAGGCACTTTTCTTACAAGAACTCTGTGAGGCATAATTATCATTCCCATTTTACAGACAAAGAAACTGAGGCCCAGAGAGGTTAAAAAAGTTATCCAGGGCCACACTCTTAGGTGTCAGAACGCAAGTCTTTTTTAACTGAAGGAAAGATACTCTTCCCTTGATCCAGAGTCCCTCTCATTCTCTTTCCCAGCCACATAATTCTGCACTTAAATATGTGTTTGTCCATCCATCCATCCATCCATCCATCCATCCATCCATCCATCCATCTATCTATCTACCTATCTATCTATCTATATATCTATCTGTC
This sequence comes from Gracilinanus agilis, assembly GCF_016433145.1. Lineage (NCBI taxonomy): Eukaryota > Metazoa > Chordata > Mammalia > Didelphimorphia > Didelphidae > Gracilinanus > Gracilinanus agilis. The sequence goes on along the minus strand of NC_058135.1, from coordinate 10,860,658 downwards.
TATCTGTCTGTCTGTCTGTCTAGTTCTCCATATATAATGCTGGATGCACGAAACAAGAGGAACACCACAAGAATATAGGCATATATTCTCATATGTAATATATTCGTATAGATTAAATGATTACATGTTATATACAGTCTATATTTTTAAATGTACATATAATGTAGGATATATTATCTTGTATATAGATCTATTCTTACACAGGATTATATAAATGAAGACTACATGATATATTCCTAAAAAAATTTTTTTAAACCCTCACCTTCCATCTTAGAATCAATACTGTGTATTGGCTCCAAGGCAGAAGGGTGGTCAGGGTAGGCAATGAGGGTCAAGTGACTTGCCCAGGGTCACACAGCTGGGAAGTGTCTGAGGCCAGATTTGAACCCAGGACCTCCCGTCTCTGGGCCAGGCTCTCAATCCACTGAACCACCCAGCTGCCCCCTATATGACATATTCTTACATATAAGAATAGGGGACAGCTAGGTAGTACAGTGGATTGAGTGCTGGGCATGGAGTCTCATCTTTGTGAGTTCAAGTCTGGCTTCAGACACTTACTAACTGGGTGACCCTGGGCAAATCACTTAATCCTGTTTGCCTCAGTTCCTCGCCTGTAAAATGAGCCAGAGTATCTCTGCCAAGAAAAACCCAAATGGGGTCATGAAGAGTCTCTATGTAAGAATATGTATTATATATAAATAGAAGAATAGAATATATATATATATATATATTTTTTTTTTTGTTCCTCTTATTTCATGTATGCTAATCCCATTTAGCATACTAGAAGCATCATGCTTAGCTGGGTAGGGCAATAGGAGAAAGTTAGTCTTGGGTTCAAATCCTAACCCTGAAACTTACTAGCTGTGAGACTCTGGGAAACTCACCGGACTCCTCTGAGGGGGGGCTTTCTCCCCTGCTAAAAGGGGAGGGATAAGAAAAACAATAAAGCTCACATTTTATAGCGCTTGAAGATTTCCCAAGTTGGTTTCCCAACCAACCCTGTGAAGATAATATCATAATTCCTATTTGGCAGATAAGAAAACTGAGGTTCAAATGGGTTCAGTGCTTTGCCCTGCGGCACACAGCTTATAAATAAGCCACGTAGGATTAGAATCCAGAGTTTCCAGAATCTAGATTTTATATATGAAATAACATATGTAAAGGGTTTTGCAGATCTTCATGAAGCCTTTAAACAAAGGTCAGCCATTTACTGGTGTGATTCTTGTCCCTGTGGCTGCCTTCATCCCTAGCATCCTCCTCTCTCCCAGGAGAGCCTGAGCTCTTTGAGAAGAGAACTGCATCCCCCGTGCACAGGGCTCGGAGCCAAGGGCTGAGGGAGCGGCGAGGAGAGGGCCGGATCAGAACTGGGGCCCTAACGGTCAGGTGGAGAACGGCCCGCTGCCAGCGGAGGTCCGAGCTTTCTCTTCCGTTCAGGGGCTCAGCGAGCTGGCCAGAGTTGGGGTCACCAACTCAAAATGCAGCCCAAATCAGAATAAAATGTAATTGGGAAATGATTCAATCGAAAAGAAAATGCAGCACAGAGAGGGCTCATTTGGGACCTCTGAAGTCGATGTGTGGCCCGTTATTTGAGCTTGACACCATTGGCTGAAGTGATCTCCCCGGGGCCACACAAGCAGGATAGGTCAGAGTCGGGGGGGATCCTGGGTCCACTTTGTACTGGTTCTTCTCATCCACCGTGTCACAATGCCTCTTATTCTACCATGAGACCCTGAGACGCTGAGGCTTGAGAATAGCCAGAACCTCCCGACTACACAAAAGGCGGGAGTCTAAGTGATGTGGAAACTTTTCTTTGGGGTCACAAAGACCTTATTAGCTTTCCCCAGTGGAGATTTATCCTTCATCCTTTTGCCTACAGAATCTCCTACTCTTTTTTTTTCTTTTTAAACCCTTACCTTCTGTCTTAGAACCAATACTGTGTATTGGTTCCAAGGCAGAAAGGGATAGGGTTAAGTGACCTGCCCAGGGTCACCCAGCTGGGAAGTGTCTGAGGCCGGATTTGAACCCAGGACCTCCCCTCTCTAGGCCTGGCTCTCAATCCACTGAGCTAGCCTGCTGTCCCCAGAATCTCCTATTCTTAAAAATCAACACCCCCCCCTTAAAATCAAAGTCATCTCTTATAATAGCTCTTTCCCCCATGAGGAAAAAGAAAGATTGTGGGGAAGAGACTGTCCCCAACATGTGTCTCCAGTAAGATGAAAAAACCAAAACCAAAACTCTGTGTTACGACAGATGTATTCAATGTGCACTGAATGGATTCTACAATAATGGCAATATCCTAAAGTAATCACCTTTGAAAGAGTCTCTTAATGGGCATCTCCCCTTTTTCATGCATCCCTTTCAATTGCTGCCAAAATAATCATCTTAAAGTACAGCTCTAGCCGCATCCTCCCCTTGTTAAAGAATCTTCAGTGGATTCCTACTGCCACTAGGATCAAATAAACCTTCTTATCTTCGAATTTTTATACCCTGTTTATAGTTGAAGAAACTGAGGCAGAGGTTAAGTGACTTGCCCAGGGTCATACTACAAATTAAGTATCTGAGGAAGGATTGAACTCCGGTCTTCCTGACTCCAGTCCCAGCACTCCCTCCATTGGACCACCCAGTTGCCCTCACGTACAAAGAATACCAAAAAGAGAACCATCCCTGGAAACCTTTGAGTCCTTCTAGCTGCCCCTGCGACTTGTCTAGCCACAGGGATTTGGAAAGCAGAAAATCCCTGGAAATGCTCGAGGCCTTTAAAAAAAGGAAAGACAAAGGTCCCGCTGGAGCTACGCTGCCTGCGTCCCGGTGGCTGTGGAGGGAGGATCTGCCATTACTGTCTTTTTTCCCAGGACATTTTCTCAAGTTTCTCAAGTGGAGATGACGTCTCCCCAGATGTCTTCTGAGACAAGGATTTTTAAATAAACAGCAAAAGTAAATAAATAAATGACCAAACGGCTCTAGTCTAAGGCCAGTTAAACGCCCTCTGGTGGCTGTGACGGGGGTTATGCCGCGATTGGACCCCTCTGGGCAGGTGCTCCCCACCTTCTCTGACGGGGACCACGGCGGCTGGCCAGGCGGATCAATGGCATGAGAGCGGTGAGACACTTTTTGCCGGTACCCCCTCGTTCTTTCTCACTCCCCGTGAGGCCAGAGACCCCAGGCGCCCCGAGGAAGCACCTGGGCCCAGCCAAGGAGGCCCCCAAAGCTCCGCCTCTGCCGCTCGGCTCTTTCTCAGGACTAGGCCCCGCCAGGCCTCTGTTCAGACGTCACCGGGCCGCTGGAACACTTCTTTATCCAGCCACGTCGATGGCCGTTTGGGTAACGAGCCTGGACAGACAGCGCCGGCTCTCGCTTCCCTTCTCCTGGCAGTCTTCCTCTGGGATCTACCTACAGGAAGCGGGGCTCTAGCACGTCCGCTTTGCCCGCCACCAGCGAGGGCTTAGAATCAGCTGTCGAGCAGTCAGCACGGCCTGGGCCTGGCCCCAAGAATCCGGAGTAACGCTGAGTGCGGGGAGAAGGCGGCCACGAAGGCGTGCCGTCGGGAGGCTGTGGTCAGGGGGGACGGCGGAGCGCTTCCAGGTAAAAATCCCACTTCCTCCTGCTTTGTCTTAAATCTGTGCGAAAGCAACAACTTATTGTTGGGGTTCGGTCTTTAAAGCCACGGGCGGCTCTTCATGACCCTGTTTGGGAGTGGTTGGCCATTTTCTTCTCCACTCATTCAATAGATGAGGAAACCGAGGCAAACAGGGTGAAGTGACTTGCCCAGGGTCACACAGCTAGGAAGTGTCTGGGGCAGGATTTGAACTTAGGTCTTCCTGACCCCAGGCCTGGCGCTCTAACCACTCTGGTACCCGATGATTAAACAACCCTTCCAAGTTTCCTCGCAGCGTTACATTAAGCATCACACTTAAGCCTCAGGACAAGCCCACGTCACAAGGTAGTGGTTTCCCCTTGGCTGAGGAGGAAACCAAGGCTCAGGGTAGGTTGCCCGTGTCAGAGAAGAGCCTGAAGGAGATCAAGGCAGGATTCGAATTCAGTTCTTCCTGTGCCTCCAGTTTAATATTCTGTTTGCTATAACACACTGCCTCTTAGACAACTTATTAGTTATGCCAACAGGGGAAAATTAGAAATCCAAGTCATTGTTCCATTTATCTAGATAGGTAAAGCAGCTTTACATAAGATAGATAAAGTGAGCAATTATTAAGTGCTTACTGTATTCCAGGGAGGGAGTGAAGCCCGGGAAACACACTAAAAAAATAAGCAAGTGAGCAAGACAGTTCCTGCCCTTAAGGAGCTTTCTTCTGTTCTAAGTGGGGGAAGAAAGCGCGTGGATGAGAGTGTTGGACTTGGAGTCAAGGAACTTAGATTCGAATCCTGCCTCAGATCTTGCCTAGTTGTGTGACTTTGGGTGAGTCACTGAACTTCCCAGACTCAGTTTCCTCACCTGCAAAGCGGGCATAACAATAACACCTACTACACAAGACTGTGGGGAGGATCAGAGGAGCTAATATATGGAGAGCACCGCGCAAACATTACATTAAAGGGACGTGTAGACGGAAGGTAATAGTAATACTTTTTTTCCCCAAACTTTCTTTTCTGTCTCGGTAATGACTCTAAGACAGAAGGGCGGAAAGGCCGAGCCACCCAGCCGCCCTGTCTCTAACTCCACTTGCTAGTGGTGTGACAAAAGGCATCAATGAACAGTCATGCATCAAGTGCCTGTTCTGTGATACCAATACCCCCAAATAAAACAACCCTAGGAGAGTCCGCTACCTTTGCTGAGGCTCGGTCTTCTCATCTGTAAAATGGAAATGATACGATCTGTGGTATCTACTTGACAGAGTTGTTCTTGGGTTCGAATTAAATAAAATAATTAAAATGCCCGGTAAACTTCAGAGTACTCTCTGAAGGAGAGTTATAATGACGTTGGCAGCTAGCTAGCACAGTGGATGGAGGCGAGAAGACCCGAGTTCAGACCCAGCCTCAGACACTTACTAGCTGCGTGACCCCAGCAAAGTCACTAATCTTGTTTGCCTCCATTTCCTCCTCTGTCAAGAGTTGGAAACGGCAAGCCACTCCAGAATCTTCGTCAAGAAAACCCCAAATGGGGTCCCAAAGAAATGGACATGATGGAAATAAGTGAACAACAAGGATGATCTCATTCTTACCTATTTGATGACATTATCGTCGTCATCATCACTCCTCTCCTTAAGGAGTATAATAATTATAATAGCCAACATTTATGTAGCGTATTAAGGTTTCCAAGGCACTCTACCCACTTGATCTTCACAATTACTCAGTGAGATAAATGCTACTGGTATTCTCATTTTACAGATGAAGAAACTGAGGCTCAGGGATAGTAAGTGTCAGAGACAGGATCTGAACCCATGTCTTTTTGGCTCCAAGACCAGCCCTCTAGATGCCTCATCAGACCAAAGACTAGGGTTCCGATCCCAGCTGTGCCCCAAGTCACTCTCTTGCCTCAGTACCTTCATCTGTAAAATGGAGGATTTAAACTCCATGGTCTAAGTGACTCGGTGGCTGTGTTGATATTTCAGGTCAAGCAAATACTCATTAGATTGGAAGCTCCTTGAAGGCAGGGTTTCCCTTTCTTTTTATTCACTGTATCCCCAGTACAGTGCCTGGAACACCGGAGGGGCGTACTAAGTGTTTATTGGACGGATGGTAGGCAGATATCATTTAGCAGCAGAACTTCGGGAGACGCACTTACCTCTGTATATACGAGTTGTTCACCCCTCTGTGATCCAGGTCATGGCTCAGAGCAGCGATCAGCAAGGCCAGGATCTCCAGGTCGGTCAGCCAGTTCTTTGCATACATGGAATGGAGACGCACACAGAGGAAGAAACATGAGTGCGGGGCACATCAGTCAGAGAATTATGGGATCCGACGAGGTCTTGTGGGTCATCGTGGATCCATTTCTGACGTGTCCTCAGTATCTCAGCTACTTGCCCATCATTTTGGCCACTGAGCACCTTGTTATGGCTGGAACATTGTAAAACTGACTTCAGGCTCAAATGAATCAGACACGGTTCAGCCTTCTTAGCAGCCTTTATTGAAAGGCATGACCGGCATCCCTAGGAACATCCCTGCCTTTCACCTTATGTTGTGGGCATTTTAGACAACAAACCTGGCCTCCACGAGTCAGCGGTGGGCTAGACAGACCTACACCACTTGCTGCCGGCCTTCACCTCCAATCCCCGCAGAATGGAGCCGGTGTAGACTCGGCGCTAGAGCCTCCTTTGGACATTAACCTGACCATCCAAAGACATAAAATGAAGGAAAAGAGATGGCTTTGTGAAATCTGCCATTTTGCTTTCCTTTTATCTGGAAGGATGCTGGGGAGCTGACAATCTTGCACCTTTTTCAGAGACCTTGCTAGGCCTAAGCAGATTTTACACAAGAAAAATCAACAAAACGATCCCCTCGGATTTAAATCTAGAGGGACCCTCACGCGCTGTTTCTGGGGAGGGGGGAATTCAAGTTTGATCTTTTGGAATTTTAGCCCCTAATAAGCTTTGATAGCTCCTCCCTACGTTAATAACCCCCAATATCTTAAATGAGGACACTTTGTATGACTCTGGCTAGAAACTAGAGAAGGAAAACCATTGCTGTGACATTTTATATGGGATTTTGGAAACCAATCCCTCTAGTAAGATCTAGCCAGTGGAAACCAGAAGCCTATGAAACTAGAGAGAGAGTAACTTTCAGACTTTTAACAAAAGATACCCAAATATATGCATACACATATGTACATGTGCAGAGTACATACATAAAGATGCATATATGTAAATGTGATTTCTCTAGTTCTACTATTTATTTTTCTTGAGTAAAATCTATCTAAACATGTAGGTATATGCATGTATATAAATATACATGCATGTAAAAGTGGTCTCTCAATTTCTATTATTCCTTTATTTTCCCTGGGTAAAATTTATTTAAACAATGGTAAATACAACTCTGAAAAAAGACCAAAATGCCCTGTCACAGCCTGGAATCAGACTCCAGACCAGCAATGGTGAACCTTTTTGAGACTGTGTGCCCAAACTGCACCTTTAAGTCACCTGTGAGCCCCCTGCATCACCCCAGAGAGCAGAGGGAGGAAGTGCTCATGTTGGTCTGCTGGACAGAGGGGCAGGGCATGCAAAAAATGTCCTCAAGCACAGTGCAGAGGGGGAACAAGCAGCCCCCTCCATGCCGCTGGGGCACACGCACCACATCCTCGCCAACATAGCCCTAAACTGACTGAGCTGGATGAATCAATTCCGCTGAAGCTACCAGCACCCAAGATACATTTGTATTTTAGTCGGGGAAGTAACTAGTCTTGAAGCATTCCTAGTATGGCTACGTCCTCTTGGAAAGTTCTCTGATTAGTCATCTTTACCTGCTCCTTTGGCCAGATGGTAGGATTCCTTAGCCTTCTTCTATTCAACAGAATATGGAATATTCACTTATTTTATTGTATTTTTATCCAACAGGCTTCATGTAGGAAACCAGGAAGGTAATACAAGAGGCTTGTCATCTTTGGGAATCAGGGAAGCATAGACTTCAGAGCTCAGGGGGATGTCTCCGGTATAGGGCAGGCTGTTCATTATGAGAAACGAATGATGCTTTGGGCATCAGTGAGTGAGTGGTGATATCAGTGCAGTATACTATATTACCGCTTTCATGGTAATATGAGCACCGGCTATTCTCTGGTGTGGCTTACTCCATTGTGTCCTCATCCTGGTAGGTCTAGATTCTCAGAGATAGAACACCACCAGATGGTGACACTCAAACTCCGCCATATGTTACAGTCAAACTCTCGTAGAGTCCCAAGGGTTGAAAGCCCAATTGGGAAAACGCCCCCACTACTCATTTCCTAGCTCTTGAGTCCCACCGATGGATTTCCCATGAATACAGCCCACCACTTAAAATGTAATAGATCTACCTGGTATACAACCAGCTATACAACAACTCAATCCTTCTTCCTTTCTTTCTATCTCTATGAAATTTTATAATGCCAAATCTGACTTTTAAAACTTGAGCTTCTTATTCAGTGATGATAAAAGCCAACTCATTTGTTTTCAATTCAGAATTCTGAACTTGTCCAGGAAGACATAGGATTTAATCCTCTCCCTGCATTTTATAGACAAGGAGGCTGGAGCTCAGAAAGGTGAATGAACGTGTCCAAAGGCACAGACTTAGTTGGGGATGGGGCCAGGACTTGAGTCCAGATCTCTCAATTTCCAGACTGATGTCCCTGACCCATTGTGTGTCGAGAATAAAGGAGGGGAAGATGCATCACTTTTTCCTACATCACCACCAATATTGCTCTCTATTGCTAATTGTCGCTCTGCGTGAAAGCAGGCCCTTTTTGGAAAGGTAGTTTACATGGGCCATGATTGATCTGCTCTGGGGGAGAGGACACCTAAACGGGGGAAATCAGAGATCCACAGAAAGGGCAGCTACAATGAGGTTAAATGCTGCCATGCTGTCCTTCCTTCAACAACAGAACTTAAGAGAAGCCTGGCTTCTTGAATTTGGAAGGGATGTCAGGGCACCTAGTCCAACTTGCACTTGTCAACACACATAATAGGGAGGTGCCTAGACTCGGCCTTAAGACGCCCACAGTAGGGGAACCCATCACTTCCGCCTCCAGTTTTGGAGAGCTCTCATTGTTAGGAGGTTTTCTGAACAGTGAGTGAGTCTATGGTTCTGGCCTCGGGGACCAAGCAGAACAAGTGTAATCCCTCTTCCAAATATCAGCCCTGGAACCTTTGAGGAAGGCGATCATGTTCCCTCCAGCCTTCTCCAGTTCAAGCATCCTAGTTCTTCAATTCCACCTCTTCAGGCATGAATTTGAGGGCTTTTATGATCTTGGGAAGTGTGTGGAACGGACTAATCCTCATTTTTAGGAAACTAGTTTCTGCATCATATCATTCTACTACCGTCCGTGGGATTTTCTTGGCAAGGATACTGGAGGGGTTTGCCATTTCCCTCTCCAGAGGGAAACAGAGGTAAAGTGACTTGCCCAAGGCCGCACAACTAAGTGTCTGAGGTTGGATTTGAATGTGGGTCTTCCTGACTCCTGGTCCAGCACTCTGTCCACTGAGCTATCTAGCATGCCTCTTTCAGGAAGTCACCTTGGCATTAAAAATGAAACGAGTCAGAGGTATGACCTCGAGCTTTGAGAAAAGGGAGTGGCACCTACCTGAATTTTACCTGACTTTAATGCAGCAAACATGCACTGGGCTGTGTTAAAGGCGTGCCGCCAATTGTGGTAGGCTACATTCTTTCGATAATTCTTTTTGACACTTAGGATCCACCTGCAAAGAACCTTGAAAAAAAAAACAAGGCACAAAGTACAATTTAGTTACATGTAACATTCTAATTCACATTTCTTCAGCTTTTGCCTCTCTTTGTTGGTCTGCCTCTGGCTCTCTCTTATCTCCTTTCCATCAACCAATTTGCCCAGAGATTATGCTCTTCAGTTGGTTGCTTGCTGTCCTTTGAACTCCCAGAAGACCAAAATGCCACTGTGTGTGGCTGTGGCTGACCAGGCCAATATGAGGTAGGAAGGTTCTAGAACGGGTCAGGCACGAATAGCCCATGGGAGCACTTGGGAGGGAGATTTCTCATTCTGCGCATCTCACATTTCTTTTTTTTTTTTTTATCTCACATTTCTGATGAGCTGCTGTAACCCTGCTCTGTTCACAGAGCACAGAACTTCCTTCCTTTGATGTGGGCATGCCAGGGGGGCGTGATGATGGTCCCAGGCCAGTGGCATCCGTGTCTCCCACTTGAGAGATCAGAGACTCTCCAATATAAAGGCATATCCCAAAGCTCTAAGCTGTACCCCACTTGACACCTCTGGGAAAGTATTTATATCCAGAATTCAATGAAGAGGTCATCAAAAGCATTTCAGAGGGGAAAAGGGAGAGAGAATGCCATCTCCACCATCATGGGTTCTAGGTCTCTCCCTCTCTGCTCCAATCTTGAAGTCAGTCACTCTCTAGTTATCCTTAATTGGGTTTGGCAACATGGCCCATAGAAAGAGCAGCTGAGTGCTATTTACACTGTTTGACCTTGAAAAGTCCCTGTCTAGACTGCCTCCGTTTCATAGGAATCGAGACTGAGAACGAGATGGGCCCTCATAGGCGGAAGAGTGACTTGCCCAAGGTCACACAGGAATTAAGTGGCATAACCAGGATTTGATCCTCTAGTTTAACCCCAGTCATTTTTCAAAAGGGGAAGACAAGATCTATAAAGATGTGCTTTGCCCAGGGTCACATGGGTAAATAGTGGCAGAGTTGAGACTCAAACTGGGCTCCTCTAACTCTGAATCCAGTGCTCTTTCCCTTGACCCATATTTTCTCTATAAGGTAAGGAAGTTGGAGTTAATGATCTCTAGGCAAAGCTGGAACCTAGGACTTTTATGAAATGTGGCACTGCATACACCCACCAGAGTTACTGCCAGGCTACAATGAAAGGATTTTATTCCTGTGCAAAATAAACCCTCAAAGACTCTATTTAAAAACCTTTTTAAAAGATGAAAATGAAATTTGTTCAAAGTCTCATAATTTGGGCTTATTTCAACCCTTCCATGGTGTTCTCCATAAAATTTCCAGAGAGTTACTTGGCACAAGCCTGGTTACTCCATTGATGGTGGCTTCAAAGCCTTGCTTGCTCTTTGAATGAGAGGGATCAGTCCCGTCCTCTGAGAAGCGAGGACACAAAGAAGCCTCCTTTCTGTGTGTCAGGTGCTCCAAGTACCGAGAACCCACACTGCCCTGTGGGATGGAAGAAGACAAACCCTAGAGCTTCAGGGGGAAAAGCTCAACCCAGTAAGGCTGATGGCAGAAGTAGGCCCACAGGGCAGCTCGTCCTCTATCAGTTGCACAGGAAGCCAGACGCCCCTTACGGTCTAAGATTCCCTTTCCCTTTATGTCCCAAGGTCGTCGCTCCACCACTGACATCATTCCACCACCTCTGCCGATGGGAGGACAGGCAATGGGTCCTTACTGACCTCCTGGTCCTTTAAAGAGTGCCATTTGGAGGTGCATCTTCCAAATCTACTTTAAGAAGGGGCTTTGTGGACTGGATTAGGTGCTAGATCTAAGATACTTTTTTCTTTTCTTTTAGCCCTCACCTTCCATCTTAGAACCAATACTGTGTATTGGTACCAAGGCAGAAGAATGGTAAGGGCTAGGCAATGGGAGTTAAATGACTTGTCCAGGGTCACAAAGCAAGGATGTGTCTGAAGTCACTTTTGAACCCAGGACCTCTTATCTCTAAATCCACAGAGCCATCTCACTGTCCCCTAGATCAGAGATTCTTAACTGTGTGTATGTGTGCATGTGTGTGTGTGTGTGTGTCCTAGAGCTCTTGGCAGTCTGGTGAATCCTTTGGCTCTTTTCTTAAAATGTTTTTAAATGCACAAAACAAAATATTAAGATTGCAAAGGAAATAAATTCTATTGGGAAATACATGCCACGATACATACACAAAATCAGCTCATGCACCCCAAGCTAAGAGCTTGGGATCTCGGGTATCACTTTGTGAGTTGGGTTACCAATTCCATTTTGGACCACTTGGACATGGGATAGTAAATGAGGAGAAAGCATCCCTTGGATAAAAGGGATCTCTAGGGATACGCAAGGTAAGGCTAATCTCCTTGGGAGGACTTTGAACCAGGGCTGGGAACTTTCTTTGAAGGATGTGGAAGTGGAAAAAATAGCCCAGAGCAGCACTTTGTGTGATGTTATAGAAACTTCTTGTTCCAAAAGAAAAAGCATGGGAAATAAACAAGAGGACCCAGAGGTCTGATTTATGGACTCCAACGTTTACAGCAATCTGCAAACACCTTTAAGAACATGTGACATTGGAGGGCACCCAAACCGACATGCAAAAGCCAAAGGTCTCTTAGACTTCTTTATTTTCCTCCTAGAATATCATTTTTAGCTATGGCAACTGAAGAAATAGAGAGAAATTCAAAGGGACCCTCAGTCCTGTTTGGCCCTCTTCTGTCTCTACAGTGACAGTTGCAGAGCAGGGGGCCAGAAGGGACAGAATCAGAGAGGTTTTTTTGATCACAGTGAGAAAGTAGCGTGACTTAGTAAATAAAATGCTGGACTTGGAGTCAGGAAGACCTGAGCTCGAATCCTGCCTCAGACTCATTAGCTGTGTGACCCTGGCCAAGTCCCTTAGCCCCTCTGGACCTCAGGCTCTGAGAGTACAAGGTTCCACATTTCTATGAAAAATGACCTGGCAGGTGAGATGACTGCTGGCATCCTGTGCAACTCTAGACCTATGACCCTATGACCATTGAATTTTATAGGCGGAACTCTAAATGGGAGCTCTTCAAGCAATGACCAAGGAGCTCATCTATTAAGGGAGGACCTAAAAACATATTGATATTATCACTATGAATGAAATCGGATGTGAAAGAAGTTGCAACTCGTGGAACAAGTGCTCATAGATTTTCTGTAGAGAAGCAAATAAAGGAAGTGATGGAGTTGCTTTTATCTAAGGAAGCAAGTGACATTGTTTCATGGGCCAATAAGTCATTCTACTTTGAAGTATGCCTGAAGAGCAAAAGCAAAGAGAGTCATGAAGATAATGGGGCATCCAAGAGTTGGGCCAACATCTGTCTAAGGGAAGGAAGAAGAAGGGAAAATAGGATGAAGAGGTCAGCCAGATCCTTTGGAAAAAGTCAACACAGCCCATACAACTTAGTGACTTAAAGGAAGGAAGGCAGGCAGGCAGGAAGGAAGGCAGGCAGGCAGGAAGGAAGGAAGGAAGGAAGGAAGGAAGGAAGGAAGAAAGGAAGGAAGGAAGGAATTCTGTACAAGAGTCCTGCTAGTATCTATAAGAATTAGCAAAGGACAAGCAGCAAGATGGGGAGCTTATCTTTGGAGAATGGGTAAGGATACAGGCAGAAGTTGGCAAGCTCAGTGAGTCAACAGTGGTCAGCCATGAGAGTTCAATAATGATGATAGAGGATACTTTGCAGGGGGAATATTAAGCTCTGTCAGTCAGATAGGTCTATCTGGTAAATAGAGAGAGGCATTCTCTTTCCATGGATGTATCTTGGAATGGATGGCCAGCCTGCAAGACTTGTTGCCCTTGTTAACCATTAACCACTGTTAGCATCAGAAGGAAACTGAGACCAGGATTCTGAAATTCCAGACAAACATCAAGGAAAAGAAATAGACTTTAGGGTTGCAACATTTTTTATTGTTTGGCTTAAAAAAACTGGTTTTTCTTTACTACTAATGGGATAGAAAGGCAGATATGGGGAGTAGAGATGTGGCAAAAAAAGAAGGAATCTAAGGAAAAGATCTTGCTTTTTGGGACCACAGTTAAAAACAGACGAATGCTGCGTTCTTGGATAGAGTTGGAGTACTCTCAACAAAGGCCAGTAAACATTAGTTTGCTTGGAGACCCATAAATCTACACTGAAATCAGAGAAGGGAATGTAAAAATATTACCCTGTAGAAGGTATCACCATCCTTCAAGTCACCTAGATTCAAACCCTGTTTTCACTCCCAATTCCACATCTCCTCCCAAGTCTTCCTGCTTTGACCTCCATAACATTTCTCATAAATTTCTCCTCTTCTCTACTAGACAGCCACTCCACAGTTCAGGCCCTCATCACCTCTCATCTGGACAATTACCTCCTAATTACTCTTGCTGACTTGTCTCTCTCCACTCCGATCCATCCTTCCTGCAGCTGCCCTACTCAGTAAATTCCAAATTAGGCAGATCAGGCGTCCCATTACCTCCAGGATCCCAGAGAAACTGGCATTTCAAGCCCTTCACACAGAGTTCACGGGGAAGAGGATAAAAGCCAATCATGGCTGGCTGTGTGCCCTACATAGAAGAATGGGTTTCAGAGAAAAAAGAGGCAGGATTCCGTGCTTAATAGTTCTCAGAGGAAGCTGGCTCAAGAGGAACCAAAAGCTCTTCTGGGCACAATAATGGTTTTGACAAGGAGGAAAGAAAGGGACAGGGGGATTTTTAAAGGGACTGACTCAGATTTTTAAAGAGATGGATGATGTGTGGCAGATGGAAGGAGGTCAGGTAATAGAAGATGAATATAACAGTATGGTCTGGGCCTAGAAGAATAATGAGGGGATCTGCTTCCAGAGAAAGAAGTGATGGAGTCTCAATCCAGACCAAAGTCAACTTTTTTCACTTCCTCAATTTAATTTCTTTTGCTTGAGTTTCCTTTTACAAAAGGATTAATATGGAAAAATGTTTTACATGATTGCACATGGAAAATCTCTATGAGAGTGCTGACTGTCTTGGGGGGTGGGAGGATGGAGGGAGAGAATTCAAGACACCAGATTCAAAATTCTTTGTAAAATGTTGGAATCTGTTTTTTACATATAGCTGGAGGAAAAAATAAAAGGAGACACTTTAAAGAAGAATAACGATGGGAGTGGTGAAGCCCGGAGGGAGCCGAGGTGGGCAGTGAGACTAAGGACAGCCAAGAGAACTCTAAAAAACTGACAGCAACAATCACAATCACATTAGGCCAGAGGAAGAGGAAGAACAGACCATTTCATGTAACTGGCAAGGATTATAATGCTCAAGAAATTAATGAACTATAATGCCCTCCTAGGCCACATGGAGATGCTGGTACAGCAGACAGAATGAAAGGTCTGATAGCCAATCAAGAAACATTTATTAATCCATCTCTCTGTTCTAGTCAGGCATTTAGGCAGCTCAGGGACACACTGGATAGAGTACTAGGCCTGGAATCAGCAAGGCCTGAATTTAAATCTAGACACAGATGCTTACTAGCTTGTGACCCTGGGCAAGCCACTTAACTCCTGCTCCATTTCCTCATCTCTAAAACTGGAATAAAATAGCACCTCTCTCTCAGGGTTATTTTGAAGGTCAAATGAGACTGTATTTATAAGGTGCTTTACAAACCTTAAAACACCATATTAAAGCTAGTTGTTATTATTACTCTCATTGTTTTTGATTACTGATTGTTGGTGTTGGACTTAGTGTGGGCACTTGACCATGTTAGCCTCCCGAAGCTCAGGACTCCCTGAGCTCAAGAGATCTGCCAGCCTCAGCTTCCCCTGTAGCAGGGCCTGCAGATGGGTGCCACCACGTCCAGTGCCCTCTGACTTTATGGCTAGTGCTCTGTCCACTGTACCACTCACAAAGGAGAAACTGAGGTTATATCAAAGGACTAGATGAGGTAGGCCATCGGTGCTGAAATTGCAGAGAGGTTTCAAAGACTCCTCACTATGCAATTTGCAGCTGAGCGGAAGGATTCATGGGGGCCTAGCTCAAAGGATAGATTGCTCCATTCCTGAAGATCCCCTTCTGGTTGTAGCCATCTATGGAGCTATGCCTAGAGTTTGAGTTCCCCAAGCAAGCATTGGGTGGCCCTGGCTTCTCATCTGGGGAGGTACCAAAGCTGAGCACCAGGGGGCTGGTGACCCCAGGGTCATCGTGCTCTCCAAACCATCTTTGTTTTCACAAATTCAGGTTTAAGCGGAACAAAAATAGCCTCTGAATCATTCATGTTGAATAATTCCTCTTGTCCCATCTTCCCCCCTTTTCCCCTTACCTCGTGTTTTATCTGGAAATTCTGCACAAGGTTGAGGTCAGTGAACATCCGAATCGTGCAGAGGGCCGTGTCCAAATCGGAGAGCTCAAAGTCACTGAAGGAGAAGTCCATTATCTTGAGGGTTTGGGCGGATGGTATCATGGCGGCCTTAATGGGAGAGTGGGGAGGAGGCAGGCAGAAAATGCCCAAAACAAAACCATAGTAGTTAGCAGTCATAGATGCTCCCTTTCAGGAAGGTTCTTTGCTCTGTCGGCAAAACTAGTACTTGAATTCTACCCCTCTAGAATATTTTAAGTTGTTTCGAGTTGCTCAGTACAGAATTCTGCTCCTCCAGATGAGCTCCCTCCTCACCCTTGGTGGAAGAGATGGATGCTTGGTAGCATGTTAGTGCCTATAACAAACTCCATCTATTTTATGGTATCGGACGCTGGACCTTGGAGGCAGAAAGAATCTGGGTTTAAGTCCCACAGCATTCAGTGTCTAGCTGTGGGATCCCAGGATATTTACCTAACCTCTCTGGCTCGGTTTCTTCATTTATAAAATTAGAGGACTAGACTTGAACATCTGTCCAGCTCGAAATCTGTGAGCCAATCGGCCACCTCTCTCTGCCAGGTGACCATTCTCAAACGAATTCATATTTCCATAGAGCTTGGAGTAGCTACAAAGGCTGGTCTTAGAGTTTGGATGACCTGGCTTCGAATCCTGCTTCTGATGCCCAGATTGGTGATTGAACCTCCCACTGCCCTAAGATAGTTCTCTAAGCCTGCAAGTTTTAAAAAAGTTATTCATCTGCATTGTTGGAGAAAGAAATCACAAGCCCAGTTAAAAAAAAAAAAAGGTTTCCAAAGCATTTTCTCTTTTAAAACCCAGCGAAGTGGGGAGCACAAATATTCTTCTCATTTTGCATATGGACTAGGTTTAGAGTTCGTGTCTTGCCCATGGCAGCATCATTTATAAGAAGCTGAGTGAGGCTGGATTTTAATTGACGTCTCCTGATCCCAAGTTCAGTGTTCTAGCCATTAGCTTCCACTACTCTTGGATGAGTGTGGGGTGGGGAGGCAAAGATGAAAAGGCTTCGAGTTAGAAGGGACCTTGAGCAATTCTCTAGTCTACATCTGAAGCCCAAAGTTGGGAAGTGACTTGTAATCTTAAATTATAAAGGAGCTGCGATTCGGAGCCAGGGTCTTTAATACCAGATCCCCTTCTACTGAACCCCACAGCCTCAGCGATCTGGGCACTGCACTGCTGTCTAGAGTGTATGTGGAGCCCCAGAAGGCTCTAAACTGAGAAAAGAATCCCTTCACAATCTCATGCCATGTACTGGTGGCTCACTAGGGTCAATTAACTCAGTTTGTGACAGTAAATGCCTCCAGGGCCATATACTGTGGTCATACGGTGTGACCATACACACTGAGGTCAATTAATTTCATCTGATCAAGCCTCAATGAAATGGTCTTGAATGGGGTTGAGGGATGGTGATGGAGGGTGAGAGGGGATAAAGTTAGAAAGGAAAGAGGGAGAAAAAGAAAGGAGAAAAGGGGGCCAGGTCCAAGGACAGATTGCATCCCTGTTTCCCTCTAACCCTCCTTTTATCTCACTTCCACTTAAACCTTTCCACTCCTCCTTTCTCTCCCTCTCTCCTTTCTTTTTCTCCTTCTCCTCTTCCTTTCCTTCTCTTCTTTCTCCTCCCCACTCCTCTTTCTCCGTATTTTATTGATGTCCTTCCACCCCCATCCTGGAAGCAATCTCTTTAAAGGCAAATGGCTTGCTCCACTCTATTAATCTCTACCTTTTGCCTTCACTAAAATAGGTCAGGTTTGTGTGGTTACTCAAGGAAGACCACCATTTTTCCCCCAGGTACCAAAAAAGATTTAATGGAAAAAAATCTAGACTTGGAGTCAGGAGGGACCTTGGATGCTTCTTAGCTGCGTGACCTTGGGAAAATCACTGTAAATCTCTGGGTGTCAGGTTTTTTTTTCATCTGTTAAGGAAGGGGACAGGACTTAATGGTCTCTAAAGCTCCTTCCAGCTTGAATATTTATGACCTCAGGAAGAAGCCATTCTGGTCCCAAGACCAGAATTCACAAGAAAATAAGCATCCCCTGAAATACACATCATAACTCTTCACAGGCTGATCTAAGGGCTGAGAGGCACGGGAACAGAGGAGGATTTCAACTGTTTGGATAAACATCTTGGTTGTTTATCCCAACTAGAAATACCAGAGACAGCGAGCAGTCATCACAATTAAAACAAGGAGGTGAGAGGGGGGAAGAAGACCAACTTGTAACTCCTTAGAGAGGCCAACAGCTGCACAGCATTGCACCAGGCAACAGATGGCTTCCCCTGGGGGAAAGGAAGTGTTTTTTTGTCCCCCCCTTGAACAAAGAGCTGTGGGAAAGGCTGAGTCAATATAGCATGTGCTTCTCCTCCTCAGCCTTCACTCCATCCTGACTCCAGAGTGACTTCTCTCTCATTCACCACAAGCCAGAAGATTTCCTCCTGGAAATCGAGCTCCATGGAGGTTGGCTCCAAGTTTTGCAAGCATACCCCAAGGCTAAGCAAACCTTTTCCCTCAATTCAGGACAAGAACTGATTAGAGTGATAACATGGCCATTCAAGACCCCCAAGTTTTACAGAGATATAAAAACACACACATGTTAAATGGTTGTCCTTTGACCATTCATTCCCTTCTGACTCTCTGCGACCCTGTCATAGTCACATACCATTCATGGGGTTTTCTTGGCAAGGATACTGGAGTGGTTTGCCATTTGGGCCTCCAGTGGATCCTTTTGTTAGGCAACCAGAGGTTACGGGATTTGCTCAGTGCCATACAGCCAGGAACTCAGGTCTTCTTGACTCCAGGCCCAGTGCTCTATCCACTGAGCCACTTAGCTGCTTCCTAGGCATACAGAGGTTAAGTGACTTGTCCAAGGTCACAGTGCTAGAAAGTACCTGAGGCTTGATTTGAACCCAGACCTTCCTGACTTAAAATCTAGTGCTCTAAAATCTAAGTGACTTGCCCAGGGTCACATGGCTAGTAAGTTTCTTAGGCTGGATTTGAACTCAGGAAGAGAAGTTTTCTTGACTCTAGGCCCAGTACTCTGCCCACTGCACTACCTAGCTGTCCATATGTTAAATGATTATGATTATTTTAGAAAGAATTAAAACACTTTGGCCTATTTCTCTTTACAGGATCTATGTCTATATGCAATATTCTTATTATACAGATAACCTTGGAGCTGGCCTTTCAGACTCCTCTGTAATCTAGCAAGTACTTAGTAAGTGTCTCCTCTGTGCCAGGCACTGTGCTTTCTAAGAATAAAACTGATGGAAAAATGCTTTGGAAGTCTGGGGTGTTGGGGAGTATTTAGGTGTGAAACATTCTTGCCTATGCGTTTTCTAAAGGCAGCAGCTACATGGTAGAATGCCAGAGAGGCGTTCAAGATGCAGTCAGGAAGACTCGAGTTCAAATCTTGAGAAACTGAATTGGACTAGGTCTCAATCAGTCAATCAACAAGCATTTATTTATAAAGCACCTGCTATGGGCCATCATTGTGCTAAGATCCAGGACCACACATGCAGAAAATGAATCAATTTCTCTCTTCAAGAAGCTTATTTACTGGAAGAAAACTCATGCACAGACACATGGAAAGAATCAATACCAAATAGTTGGGTTTTTTAAACTCTTGCTTTGTCTTAAAATCCATCTGTTCCAAGTTAGAAGAGCGGTAAGGGCTAGGCGATGAAGGGGAAGTAACTTGCCCAGGGTGACGTAGTTAGGAAGTTTTTGAGGCTGAATTTGAATCCAGGACTTCCTGTCTTCAGGTCTGATTCTCTTTCCATTGAACCACCTAGAAGACCCCTCAATACCAGGTAGTTCAAAAGAGGGCAGTTAGTGAGAAAGAGCATCATAAATCAGGGGAGAGGTGCAGCTGGGTGGCTGACAATATGTAAATGTTGGTCATCATCATCTAGTCCTCATTTTGAAGATGAGGAAACTGAGGCCCAGGGAAGATAAGTGATTACTCTAAAGTCACGTAGGTGGTAAGTAGGAGAGGCATGATTTGAATTCAGCCCCTCTGACTTCAGAGCTAGTGTTCTTACAGAGAGAGAAATATAGGCAAAGCACAATAGAGTCAGAAAGTCACCCCAAGTCTCACTCATTCACTCATTCCATTCAATAAGCATTGAATAGGTGGTTACACTCTGTGCAAGGTACTGTCCTAGGCACTAGAGCTACAAGGACTAAAGTAAAAGTCATTCCCTGCCCTCCAGGAGCTTATATTCTATTGGGGAGATATAATATTTAACCCAGGATCCTAGATCTGGAGTTCATAAAGGCCTCTAGTTCAATCTCCCCCCTTTATTGATGGGGATTCTGAGGACCGAGGAAGTGATTTATCCAAGGTAACCCAGATAGTAAGAGGCTGAGTTAGGATTTGAACCCAGATCCTCTGATTCCAAGGCCTGTGTTCTCTGATCCACCACACTGTGCTGCATTTTCCTTCATCGTCCTCTAGATTTGTCCAGTGAAAGGCTGAATAAAACTAGCTTTTTACAATCAACTCAACAAGCATTTTTTAAGTGCCTACTGTATGCAAGGCGCTCTGGCAGATGCTAGGGATACAAAGATATCGTCAAAACCAAACCTCTGCCTAAAGAAGTTTCTATCCTAAAGGAAAAATCCATCTCCAGTTGAGTGCTGACCCAACCTCACCCGATTTCCACGTGGCTCCCTTTACTGTCGCTTTCCTTCTGCCCCTTCCTGGCCCTTTTCTTAGATTCTCACCCTTTTTGGTTAGTGGCAGCAGATCTCTTAAGGAGTGAAACTGCCACCCCAAGGCCCTCTCCTGAGGACGCAGGGTTAGAATTAGAGGGCCAATTCAGTTTTAGGGAAAACTGGTGCCTTTTGGGGAAGTCAGCCGATCCCCCATGTCCTGATTTGTATTTGGGTGAGAGGAGAAGGCCTGAGACCTCAGGCGTGTGTTTGTAGGGGGAAGGAGGCCGACTGGCATCGGGAGAAGTGCACGACAGGGGAAGTCGCAGCGTCACAGACTCAGACCTCAAATAATCATTCTGAGCCTTTAGCAAACCCTTTGCAGTTTGCACAGTGCTCTCTATGTTCTCTCCGTTGACCCGTTAGGTGCTATTATTGTCCTCATTTTACAGATGAGGGAACTGAGGCAGACAGAAGTTAAGTGATCAGGATGTGAAATCTTCCCGACTCTTAAGTCAAGCCTACGGCCACCCAGCTTCCAGGAAGGGGCCTGCGAGATCATCTAGTCATTTTACGCATAAAGAAACTGGAGAGGACTCGCCAAGGGCATATAGGACGCAACCTTTAGAGCAGGGACTTGACCTTCTGATTCCAAGTCCAGCACATTGTACCCATTTCCCCGTGATGAGAAAATGGAGTTCAGATCACAGCTCTCCTGCTGACATACTGACATGCTCGCTGTCTGTGACCTCAGAGTCTCAGTTTCTTCCTCAGGTGTAACCTAAAAAGCTTTTTCTAGCCTCGGTGGCAACACGTGTGGCCTGGGTCCTCCTCCTTTCCCTGCCTGGCCATCTGTGGACAAGCTCCCACACCCTAAGAGGAATCCAGACCTACCACTACCAGGGTGGGCAGTGGGAGAGGGAGATGAGGGTTGAGAGCAGTCTTGGCTAATCAGTTATCCATCTTCCTGAAGTCCCAGAAAATCGTTATTGCCCATCATCAATTCCTCTCCTCATAACGAGCAATATCATTAGGCTGCCTTCTGAAGGGTTCGTGCTGGGATGGCCATTCACTCTTAGGAGCATAGAATTAGGGCTGAAAAGGACCTCAGAGGTCATCAAATCTGATTCCCTCATTTTAGAGAGAAGAGTTCTCTCTAAAATGAGGGAATCAGATTTATCTATTTAGCTATCAGGTCTAGAGAGTAGAGGTCCTGGGTTCCAATCTGATCTCAGATACTTCCTAGCTCCGTGATCCTGGGCAAGTCACTTAACCCCCATGGCCTAGCCTGGAACCAGTATTTGTTCTAAGCCAGAAGCTAAGGGTTAAAAAAAAAATAAAGTAAGGGAATAGAAGCCTGGAGAGAAGAAGGGACTTGCCCAAAGTCTTACAGGTGGTCAGTCACAGAGATTGTATTCGAATCATCATCCTCTGATTTCAGCTCTATCAGTCTTTCTGCAGAACCATGATGTTTCTCTTGGAGGTATTACTCTCCATTTCACCTACGTCTAGGGGGACATTCGCTACTGATGCCAAATCGTCTTACAGAAAATAGGCTCCCTTCCACGTTCACAGCCTCCAACAACGGCGAGGAGCCTTAGAAGGCAGGACACTGATGGAAAATAAGGCAACACTGTGGTTAGGTAAATAAAAGAAAGAAACTCATTCCATTGGGTCACTGAAAATTCCTGAGTCTCTTATTTTGGGTGTGCGGTTCACATAAAGTCTATATTTAGTAGTTGGTCTCTGGTAATCTCAGGAGGAAATAGAGAAATGGAGCTACAGGGCTCTTCCATTGGTCCAGCCCTCCAATCTTTATACAAGCAAAAATCCATCTTGTTAACAGTGAAGCTTAGCTAGCCTTCAGCCTGGTGGCTGGAGTCCCAGCCACCAAAACAAAGGCTATGGAAACCTGGAAGCAGCTCCCCGAGGACCCAAAGAAATGTGGTTAGCAGAAGGCCCCTGACTCCCAAAGCTATCCTGGAAAGTAAATGGAATTAAGAAAGAAGGACAGCTCCTGAACTCTGGCCTGTGAGAAATGTCAAATTCTTCCAGTCGCCATTGGCATTTTCCAAGGGAGCAGATTGTCCCAATGCTTGATGCCCATTTGATGCAGACACAAAAAGGAAAGCCATATTTCAAGAGCCCTGCCATCTATCTTTGTGACTCTTTTATTTCATTAGTCCCAAGTGCTCCATAGGCTTTTTTTTTATTGATTAGACAAATTACTGAAGTCTTTGAAATGATATCAATATGAAGAAGCAGGTAGAGGAAGTCAACGAAGAAGTGGAAGGTGGCACTCCATCCCATTAAGTGTTCAGGCGATCCTATAACCAGATTTGGGAGAGATTTCAGCAGGCATCTGGCTCAATCTACCCATTTTGCAGATAAGGAAACGGAGGCCCAGAAAAGCTAATGATTTGGCAGAGCTCATACAAGTGTTAGGCTGTAGAGGCAAGATTTGAAAACAGTTCCTTTGACTCTGGAGCCAGTGTTCTCTCCTTGGTATCACGCAATAGAAATTGTCCCTGTTGGATCGGGAGCTCCTTGAGGGAAGGGATTTTCCCCCCTTTCTTTGTATTCCCCAGAACTTGGCATAGGACCCGGCACTCAGGAGGCTCACTGAATGACTGGCTGACAATAGTTTGGTGTTCTAGGGAGAAGAAGGGGCAGTGGCTGTGCTTCAACAGCATCTGTACGAGGAAGGTCCTTGGGCACATGGTGTGAGCTTACGAGAGGACGTGGCCATCCGAGAGATCACGGATGCTTTGGTGGACTGCAATATAACTCAAAGGTATTCTGTGGCATGTGCTGCTCCTTGAGCTCAGATCTTCCTATCCCCTGTACCACCTAGCTGACGTAGGCGCGGCTCGTGTTCTTTGTGAAATGGAGCTGCATCCTGCGCCCCCTCTGTGGGCTCTCGTGAGCCCGTGTGAGCTCATACACACAAAGGGCTTTGCAAAACTGAAACCTAAGAGAAAGGCCAGCTATTATTATGAATAGGGTCTGGAAATTGGACTATATGTCAAGGTAATATTAATTTGGAAGAGTCCTAAGTATTGCTATGGTACTTTAAGAAGCAGCTAGATGATTCAGTGGATAGAGCGCCGAGCCTGACGTCAGGAGGACCCGAGTTCAAATGTGTCCTTAGATATTTACTGTGTTTGTCGTGGAGGCAGCTGGGTGGTGCAGTGGATAGAGGGTAATGGCTAGAGTCAGGAAGCCCTGAGTTCAGATCCAGCCTTAGATTTTTAACTTCTCTTTGTCTTCATTTACTGGGGAAGGAAATGGCGACCGCTCCAGAATCTTTGCTGTGGACAGTATTGGCATGCTGTGGTCCGCAGGGTCACAAAGACCCGGACACGTGCAACCACCACCTTGGGAAGTAGGTGCTATCATTATCCCAACTTTACAGTTGACGAAACTGCGTGAGTAGGATTTGGACTTGGGTCTTCCCGGCAACAGTTATCCACTGTGTAGCCAATGCCCAGTGATGCAATATAATAGCCAGTAATCACTTTAACCAACAAAAACAAATGAAGAAAATGCCTCAATCTGAAAAATATAATTAATAACTAATAAAAAATAATAATAATAACTAATTGGAATAATCCCTAACTAGCTAGCATTTACACAGATTTCAGGTTTGCAAAGCACTTTACAAATATTTTCTCATTTTATCCACACCACCATCTTGTAAAGAAGCTGCTATTATTGTGCCCATTTTATAGATGAGGAAACTGTAAGGCAGGCAGAGGTTAGGTGACTTAAGGGTCACAGAGCCAGCCTCTAAGGGAGGATTTGAACTCAAGGCTTCCTGATTCTGATTCCAGCTCTCTATTCATTGCACCATGTATGTGTAGGTGTACTAAAATCCCACCTTCTCCAGGAAGCCTTCCTCAAAGCCTTTTTAGTCCAGGATCTTCCCTCTGTTCACTCTTTCCTGTTTATCATGCATAGAGCTTGTTTGTTCCTTTGCACGCTCTTTTCTCCATTAGCATTCTCTTTTGCTTTTCTTTGTACCCCGATAGCTTAGCACAGTGCCTGGCACTTAAATCTACACATGGAGGTACGGGCAAGCAGACACGTGACACACATAACACACATGTAACACACATGTACACACAATGTGCTTCTCCCAATTACAAGTGCAGTATTACACGCAAGGCAGCGGCTGTCACCATCAAGGCACAGCAACAAGAGGCATCGATGATCGCCTCCACACGGGCTGGGAGCTGAGCTGAGGGAGGACACAACCCACGCGAGTCTGACTCGGTAGGTAAGTCCGTGGGAGTCGCCCTATCCACAATAGGTTAAGACCCTTTCCCGGGGTCACCACAGCCAGGCAGAAATCGACCCCATTCTTTCTGATTCCAAATCCAACCTTCCCTCGACTGCTCAGGGAGTTTCCTAGAGGCCAAGTGACTTGCCCATGGTCTCCCAGCTCTTGCCTGTGGCCAGAGGTGGGACTTGAACTCTCGAATGTTTTCTGCCCCCAATCCCAGCACTTTCTCCATGATGCCACCTAGTTTTCTCAATAATAAGAGAAACAAGAGTTTGCCTTATAGGGTATCCCAATGGTCTTCGTTGCACTTAAGACTTTTGGGACTTCTATGTAAATAGAACAATCCATTTTCCAAAACCCTTTATTCCCCGAAACTCTCTCAGGCAAGCAGCACTAGGGTAATCACCCCCATTTTATAGAGGGGGAAACTAAGGCTCAGAAAGGGCATGCTGCTAGTATATTTTTCTTTCTTGCTCAAAATTACAAGGAGGAATGAAAAGATAATCTTCAGATTTTTTCAGAAAGGACTTTCTACTTCTAGAGAAACATGACCTAATGGTTTTAATGAGCTCTTGGAAGTAGAACTTGTTCTATTTATTAGTTCTGATTTCCTTAAAAGAACATGAAACAGTCTTTCACCTCACTTTCACCCTGGAAGGAAGTTAAAAAGCACTTAGCACTCCTGGATGCTTTAGCTGCATCTGGCCACGGGGTTCAGATGCATTCCAAGTGTGGATTTCAATTCCTTACTTACTATAAACAGAGTGGAGGAACGGGAGGCAGGAAACTCTGGACATTTACTAGCTGTGTGACCCTGAGATGGTCACTTCAACTGCCTGAACCTCAGTTTCCTTATCTGTGAAATGACACAGGTGGCTTTGACTTCTGGGGTGCCTTATGGTTTTGAAACTTTGAATTACTGACCTAATATTATTCAGAGAATCCACAAATGAAAAAGGGAGGTACTGCACTGCAGTGAGAAATGAATAAAAAATCATTTATTCACTTCTCAGTAAATGTCAAGCCCTGGGCTAAGCACTGAAGATATAAGCCCCAAAGCAAGCTGGATGGAGCTTTGGATCAAGAAGCTCCTGTCCTCATGGGGGCTGGCAACACACAGAGGAGGTTTTGGTTGCAAGTCAGTTGGAAAGGCCCAAGGGTCCTTAAGGGGCACCAGTAAAGCAGATAATGATCTTTGTTGGTGCCATTTCCATGGATAAAACCATTACTGAGTTGGTTGGGAAGCTATCTGGCAGTGCTGATGACTTTGGTAGTGAGAACTATGGGGGTTGAGCAAGCCGGGGACGGAGCACCCATGGAGGAAGCTGTCAGCTGGCATCTCCCAAGGGCCAAGACAGTTGCAGCATGTGTGACCTGGGGACTCTCCCCAGGCCTCCTGGGCTTCCCTTGCCATCAGGGGCACTGAGTCAGCAAGCATTAGTAGTACTGATGACAGTGTAGACCAGGGGTTCCCAAACTTTTCTGGCCTACCACCCCCTTTCCAGAAAAAATATTGCTTAGCCCCCTGGAAATTAATTTTTTTTATTTTAATAGCAATTAATAGGAAAGATAAATGCACCTGTGGCCATCATCGCCCCCCTGGATCGCTGCAGCACCCACCAGGGGGCAGTGGCGCCCACTTTGGGAATCACTGGTGTAGACCCTTCTCCATAGGGGTCACTCCTCCTAATGATGGCTGGAGGAGAGAAGTATGCTTGAAAGGCTGTCAGGATGTGAGGGGAAGGAGCTCAGTAGTCAGCTCGTCCAAACCTCATCAGAATGGGAATGCCCTCTGAAGAATCGTGGGCAAGTTGTCATTCAGCTTTTCCCTTAAAACAAGAAGGAATGACAAACCCCTCTGGCCTCTCTTGGGCCTTGCAAAGACTTCTGCACATACAGCAAGGAAACAGGAATACTGTCAGGGTAGTCAAGCTTTTGCCAAGGCAGATCTCAATGCCATTATCCTCTAAGTGACCATCATTTGTGGGGGCAGCTAGGTGGCTCAGTACATTGAGAGCCAGCCAAAGTCCTGGTTTCAAAGCTGATCTCAGACACTTCCTAGCTGTGGGA
This sequence comes from Gracilinanus agilis, assembly GCF_016433145.1. Classification (NCBI taxonomy): domain Eukaryota; kingdom Metazoa; phylum Chordata; class Mammalia; order Didelphimorphia; family Didelphidae; genus Gracilinanus; species Gracilinanus agilis. Next base: position 10,833,991 of record NC_058135.1, on the reverse strand, counting down.
CCTTGGCTAAGCCACTTAACCCCCATTTACTAGCCTTTACTGCTCTTCTGCCTTGGAACTCATACGCAGAATCGATTCTAAGACAGAAGGTAAAGGGTTAAAAAAAGAGACCACTGTTGTGAATTATGGAGAGGAAATCCATCACCGAGTGGCCACTCTCTGAGGATGAACCCCTTCAAACGAACCGAGCTGGTCTCTGGGTCACAGACACGAAGCCCTCGTCAGGCCCTATCTGTTGCCTTTCCAGAGTGGGAAGATTTACCTGAGCTTCAGCTCTTTGAGGACACGTTTGGGAAGCTGGGTAAGCTGCAAACCACCAGGGGGCACTTGAGAGTTTTATACTTCAAAGGCATTGAATATACTTGTTTTCAAGACTGAGGTGAGAAATAGGAACCTTTAAATTCAAACCTTAAAAATCTACCACAGAAACTAGACCAGACGAATTTACTGCCATTTCAAATGGGGCAAAATCAGTCAAGGACTATAAGATGTTCTGGTTTTGTGATGGGAACAGTAAAAACTGTATCTTCATGGGGTAGCTTAGCGGCTCAGTGGATTGAGGGCCAGGCCCTGGAGAGATAGGAGGTCCTCGGTGCCAATTTGGCCTCAGACACTTTCTATCTGTGTGACCCTGGGCAAGTCACTTAACCCCCACTACCTAACTGTTACCACTCTTCTGCCCTGGAACCCATACATAGTACTGATTCTAAGATGGAAAATAAGAATTAAAAAAACAAAAAACAAAAAACTGTATCTTCCAAGGCAAACAATTCCCCCAGGCCCACTCTCCTTCCTGTGACCTCTTCAGAAGAATCCCCAAGTAAAGAAAATAACTGCCCTGTTAGCTCAAGAGAGATACATTGGCCCAATGAACTACTGGGAGATAGAGACTAGGGAGAGTATGATAAATCTCCAAAATTGTGTGAGGTTCTAATATGAAAACACAGGGGGGACAAGTGCTAAGGGGGAGCAGACAGCCACAATATGCATAAACCCCACTAACAATAAACACAGCTCTCAATTTTCTACTTGCAACACCATGAAATTTTCAGAATCCTTCCCAAGGTTTCAGGCAGGAATGACATTTTGAGCATGCACACTCTGTCATTCCACCAAGACTTTCTTCCTCTTTTACTGGTTTTTCATCTATGACACTCATCTACTTTCCTTCTCCCCTCAAGATCATATTTCATTTGTTTGTCCTTCTAGGAAACTCTCAGGCATATGTTGCACAATTTGCAGTAGCTTTTCCGTTTCAATCCTGGAAAATGTGACATTAAAGAAACAATCTCCTCTGTCCTCAATAGGCTATAGAATCAAAAGACATTCATTTTTAACTCAAGCTTTATAGCTCCTTCCATAAACTATGGATACTGTTACTGCATCTTTAAGAGAAAATTGAATCTTGAGAAAGAAACAATTTAATTGTCCTCTGGAATGTTAACTGATCTGGCTGGAGAAAGATTGCGAAGTATGAAGATAAAGAGGACTAACAAAACGTTCTTGAGACTGAGAAAGTTACTTTATCTTTGAGAAAGATTTAAAAAATGTTTTCTGACAGAAATGAGTTTCTACTTTTATGCTATGGAAGTGTCCGAAAGACAGTTCTGGTGAGATCCTGGTATACCGTGAGAGCAGAAGAGTAAGCACTGTGTTTCCAGAAATGAGGAGAAGTCAGCAGCTGCAGCTGATGGTTAAAGGTGACTCTGGCTTTTATCTTTCTCATTGAGGAAATGCTGAAATATATCTCTGTATTGTTTGTTACAATATTAATAAATGGAATAGACAATGAAGTTGATGTTTATTCTTATTAAACAAGAATTTGAAAAAGAGAGAGAAAAGAAAAAGCTTATGGGAAAAGGTTGTCCCATTTCATATTTCAAACTGGGGTAGGAAATCATGTCTCTATTATTTATGAGGAAAAAGTAAGTATATCTCTTGATTGTCTTAAAACTTTGGTAAACATGAATAAAGCAATGAGTCAAGCAGCAATCTGAGGGGTGAGGGTTTCATGTGTTACCATAATCCATACACATCCATATTTGGGGTAATCATCACTAAAACTGGCTATAAATTCATTCTTTTAAAGTTGCTCTTCCTTGTGTTAAACTCTTGTTTCGTAGTTATCATAGACTAGTGACAATCTTATCTTCTGTAGGAATTCCTGCAATTCTTCAGTTAAAATTTATCTCACCTTGAAAAATATGCTTTAATTTTGAGATTGTCTGGTTTCCCCATATTCTTCCTCTCTATCTGTCAGTTCTCTCTCTCTTGTCTTAGATAAGAAATTGTGTGAGATCTCTGATGAGTTTTTTTAAAAGTGTTACATCTTTTTCCTGACTGCTTGTAATATCTACTCTCTGTTGCTGATATTTTGGAGTCTGATAACGGCACTACTCTATGAGTTAAATTTGGGATTCATTTCTGTTGGCAGCCTGTGAATTGCATGGATTTGTAACACACAATGTATTCTGAATCATGTGAATATATCTTTGTATATGATTTTAGGAAATATATATTTTGGAGCCTTTTTCCTTCAGGAATTTGCTAGGAACAAAATAATGTTCAGGTTTTTTTTCAAAGGTAAAATCTCTATTTCTTTATTTCTAGACTTTTTGAACCTTACAGTTGTTTTTATTTTAAAATGAGAACTTGGTGGTTCCATCACCACCTGTCTTTTTGCCTTCTATTAGTACAATTCTATACTTAGAGACTTTACCATTTTATTACAAACTGCTAATAAACAATCCAAGCCGCTGCCTCCCAGATGTCTTTTTGTGTTCTTCCCTTACAGATTTGATCTCCATAGATTCCAGAGCTCCCTTAATTCTTTTAGTGAGCTTGTTGTTAATGTTGAAATGTCTCAGAGTAAATGCATTTTCCTTTCTGGAGTCCTTGATAATGTTATTTCCTTATGCTTTTCCCCTTGGTATCTTCTCTTCAGTTTCTACCCTTCATAATAATTAACTATGTTGGAGTCTTTTATTTTTGTCTGCCCATTTTTATAGTAAATCTTTTTCTTTTACTGAGAGGTTATTTTTTTTCCACAAGGATTTTATGGGTTGTCATTTTCCTTCTATTTGTTGTTGTTTTTGAGAAGAGCAAAAGGAACTGGGTCCTCTTTTGAGTTCTTTCTCTCTCTAATAGCCAAAAATTACTACTCATTGAATTGAAATGACTTATACAAGGAGCAAATAAAGTAAAAAAAAAAGGTAAATAAAGCAAAATACAAGTAGTAAAAAAAAATAGGATTCAAATTCAGATCTTCTAATTTCTACCTTGTCTTTTTTGCATCAAGTCTCTCTCTTTCCTCATAAGAATTCCTATTTTGCTCAGCTCGTGAAGTAATTACAAAAATTAAAAACTTTACCTTCTGCCTTAGAATCAATACACTCTCTTCCCTGAGTCACCTAGCTGCCCCTAACTGATTCTGACTTCAGTCATATTTCTACTTAGTCTATTCCCAAGCCAATATAAATAATTGTGGATGCCCCTGTTCCTTGGATGAACTTTTCTTACTAGCCCACTGTTTAAATCTCTTCTATACCTGCGAAATTTTTCAGGGGTGGCGGAGGGGGGATTTAGGGGGAAGGTTGTGTGAGTATCTCCTGTCTCTGAGCCTGCTCATTTAGTACAGCACATCAAATCATAAATCGGAAGTGGACATTTCAGCATTTTGCAAAGTGAACTCACTGTTAATGACTGAAGCTCTCTCGTTTCCTCTTCTGCTGCAGAAGCATGATATGACAGAACCTATACAATGTAAAAAAGGCAGAAAGGTAATACTTTATGAGTGGGATGCTTATGCATTTCAAGATGCTCAGTTGGAGCAATTTTTTAAATTTTATTTTTCTTCTCCTGCAAAGCAAACACGCTTTCATGCCGGTCATTGTCATAAGAGCACACTCATCCCCAACCAAAACCCTCAAAAGTAACTTGATTTGAGTCAAAACTGGAAAACTCGAACCCCGTCAACTATCTTTACTGGCTCTAAGTCAGTGGTCTTGGGGCCTTCTCACCATGCACAGAAATCTAGCTTCCTTCTTCAGGTGAGAAAAAAGAATCCCAGGCATTAAATTACATTTCTCCTAGAAATGGAAAAGTTTGTTCCTTTCGTGTTTAATGAAAACCCTCTCTAAAATTTCCAGTTCTGATATTGTTGACATAAGAGTTCTCGTGTTTAGACACGAGATGAGAAAAGAGAGTCTATTGGCGGAAACTTGGCCAATGTTTTTCTTTTTCATTTTTTCAATACAAAGCACAAAATCAAAGCATGCATGAATATATCTCGCAGTTGTTTTTAGCCGGAAATTAAGAAAAACAACAAAAAGGGGAAATTACTGGCTTTATTTTTTCATTAGAAAAAGCTATTTTGGGATACATCTGGGCCCTCAAATCTGCTCCATCTTTTCACCTCCCTTGGGCTCATTTTTCTCATCTATAAAATGAGGGAGTCGGACCAGATGGCCCCTGAGATCTATTCCAGCTATAAATCTGTGACCTGTGACCCTCTGAACTACCAAAAGGCCTTTTGTGGAAACTCACAGACTCCTCCAAAGTTATGGCTTGTCAGGCTAAATGACAATGAGCTCAAGCTTCTGTATCAGAGGTGGCCAGGAGGTGCAGTGGGTAGAATCAGGAAGACATGAGGTTGCATCCTGCCTTGGATGATCTCTGTGACTGGGTAAGCCATTTAGCTTCTGGTTTCCTCAACTGCCCCATCCTTTGTTGTTGGTCAATCGTAGCCAACTCTTTGTAACCCAATTAGGGATTTTCTTGGCAAAGATCCTGGACTGCTTAGCAATTTTCTTCTCCAGCTCATTTTATAGATGAGGAAATGGAGGTAAACAGGGTTAAGTGACTTGCCCAGGGTCACATGGATAGGAAGCATCTGATGTGAACCCAGAATCTGTCTCCAGGCCTGGCCCTCCATTCATGGAGCCACCTGGCTACCCCTTCTAAGGCTCTTAAGAGAGAGAGTTTCCTGCTCAGAGCTCCTCATGCCCAGGAAAGCACAGCTCCAAGTCCCTGCCTTTCCTCTCCTTCCCACCCTGTGCCTTTTGTTCCCAGTGGACAGCATGGCCTTACTATTCCCACGTTCATCTTTGCTTTAGTGGGGAGTTGAGCAGGATGACTTTCAGGCATAATGGAGAAGGCCCCTGGAACCCAGGAGGCAGGTGGTAAGCCGGCCCTTTGCCTCCCCAGGACCCTGCCTTGGCGCCTGGCACAGAGCAGACGACGGTCTGATCTTCAGTAGGCCCTGGGGTCCTGAGGGGTTAAATGCAGGCCTGCTCGAAATGATCTCGGAGGCCCCTTCGGAACGTCCTGGCACCGGGCTGTTGCTGCTGCAGGCACTCGATCCAAGCCGGCTGGGCAGCAGTAAGTGCCAGTGTGCGCAGAGCGCTCTGTTGGGCCCCGGGGAAATAGAGGCAGACATGCCGGAGTCGCTGCTGTCAGCAAGCCCACATTCTCTTCCCTCCCTTACTGCAGACCAGGCCCCTTCTGGGTCTCAGCAGAAGGCCTTTCGGGGTTTCTGTCACCAAGAATCTATCGGCTGGGGCCGGGCTGGTCATGAGCCTTTTCCTACTTAGCTGGCTGAGCGGGTCCCGAGCCCACCCTCAGACCCGTGCTGGAAGCCTTTCCAGTGCGGTGAGGCATGTGGCTCACACCACAGTGACATACCTCCCTCTTGATAGAGAGGGAGAATAAAGACCCTAAGACTGAACTCTTTAGGTCTGCCGAAAACCAAACAAAAAACAATGCCCTGGCATTTGGAAATATTACATATCGGGGGCAGCTAGACAGGGCGCAGTGGACAGGATGCCAGGCTTGGAGTCAGGAAGATCTGAGCTCAAATCTGGCCTCAGCTGTGTGATCCTGGACAAGTCCCTTAACCTGGTTTACCTCAATTTCCTCATCTGTCAAATGAGATAGAAAGGGAAATGGCAAACACTCCAGGATCTTTGCGAAGAAACCCCAAATGGGATCATGAAGAGTTGGATGGGCCTGAAATGACTGTCCAACAACAATTACTTAATCTTGCAACCCTGTGCTCCAAATGGCAAAACACCATCTCTTGTACATGCTGATTAATCCAGGGTGGTGGCCTTTCTCAGAGTGGATAAAACAGTTATTTCAGAGCCATTTTCCAGACAGGATGAGTCTTGTATAGACCTGATATCGGGAATTCTGGGGGCAGCTGGGTGGCTCAGTGGATTGAGAGCCAGGCTTAGAGACGGGAGGTCCTGGGTTCAAATCTGTCCTCAGATACTTCCCAGCTCTGTGACCCTGGGCAAGTCACTTGACCCCCATTGCCTGCCCTTACCACTCTTCTGCCTTGGCGCCAATACACAGTATTGATTCTAAGATGGAAGATAAAGATTTAAAAAAAAAAGGATATTGGGAATTCTGCTGGGTGAGAAAATCTTTCTCTGCCAGTGAAGGGCAACCCCAATTCTGCAACATTGAATCTTAAAAGAACTGCCTGAACACTGAAGAGTTAAATGGCTCTTTGAGGGCACACGGGGCTTCCTGGCTTCATCCACACAGGGCATCTGCCGAGTGACTGCTGCCACTCATTCCCATATAAATGGGGATATAAAGAACAATGGCGATGCAATCATGCTCATAATCACACATTGGGCAAGTTCAGAAATAAAAGGAATTGACTGTCAGCTTCAAATCAGAACAGACTATGGATGAATGATGGACTAGTGTGGACTAAAGAAAAATGAATGCGACTCACCAAAAAGCCGGGAGACTTGAATTCTTGCCCTGGCTTTGCCGAGAGGCAGCCAGGCTGTGGCTCAGATCCTTGGTTGGTGCCAGGGCCACCTCCTTAGCGCTTGCAAGGTTGATGGTTTCACACCTCGGAATACCATCTAATAGCCATCCAATCCTGTGCTTTAGGGTTTTCTAACTCTCTGTGCTTGTTAGACTAAGTCCTCAGAGGGCAGGCTCACTTCTTCCCTAAGTCTCTGCTCAGCCCCCAGCATAATGGTTTGCTTTTGAATAACTGCAAAACTTAATAAATGTTCATGCTAAGTGAGTCAGACCATTTACCCTGGTGGCACCTTAAAGGTTGTAGGGTACCTCGTCCACAAGATTGCCTCTGAGGCTCGCAACAAGCCTTTGAAAGGAGGTACTCGTATTGTCTTTATTTTATAGATGGGGAAACTGAGGCCCAGTGTGGTTAAGTGGCTTGCCCAAAGTTACATGGCTAGGCAGCATCAGAAGTGGGATCTGAACCCAGGGCTTCACGTCTCTATTTTTAAACCCATACCTTTAGTCTTAGAATCAATACTAAGTGTCAGTTCTAAGGCAGAAGAGCAATAAGGGCCAAGCAATTGGGGTTAAGTGACTTGCCCAGGGTCACATAGCCAGAAAGTGTCTGAGGCCAGATTTTAATCCAGGTCCTCCCAACTTCAGATCTGGCTCTCTGTCCACCAAGCCACCTCACTGCCCCTCGTTGGGTCTTTTCGCTTCCAGTTCTAGCCCTCTGTAGCTTTACCATGTGACTCCTAAAGAGAAGCGGATGAAAGACTTAAACACTCAGATATTTAACAATCAAGAGTCCAAAGGATGCCCAGAGAAACACGCTGCCTACCTACCGCCCAGTGGAGACTCAGCCTAGGTAGAATGGAGTGTATGTTCTTGGCAATGGCCACGGTGTGACTTTGTTTCACTTGATTATGCATTTTGTTACCAGTTTTGTTGAATTTCCCTTTTTAGTGGGGGGCAAAGTGAGAGGGAAGAAAAAAGAAATTTTTGTACACTGATTTTTTTTTTTTTTTACTAAACCAAGTAGGGAATAGAGACAGAAGGTCTTGGGTTCAAATGTGACCTCAGACACTTTCTAACTATGTGACCCTGGCAAGTCACTTAACCCTGATTGCCTAGCCCTTATTGCTTTTCTAAGAAGGAAGGTAAGAGTTGACAAAAAAAATAAAGTTTAGGAGTTGAATTCTACTGATCTCAGAATTAGAATCACAGACTTTCCAAAGGGGAAGGGAACTCAGAGGGAATCTGGTCACCATGTACTTAAATGGAAGTCTTCTTGCCATCAAGCATGCCTGGTGGAGGATTAGGAACCCTCTGCCTGAACACCCCCAGGGATGGAGAGCCTCAAGCATCCGCTGCCTCTAAGGGAGAAGACAGTCTGCTATCAAGCCTAGTTCTGCTCTTCACAACTTCCATTCACAATTCCTGGTCCTCTCTTGGTGGGGGCCAAACAAAGCTAATCCCTGCAAATATTTGAAGACAGCTGGGCGGCACAGTAGGTAGAGAGCAGGGCCTGAAGGCAGGAAAACTCATCTTCCAGAGTTTAAATCTTTCCTCAGACACTTATGAGAAAGAATGCTCTCCACACCAAGGGAAAGAACCGTGGGAGTAGAAACGCAGAAGAAACGCACAGGATTTATCACTTGTTTGTATGGGTATATGAAGTGGGGGTTTGGTTTTAAAAGCCTGAACTAAAAGCAAAGATGAATAATATGGAAATAGGTATTGAATGATAACACACATATAACCCAGGGCAGTTGCTTGTTAGCTCGGGAGGCGGAGGGAAGAGGGGAGGGAAACAACATGAATCATGTAAGCATGGGAAAATATTTAAAAAATTTAAAAATAAAATAAATCTGCCCTCAGGCACTTAATAGCTATGTGACCCTGGGCAAGTCATTTCACCCTGTTTGTCTCAGTTTCCTCATCTGTCAAATGAGCTGAAGAAGGCAATGGCAAACCATTCTAGTATCTTTGTCAGGAAAACCCCAAAGAGGGTCACAAAGAGTCAGAAACAACTGAAATGACTAAACAGCAGCAAAATCATATCCATTTGTTCCCCAAATATTCTTTGGACTAAACATACCTAGTTTTTTCAACTGATTCTTTTATGCCACACGCCCAGTCTTCTCACTATCTTTTTTGGGGCACATTCGACTAGTCAATGCTCTTCTACTTGCCTGCTCTGCCTCCACTTCACTGCTTGCCTTCCCTGGTGATAACTCCAGAATGAGACCAACTCAGTGATTGGTGAGTCCTGTCCTGGAACCTCTGCATTGTAAGAAGGGCCCAGACTATCACCAAGTTATTGCCCAGCCTCTTCCTTCTCCTCCTTCTCCTCCTCCACCCTCAGTTGCTTAGCCCTCTGTGGACCATAGTCAGCCCAAATTCATTCCTCACTCAGTATACTCCCATCCCATTATACTTTCCCCACCCCAGTGATTCAGAACCCCCATCTGTCACTGCACTAACCTGTGTCCAGTTCCTCACCTCACAAAGCTCTCCCCCTCAACCAATACTCCCTCCCCCAATGCCCCACTCTGCTCTGTCCATCCCTTTCATTGTGATCTCTGAAATTCCTGCCCCAAAGTTAATCTCAAGATTTTATTTAGCTTTCCTTTCTCCTCCCTCCCTCCATCTTCTTGCCCTCACTGGGACCTGATGACCCATCTCTCCTGATGACCCACCTTTCTTGGCCACTTTCTCCAGCACTGGATCTACTTGAACTCACAATATATTGGGGGAACAGAAATACTACTTCTCCCCATTACCACTTCTAGACTCTCCCTCTCCCATCAGCCAGTAATCTCTACATTCATTCAATTCACATTTATGACTCAATCATACTCTGGTAGCCATTATCTACAACCACCAATACATTTTCTTTTCTTCCTCAGTGAGTTGCCATAGTTTTCCACTTCCATAGGAACTCAGAAATTCCTTTTTTTTTTTTTAAACCCTTACTTTCCATCTTGGAGTCAATACTGTGTATTGGCGCCAAGGTAGAAGAGCCATAAGGGCTAGGCAATGGGGGTCAAGTGACTTGCCCAGGGTCACACAGCTAGGAAGTGTCTGAGGCCAGATTTGAACCTAGGACCGCCTGTCTCTAGGCCTGACTCTCATTCCACTGAGCTACCCAGCTACCCCTAGAAATTCCTTTATCTGATCATACTCTTTTATAATTTCATCTTTCCTTCTGTCTCACACCCCCTAATAAGATTATTCTTTGTTCTCATTAGTCCCTCTAATGCTTAGTTCTTTCTCAGGTTATCACTCCTATGCTATCTATATTCTCCTCCCTTCCCCACCTCGACTCCTTGGGGATTCTACCCTCCCCAAGTTCCTTGCCCCATTCTCTATCTCAAGTCCAAAGCTACTATTTTGTCCTTGCTCTCAAATGTGTACTTCTAAACAAAGCTGGTAAAAATTATAGCAGTGGGTCCCAAGCAGAGCACCATGGGATGAGATGAGATGAGGTACGATGAGCAAGCCCCACCATTTGGAGGCTCACCTCTAGAGTTACCATCTGCTTGGCCATGGCTCTTTCCACTGCTTCATACATTTGGGTGTTCTGGATTCCCAATCCACAAAAGATGACAAAAGCTTCCAGGAACTGCTCATCGTTTCGGTTGAAAGGTTTGAATTTGCTGGAATTCTCTTCCATCTTATTAACGAGCTGGCAAACTCCTATAAAAGTGAGAAAAATTAAGTGAATGAGACCATTAATAATACTAAGTTGGACAATAAGAGGCAGTCTTGAATAGAAGAGGGAGTGTTAGACCTGGGGTCAGGAAGACAGCCTTTCAAACCCTGCCTCTGATACTTGTTAGCTGCATGGCCACAGGCAAACCACTTAACCTTTCTGAGACTTGGGCAGCTTGCTAAGATGATTAGTTACAGATGGGTTACAGTCTGAGCAGGTGGAGGTAGGCGTTTGAAAATCCAGTTTTATTTTATTTTAATTCTGAATTATCTCCCTCCTATGTCCCCTCGTATCACCTCCCCATTGAGATGGCAAAAAAAGTTACAAATATATACATAGTCAAGCAAAACAGATGAATGTATTGGCGAGGGAGAGAGAGAGAGAGAGAGACAGACAGACAGACAGACGGACAGACAAATAGGGAGAGTAGGAAAGAAAAAGAGAGTAGGAAAGGGAAAAAAGAAAGGGAAGGAGGAAAGAAAGGAAAGAAGGGAGGAGGAGAGAAAGAAGAAAGAAACATATGGGAAGGGAAGTGGAGAGGAAAGGAGAACAGAGAAGAGAGGAGAAAAAAAGATGCCTCAGACTGTAATCTAAGTCCTTCACCTTTTCATTTAGCAGTAGATTGCATGCGTCCTTTGAAATGTTGGTTGGTCATTGTGTCAATCAGAATTTGTAAGTCTTTCAAAGCTGTCTATGTTTACAATATTGTTGTCACTGTACAAACTTTTTTCCTGGTTCCATTCACTCCTTTCTGCATCAGTTCATATGGATCTTCTGAGATTTCTCTAAAACCATCTCCTTCATCGTTTTATGGTACAGTAGAATTCTATCACGTTCATAGATCATTCTCCAGTTTAGTCATTCCCCTAGGTTTCCAATTCTTTGTCATCACAAAAGCTCCTTTTCCTCTTACTTTGATAAATGGAAGTAGTTTTCACCCAGATAGTACAAATATAGCCCAAGCCACAGACCCCTGACGCCCTAAAACAAGCTGTTAACTATTGATATTAGCGCGGAATCCTATGCTTTTGCTATATAAAGGTTTGAAGTCTTTAAACAAGCACCTCTGAACCCAGGGATATAGGATATAAAAATAAACAGAACCACAGAACAGAATTTAGAACATGCTTTCACCTAGCCCCAAATTACTGCTGTCTGATTCTTAGGAAAATGCTAGAGTACTCTTTTCTTCTTGACGTAGAAATAGACCACTAGAGTCCCCAAAGACAATTTGTCCTTTCAAGGCTAATGAAATTTTTGTATATTTTCCAAGAGAACAATTCTGAAGCACGTCAGAAGGGGGGCACATAAAGTTTGCCTTTTCCTACTCGGAGCTTAAGTTAAACAAAATTCACACACACACACACACACACACACACACACACACACACACACACACACACACTCATNCACACACACACACACACACACACACACACACACACACACACACACACACACCAGACCAGTATGTCATTCTTCACGTAGCCAACTTTGCAGTTCAAAATTAGACTTCAGAGTTCCACAGAAACATGCCATGCACAACTTCTGTGGTTGCCAATGTGTGACACCAAAGATAGTATCTAGAAAGAAGGTCACACAGCCAATGCAGCCCACTACAAAGAGAGAAGAATGCATATCCATTTCTGGTTAAAAATTTTCAGGGAGCAGGTGGCATAGGATCACCCAGGATTACGGGAAGGAACTTGGGCAAGAATGGCCTAAATTTCCTTATTTCTGAAAAAAGAATACATGGATTCCAAGAGTCTCAAATGGCAGGGCCATCCATGGCCATCAAAGTCTTCAGGGCCTCTGTGGGAATCTTTAAGACAACTATGAAGCACTAATTTCCTCTCCTGTCTTTTTTCCATAAGCCCAGGTCAGAGCAGGAAGTGATCCAAGAAGTTACTGAGACCAGTCCATACTGGAACACAACTCTTCTACGTCAATTCCAATAAATGGCCGTCCAGCTTTGACTTGAGTTTCTTCCTCCTTCCTTTGACGTAGCTCATTCCACCCTTCTAGGGAATCTTAATCTTTCTTGTGTCATGGAAAATATGGACCACTTCTCAGGGCATCAAATGTTTTTAAATACATAAAATAAAATACACAGGCTAACAAAGGAAAACAATGAATTATACTGGAATATAGTTATCAAAATAGAACCACTGCTACAATATTACATGAATAGCCCCTTTTGTCATAACTTTCTTAAAACTTAAGATTCCAAACTTGAAATCGATCAGTCTCAATGAGGACCATTCAGTGTTTGGCCAATAAAAATCAAAGTCTTCTTAATACCTGCCATTTCTCCCTTGTATTCTTCAGTTTAAGTTACTAGCAGGGAAAGAAGAGATTAAAACAGAGGGAAGGAGAGAGGGAGGCAGAGAATAAGTATTTATATACTACATACTAAATGTAAGGTACTATGCTAAGTGCTTTTAAAAAAAGTATCTCATCTCATCTGATCTTCACAACTTTGGAAGGTAGATCTAGTTATGATCCCCATTTAACAGACAAGGAAACTGAGGCAAACAGAGGTTAAGTAACTTGCCTGTGGTCACACAGCTAGTGAGTATCTTCCTAAATCCAGGCTAAGCTGGTCCATTGTGCCACATAGTTGCCTCTACAAAACCCAAGTATTAAGGCAGCGGTTAGAAACTTTGTCTGCCCCTATGTCTGGCACGTTGCTGACTTCACCAAAAAAAAAAAGAATATTAATTTAGATGCTCTGCATAAAACCATATACTCTTAAGCTGGGGATCATAAGGCGTAGGGCTAGAAGATGCTTAGAGAACATGGAGCAAGACCTCATCTTACAGGTGAGAAAATAGCAGCCAAGAAAGGTTAAGCAGCTTGCCCCAAGTCACATAGCTATGAGAAAGTAGAGCTGGGATTTGAACTCGGGACTTGTAGATCCAAATTCAATATTTCCATTAGAGTACCCAACACAGCACTCCCTCAAGAAACATGAGAAATTTGACCCACTGAGATGTTGAGAGAGGAGCTTCAGAGAAGCAGCCAGCAATGCCAACAGATGCCCTGAAATCTTAATTCTTTGCAGTCTGTCTCTTTTCCTTATTCTTTAGGTAATGGAAAACACTCCAAACACATCCTTGTGTTTTCTTAGTAGTAAAGCATGTTTAAGAAAAAAGCATTCTTTAGCTAACTTTTCCTCAAAAGGATGACAAATTATTTATCAAAAACAAAACACAGGCGGCAAGAATAGAATGTCTCACTCAAAAGATCTACAAAATACATTAAAATCATGGACCAAGAACCCTCAACAACCTTAAATATAGGACCTTCAAAAACCAAAGAACACTGTAAATAATCAGTGCTACGACATGCCACTAAAATAAAGATGAAGACATGATCAAGCTTCACTTGCAGATTGAAGACTACTCAAGTTAAGACACCAAAGGAGTACTGAACAAATCTAGACAAAAATCCTAATAAAATCCACTGGGAGGAATAAAAGATCCAAAATATTAAACATGTCATAAATGCAGAACTGAAAAGGGGAGAGTGGATCTAGGCCTTGAACGATATCATAAAGTGGTTCACCCAAACTTTGTTATGGGTTCAAAAAGGTGGGAGGAGTCCATTAGTAGAGAAGACTAGACAAGGAAAAATCAGAAGTGACTGAACTCAACGACCCGTAAAGCTGAAAACACACTTGTGAAAGAACTCCGCATCTACCAAAAATTGCCAGGAAAACTGGTAGAAATGAGCTTCAGGCCAACATCTTTTACTGCATGCCACCACACATTTAAAATGGATATGTGACTTGGATATTAAAGGTCCTGCCATTAAAGTATTGGAAGAGAAGCAGATGATATAACTTTCACAACTATGCCTCGGAAGTGCATTTTTAGCCAAACGTGAGATAGAAGCAACTACTAAAGATAATCATTTTGATGATGTAAAATCAAGAATAAAGTGAAATATAGATATGAGATGAAAATAAAAATGAAATAAAATGAATGCAACTAAGAAAGGAAGACATGAAGTCAACTAACTGAGGAAAATATCTTTGTATCGGATGCCTCTGAAAGAGGTCTGATTTTTGAGATGTGTAGACAACTAACGAAAATTTTTAATATCAAAAACCACTTCTTAATAGATGAGTAGCTAAAGGAGATGAACATTTTGTAGGACAATCAAACTATTTTGAAAGAACGCTCTGAATCAAAAATAATAAGAGGAATACAAATCAACATAGCCCTTAGGTTTCAGCTCACACCCGCAAATTGGTGAAGATGATGAAAATTGAAATGATTGTTGTTGGAGAGACTGGGCAAAGGCAGGCACAATAATGCTTGCTGTTGGATTTGTGAATGGATCCAACCATTCTGGACAATATCACTGCCCTATGACCCAGAGATCTGATGGCTAGGCTTATCCCCCAGCAAAGACAAGGATAAAAAGAAGGGCTTTTTCTTCACCAAAATAATCATGACAGCACTTCTTGCAGTAACAATGAACTGTAAGCCAAGGAGAAACCCACTGATGAAATGATAAACATGATGATTATAGAGAAACACAATAAAAACTAATGCCAAGTGAAGGAAACAGAACGAGGAAGAAAAATACATACAATGGGTACTAGAGAGGAAATGGAAACAATACAGCAACTGACACTAAATGTTGAAAATATAATCTCTTTCCATCTCTTCATCGTCCCCCTTCAGTTTCTTTGCAGATGTGGAACATGGTGTATAATGTCATACTTTTTCAATATGTTAGTTTTGCTGAACTTCTGAATTTTTCCCCTTTTCCTTTTCTTTTCTTTCCTTTTCTTTTTATTCTTTATAATATGAGATGACTCTGGGAAAGAGTAGAAGGAAATAGATACAGTAGGAGATATAGGAGATACAAAAACAAGGGGTAGGGGTAAAACTTTTCTTTTAAAAAAAGGAGAGCCTGAATTGAGTTACTGTAGTTTGACCTAATCAAATTTCTCTCTAATCACAGTAAGAATGTTGTACTGGAGCTAGCAGCAAAGTTAGAGGTAAGGGACTCAAGTTCAAATCTAAGCTTTCCTACTTAATATCCCAGTCACTTTAGAAAAGCCATTCAATCTCTATGGACCCTGGGTTCCTCATCTGCGAAATGGGCAGAGATAATTTCTCAGCCTCTTTCCAGCTCTAGAATTCAGTGATTTGTTGTCATCCCGTGGAATGAAATGTGATTTAAGAAATTTAGCATTCATTGACTTGGCAGCTATGATAGAATTAGGCTCTTCATCCTTCTTCCCTAGAGGCCAAGCAGTGACTCAGATAACTTACTTTTACACCCTAGAGGAGTGCCAGTCCTTGGCATAAAGCTACTTTAAGAAAGTTTGCACACGTGTATATTGAGTTCAGCAGGTTGAGCTAGATTGTCTTAAAAGGAAATGAAAAATTAGAGAATCATCAGTTTTTCTGGGCCAAAGATTTAATGAGGTCTCAAGCCTCAAAATCACTACAGACACAACATTTCTGCTCCTTTTTCCCCAAGAAGTCTTTTTCGGCTCATTTTAAGAATGCTTGAAGCTTCCTTTGATGAACGTGATAACTCAAGTTCAGATGGACAGTGGAGAGACTTTCCAGGGCCAAGGGGATTCAGTTCTGCTGAAATTTCCATTTTAAAACAATAATAATAACAACACTAATTTGTTGTTTAAATATTCCGTTGCCTTAGGTCACCTCTAGCTCTAGAATTTTGTGACATCATTTGGCTTTTTTCCTCCCTTTAATTGGAATGAGGTCAGTTCCTTTGCTGCATAATTGCATAATTTTACAGAAGGAATCAATCCTTTGGGTATTCATGCATTTTAGCCCATTACAGGAAATAAACAGAATGTGAATCTGACCAGGGCTGAGAAGAAATTATAGGGCAGTTTTTATAGAAGTAGGCCTTTGGTCTCTCAAGAAGAGACATGGTACCTACCGAGAAACATCTGAATTCAGGATATTTCATTTTTCCTTAAGCCTATCGGCCAAGGATCAAACTAGGCCCAATGAGGACTAGTCTTTAGAGAGGAAGGTCTCAGTTCCGGGTAAAGAGAAAACTTCCTACCAATTAGGAAAAGACTTCCTAACAATTGAGAAGCTAGACAGAGAATAGTCAGGCTGGAAAATGGTTCTAAGCTCCTGCCTCATATGAATCAGTTGAAAGAAAACGCTGCTTAACTCAATAAAGAGGAGGATTATTTTCAAGTCCTGGAAGTGCACTGCTATGTGGAAGAAGGATTAGCTTGGTTCTGCTTGGCCCATGAGGGCAGAACCAGGACCGATGGGTAGCAATTTCCAAGAGGCCAGTTTATACTATTTGCCAGGAAAACCTATCATAACAGTCTTTGACCATAATGGATTCCCTTCAGAGATGGTGGATTTCCCCTCCTTGGAGCTCTTCAAAGAGAGGTTGTGTAATTTCTCTTGTTGGGTGTGTTCTAACATGTTCAAGTCCAGCCTTGGACCCTTCTGAACTTCTAGACAATTATAGATGTGCTGTTCAGAGGCTGGAGCCTCTTGGGCCCTTCCTGCGCCATATGTAGTAGACGTTTAAGAAGCGATGGCTAAAGTTGCCACGGTCCATGAAGTCCCAGAGTTGGACACGACTAAATAATTGAAGGAAGCAATCAACATTCGTAAGAGCTAAGGACGTATAAGGGGTGATGCAAATGTTACTGAAGTGTAATGGGAAAAGGGGGAGGGACGAGAACCCCGTTTGGATATGGAGTCGAGGAACAGCAGCCAGGTTTTAAGCTTATTCTGTTCTGTTTGGGAGTAGGCAGCAAAAGGCCATGTAAAAGGCCATGGCGTCAGGGATCGAGACTTTGGTGTAATACCTGGCTTTGCCAACTGTTGGGTGTCCTACATTTCCCTTCTCTGGGCCTCAGTTTCCTCAATAGTGTAAGACATTGGGCAACATGACCTATCACTTCATCTATTCCAGCTTTAAATAGTCAGTCTGTTGTGACTGACCCTCCCAGGGTTATTATGAGGATAAGATGAGATTATATTTGTAAAGTACTTTATACATCTTTAAGTGTTACACAAAGGCTGAATTAGTGTTGCCATTGTTGTTGCTACCTAGTAAAAAGAACTAAGGGAAGGGCGATAGCCTTGGCAATAATTTTTCTGCCGGCAATTCCATGGAGATTCCATGTTAGAATTCTATGCTAAGATACATTTGGCACATGCCAAAAGGTACCAATGAGTAATGGTGAAAGTACTGGATAAGGGGGCAGCTGGGTGGCTCAGTCATTTAGAGAGCCAGCCTGGAAATGGAAGGTGCTGAGTTCCAATCTGATGGCAGACACTTCCTAGTTGTATGATCCTGGGGCAGTCACTTGACCTTCATTGCCTAACTCTTACCACTTTTCTGTGTTTTAGCCAATACTTAGTATTGATCCTAAAATGGAAAGAAAGGAAGGAAGGAAGGAAGGAAGAAGGAAAGAAAGAAAGAAAGGAAGGAAGGAAGGAAGGAAGAAAAGGAGGAAGGAAGGAAGAAAGGAAGGGAAGGAGGAAGGAAGGAAAGAAGGGAGGGAAGGAAGGAAGTTGGATGTGGAGTTAGGAAGACATTTGTGTGACTCCCACCTCTATTTATTATGTGGAAATGGAAAAGGTACTTAGTCTGAGCTTTTCTCTTCTGTAAAATGGGTATCTTAATACCCTTAATCCACAGAGTAGTTGGGAGGCTCAAAGGCATTCTTATATGTCAGGTGCATTGCAGAGGTTTAAGCACCACGTTAGGTTATCTCTTATTAAATCATTGCTGCTTCTCTCAATCTTGGTCTCTTCATTGAGAATCAGATAGAAGTTGTCTTGTGGCAAGCTTCTGCTTTGCTGTTATCCTTCCAGTTTAATGTTTTGTGCACAGATGATCATGTAAGTGAATAAAACATTTGATTTCTGTTTGTAATTGAATTGAATGTCATTATGTTGCCCCAAAATGACAAGCTGCGAAAGAGTTTGTGCTCATCAAGGATCTGCTTCCTGGTTATGTGGCTTTACTACCATAGGTTTAAAGTTGGAGGGAGCATCCCCATTTTACAAATGAGGAAACTGCACCCTCAGAGGTCACAAAGGAAGTAAATGACACAATCTGGATTCGATTTCAGGTCTTTCAACTTCTGAGACTATTCTTTCTTTCTTTCTTTCTTTTTTTTTTAAACCCTTGTACTTCGGTGTATTTTCTCATAGGTGGAAGAGTGGTAAGGGTGGGCAATGGGGGACAAGTGACTTGCCCAGGGTCACACAGCTGGAAGTGGCTGAGGCCGGGTTTGAACCTAGGACCTCCCGTCTCTAGGCCTGACTCTCACTCCACTGAGCTACCCAGCTGCCCCCTATTCTTTCTATCAGACCACGCTGCTTCTCATTTCTTGATCCAAGAAGACTACTTTTAAAAAGTTGTTTTGTTTTGAAAGCACATTGGTGAACTGTGGGTGGTGGGTAGAGGAGGGGAGACATTCCCTTTTCTAAACACAGAAACAGACCTCACCCCTTTAGTGTTACATCTGGTAGGTCATCCTTGACTTTATTTGGGAAAGATCATGGCCAGGAGGTGCCAGGAGTAGCTTCAAACCCAGGACCTCTCATCTCCAAGCCTGGCTAAGCCATTTGACTTCCCAAGGCTAACATATTCTTTAACCCAATTAAAAAAAATGCTTCCTATTTCACTTGTTTTAAGTCCCTTTGCTTGGGGGGCCAGGGGGAAGGTTACAGAGAAGATGCCTACCAGTGTTCAGAGAAGGGGCTTTCTCATCAAGGAGTTCCTTATACCAATGAAAAAAGAGCCATGAAAGACAGCATTCTCAGTTGGTTTTGGTCATGTTTGACTCTTTATGACCCCATATGGAGTTTTTTAGGCAGGGATGCTGGAATGGTTTGCCATTTCCTTCTCCAGCTCACTTTACAGATGAGAAAACGGAGGCAAACAGTGTGAAGTGACTTGCCCAGGGTCATACAGCTAATGAGTGTCTGAGGCTAGATTTTAAGAAGATGAGATGTCCTGACTCCTGATTTGGCACTCTGTTCACTGAGTCACCTAGTTGCCCCTGAAAGACAACATGATGTCCTTCTAATGCCAAAAGCACAGGAGAGAGAAACGAGAAGCCCTGACATATAAAATCTCAGGTTGAGAACTGGAAGGAGCCTATGGGGCTCCTTCCAACAAGTCCTACTCATTTCATTTTATTAAAACCCTTAGTTTCCATATTAGAATCAATATTGTGTATTGGTGCTAAGGCAGAAGAGCAGTAAGGGCTAGGCAATGGGGGTTAAGTGACTTGCCCAGGGTCACACAGCCAGGAAGTATCCAAGGCCAGACTTTAATCCAGGACCTCCTGTCTCTAGGCTTGCCTTTCGATCCTCTACTCATTTTAGAGATGAAGAAACTGAGGCACAGAAAGGCTTAGGGACTTGTCCGGCATAGCATAACTCTCACTGGACTCAGTTTCTCTACTTGTCAAATGGGGCTTGGTTATACTCATCATAGAGTTGAGCTCTAGGTAGAACTACCCTATTTGGCTCTGGGAGGCAAGAACTCAGAGAAATGGGTACAGTTGCAAAGGTGGCTCTGACAAAGTTACTATGAAAAAGAATGTAGAGAGAAAAAAGTAGAGTTCCTAGGACATCTTCTTTGGGGAATCCGCATGTTAAGAGTGGGACGGACACTATGAAAACTCCAAGGGATTTAGCAATCAAGAAGCCATTCTTTCTCTTGAAGAAAGCTGATGCTGGAGAGTGGTAGAGGCAGAAGCCAGATTGAAGAGTAGAGAGTGAAGAACAGAAATCTCAAAATTTGGCAGTGACTGGGAAGAGGCCGGTGGTAGAGGCAAGGAGTTCCCCTTCCCCACCAAAAACCCTGAGAAGAACTGGGAGTGTTTAGAGGCAGAGGGAGAGTCTGAAAATGAGAAGGCAAGAGGGAACGGTGGTCAACAAAGCAAGGCTGGGAAGGCAACTGGAATGGAGAGAATCAAGAAAAAAATGGAGGAGCTAGCCTTCGCAAGCAGGATTGCCGCCTCAGCATAATACTAGAAGGAAGGAGGAGGGAGGGGAAGGACTCAGAGTCTTTCTAAGGGGTGGAGAAAGGGTAAAGAGGTGCTTCTCTGTCTCCTGTCCCTCTCTGGCTCTCTCTCTCTCTCTCTTCCTTCTTTCTCTTCTCCCCCTCTCATGTCTCCACGTCTATTTCTCTCTGTGTCTCTTTCTCTTTCTCTGAAAGGGTTTTATCAGACCAGAACTAGCCCATGGCCCATCTATACCTTAGTAGATATCTTTTATGTTCCTTAGAACATTTAGACATTTTTTTCTTTTTACATAACCTTTATTTCTGCATTGATTCCTACCCCAGTGATCCATCACATATAAGCCTAAATAAGAAAAGGCAAAAGAAAAAGATTTCAGCAAAACTAACTTGTCCAGTGATTCCCAAAGTGGGCGCTACCACCTCCTGGTGGGTGCTGCAGTGATCCAGGGAGGCGGTGATGGCCACACGTGCATTAATCTTTCCTATTAATTGCTATTAAAATTTTAAAAAATTAATTTCCAGGGGGCTAAGCAATATTTTTTCTGGAAAGGGGGCAGTAGGCCCAAAAAGTTTGGGACCCACTGAACTAGTCCACTCCCTGAGTCTATGGGTGTAGACATGATTCCAGTCCCAGTCTGCCAGTTTTTGCAGAGAAGAAAGGAAAATGGATTTCTTGTCTTGTCTTAGGAGCCAAGTTTGAGCCAGTTAAGTCCTTGGAGTCTTTTTTATATTTTATTTTTATTGTCATGCAAAACTCACTTCCCTATTGGTTGCTGTTGGAAGAGCAACTCCTACAGAACCCAAACCCCAAAAGAAAACCAGAGCTACACTGACATGAAAGATGGGAGTCTTCTGAAAGGTGAGGTGAATGACACCCTGGCCACAGGCCCTGCTGCCTGTCTTTTGTCCCTACTTTTCTACCCACCATGGACCAGGTTACTACATGATTCTCTGGCCATTTCCACATCACATGACATCACCCCCTCCCACTTCTCTTCTCTCTCTCCCCCTCCTTTTTTTCTCCTTCTCTCTTTTTCTCCCCTTTTTTCCTCCCTCACCAACTCTGGGTCCCCTTTGTGTGTTTTCTCTATTAGAATGGAAGTTCTTTGAGGGCAGAAACTGTAATTTGTTTATTTTGTATAGTAAGCCCTTGAATGCTTTTTTAATGATTTGTTCATTCACTCATTCATTCATCCTTTCTTTCCTCAGAGTAGGGATTTGAACCTGGATCTTCCAAGTTTCACGTCCTATCCATGAGGCAACACTGCCTGTAATGTAGACACGAAATCCAGGCCTTCCACACTAGCTCGTGGCGGGGTGAGGGAAGATGCAGGAAAGCATCCCTGGCGCCAGCATCTCCCTGCCTCGAGGAGCCACGTGAGATTTTGGAGATGGGATGGCTCCTCCCTCCCCTTAGCCAGCCCTGAGCTGATGTGGCTGGAAAATTCACTGACCAAGTGAGGGCTATCTCTGAAGCGGCCGAGCTGCACCGAAGGTGGCCCTGGGCCCGACTCGAAGGGCCTGTCTGCCAGGGCCACCGAGGCAGCGCGAGGAAGGGGGGGCTCAGTGGACAACCACGACTTCTGCTGCAAGGGAAGGAAGCAAGGTGAAAACGAAAAGTGTTACCTATGACTTTATTCTTCTTCCCATTTTTTATAGGCGTACAAAGCAAACTTCTAATGGGCTGCTGAAAGCTTCCTGGGTTTTCATTCTATTGAAAAAACACACACACGTACACAAAGAAGACAGCGATAGACCAGAGAGATCAAGTCAATGATTGGTGTTTGTAAAAAAAAAAAAAAAATGATTCGTGCCCCCTGACGTTTCTTCTTTGATTGCCTCGAGAGTGCACGATGCCTGCATGGCCCAATGCTTAATACCGACTCGGAAACCACATCACACTGAGCTTTTATTGAAGAATCAACATTTCTACCTTCTAAACCAGGTCGGAGTAATGGATTGTTGTTGGGTTTTTTAAGCCCTCACCTTCCATCTTAGAATCAATCCTCTGTCTTGGTTCCAAGGCAGAAAAGTTTAAGGGCTAGGCAATGAGAGTTCAGTGACTTGCCCAGGGCCACCCAGCTAGTGAGTATCTGAGGTCACATTTGAACCCAGGACCTCCTGTTTCTAGGCTCTCTATCCACTAAGCAACCTAGCTTCCCCCTGTAATTGATTGTTAATAGTACGCCCCTGGGGACAGCTAGGTAGCTCAGTGGATTGAGGGCCAGGCCTAGAGACGGAGGTCCTTGGTTCAAATCTGGCCTCAGACACTTCCCAGCTGTGTGACCCTGGGCAAGTCACTTGACCCCCATTGCCTACCCTTACCAATCTTCCACCTAGGAGCCAATACACAGTATTGACTCCAAAACGGAAGGTCAGGGTTATTTAAAAAAAATAGTGCCCCCCTCCCCATAGGGGCTATTTACTAATAGCTTAGCACCATATGTGGTACCTGGAGACGTACACTGGGGCAAGAATTGCCAGACAGGGGAAGCCCAGGGAGGTCCGTGTTTTGATGTCTGGCCATACTACAGGGGTGCTGTGAGTTTTCTGTAATATTCACCTGGTCTATAGATAACCCAGCTGATCTGGGCCACTGTGGTTGCCCTCATCTGCCAAGTCAGGAGGTGAGATGGTCCAGCACTCAGAGCCCAGATAAGAAAGTCAGCCCATCTCCACGGGACAAATATTCACGGCTCCTAGTTGGGGGATAGTGGGAGTCCTTGTGTTCTTGCTACAGGGGCTAATAACGCATGCACTGAACTCAGTCCTTAAAGTTAGTGAAGGTGCACAGACATGCCAAATAGCATGGAGCTAAGGGAAGAAGAACATGAAAGAAATCATTTTGTTAATCACAGTTTGTGGAGGCAGCCAGGTGGTGTGGTACTGGGTCTAGAGTCGAGATGACTTGAGATTAGATCCAGCTTCCAACAATTACTAGTTGTATGACCCTAGGCCAGTCACTTCATTTCAGTCTGGCTCAGTTTCCTCAAGTGTAAAACAGGGATAATAATAAGCACGTACCTCACAAGGGCTGTTGTAAGGATCTAATAGCATAATTGTAAAATGCTTAGCACAGAACTTGGCACAAAGGAGCTTAATAAATGCTCCTTTCCTCCCTTCTTCAGAATGTATTTCTCCTAAGCTAATTCTTTTTTTTTTTAACCTTTACCTTCCATCTTGGAGTCAATACTGTGTATTGGCTCCTAGGTGGAAGAGTGGTAAGGTAGGCAATGGGGGTCAAGTGACTTGCCCAGGGTCACATGGCTAGGAAGTGTCTGAGGTCAGATTTGAATCCAGGACCTCCCGTCTCTAGGCCCGGCTCTCAATCCACTGAGCTACCCAGCTGTCCTCTCCTAAGCTAATTCTTATTTCTAGTTCCTACAGTGCCAAAAGCTCAACTATATCGAGATTTTTGCCCTGTTGGTACCGAAAACACTTTAAAAGTATGATCCTAGAGCTGGAGGTTGCCTTAAAACTGGCAGACTGGTAAGCATTAGTCTCCTGGTCACACTCCTCACCCCAGAGTCTATGGCAATGAGTACAGAAACCCGCACCCTGGAGGAAGCCTACACATCGTCCTGCAAGACTAGATTCTGATTACTTACTGTCCAGGGAAATCTCTTGTCCTTATAGACGTCGGGGATGTTAAGAGGTTCCATGGTGTCTCTGACATAGCGAGCGTACATGTAATTAATTCTGTTCGTGTCTCCATCCCTACTAAGAGATAAAAATCCTTTACCATGATGAAATGTTGGAAAGACAGAATTAAACCACAATGAAAGCCAGTCAAGAGGTTCACAACCATGCAAAAGGATGCTCCAAGGCAATAACAATATGCCCTTGAGTTCTTCTCTCACCGAGCAAATGGCCCAAGATGACAAGGATGGAAACCCTCCATGTTGGAGGGGCTGTGGAAAGATGGGCACACCAGCGTACTGCAGGGGAGCTATAAGTTGGTCCAACCATTCTAGAAAGTCCAACGAGTAAAATGTTTACATCCTTGGACTCAGAACATTCTTCAAGGAGTAAACCACAAGGAGGCCAGTAAAGAAAGACCTCATTCTTCTCAACATCTCTGCTTCTTCTATACTGGTGACCACCCTCCTGGCCGCTCTCTCTTCTCTGGGTTTTCCTGAAACTAATCTCTCCTACTTCAGCTATTACCTGTCTGATAGCTCCTGTCTTGTCATCCTTTGTACCTCCTACCTGTGAATATTCCCCAAGGTTCTTTTAGGCCCTCTTCTCCCTCTAAGCTCTGTCTTGGTAACTTCATCAGCTCATATGGGTTTAACTATCATCTCTCTGCAAATGACTCACAGATTAAATATCCAGCCTCCAATTTCTCTCTTCAACTTTGGTCTTGTACCACCAATCGCCTATTCGACATTTCAAACTGGATGTCCCCAAGGTATCTTAAATTCAGCCCATCTATGCCTCATTATCTTTCCCTACAAACTCTCCCCTCTTCTGAACTCCCTTTTTTCTGCCCAAAGCACCACCATCCCCCCAATTCCTCAGGTTCCCAGCTTCATTATTATCCTGAACACCCCACTCTCTCTCACCCCACATATCCTACCACCTGCCACATCCTACTATTTCTCTCTTCCCAGTATATCTCACATCTGACCCCTTCTCTCCACTCACATTGCTAAAATCTTAGTTTGGGCCTTTATTGCTTTTTGCTAAAATCAACCTCCCAACTGGTCTCCCTGCCTCAAGTTTATCCCCACACCAGGCCAACTTCCACACAGCAATTTTCCTTAAGAGAAGATCTGACTATATGACTCCTCTAATGATTAAACTCTGGTAGCCTCCTGTTTCCCCCTAGGATAAATGATAAACTCTTTGGTTAACTTTTAAAGCCCTTCATATCTCGAACTCAACCTCAATGGCCATCACCCTCTGTCCAGCGCTCTGCAACTTTCTCCTACGTGACCCTCTGCCGCCACTTCTGAGCCTTTGCCCTGGCTATTTCTCATGCTTTCTCAATCTTGCTTCCAAGAGTCTCTCTCTTCCTTTAAGAGGCAACTGAGGCAATCCCGATCCCCATGACTGCCTGTGTCCACTCTCCCAAACTACCATGTCCTTAATTACTTTGTATGTATCTGTGGTGATTCATTTTGTATTTATGCTGTCTGTGTCACATAATCCTGTTCCAGATTTTACAAGTGAGGAGACTGAGGCAGAGAAGTGAACCAATAACCCAAGGATGCTCAGAAGCCAAGAGGCAGAACCTCTGGGTTCAGAATGCTGGAGAGCATCCAGCGATGGCTCTCATTCCTTTTCATCTACAATGTGGACAAATGGGTGCACTGATGGGTAGGCTGGAAGCAGTGCTGACTTTGAAGCCAGAGGACCTGGGTTCATAGGATCACAGATCTTAGCTTTAGGGCTGTAGGGAGGCCATGACTCTAAGCTCTCTTTTTGTAGTTGAGGAGAATGAGGCCTAGAAGCTGAGGGGGGATGTGAAGCCATTCTTGACTTCAGATCTGATGCCCCATCTACTATTCCACTTAGCTTTCTACTTCTGAGACTTACTAGATGTGTGCTTTTGGACCATTTAGCTTTCTTGTGCCTCAGGTTCCTTATCTTTAAAATGAGAGGATTGGACTAGATGACCTTTGAGCTCCCTTCTAGTTTTAGACCTAAGATTTCATGACAAGAAAAACTAAGAACCATCTCTCAGATCCCTTGCTTAAATTATCCTGATTTTCTGAATTCCAAAAAAAAGAAATCAGTTTATCTCCTTAAAGACTTGAGAAAAGTCAGAGAGCAGAGCTAGAAACATTTTAACAAGCCCTGAAGCTCTTCCCTTCTCCAGTAAGGTATGCTTTGTCCTCCTTTGCTTCTTGACTATTTTTTCTCTTCGACTTCTGATTTTTGCCTCTACTTCTGGGGCAGTTAAGTGGCCCTGTGGTTAGAGCAGTAGGCCTGAAGTCAGGAAGACCTGAGTTCAAATTTGGACCCAGGCACTAATTAGTTGTATGAGCCTGGGCAAGTCACTTAATCCTGTTTGCCTCAGTCTCCTCATCTATTAAATGAGCTGGAGAAGGAAATGGCAAACTAATATCTTTGCCAACAAAGCTCCAAATGGAACTCAGGAAGAGTTGGATATGACTGAAACAACTCAACAACAACAACAATGGGGCATATTACTTTGAAAATATTTTTAAAAATTAATTTTGTTTTTATTTTAGTCTTAGATTTAAAAAAAGTCTTTACCCACATGTCCTAGGCCCATTATCTCGTGTCAGTAAACTCTTGAGCATTAGAGCCTTGGGCTAAAGTGGAACAGAATGGGATGTAGGCCTTCTGGGAGACAGACCCAGTGGTCCCTAATGAAGGCCAGAGTTGAGCAAGGAGGGTGACTGGCCTAGATCCGGGTCCACTTCTGGAAAGCTACTCAGCCTCTTCAGATATGCCTGGGAAAGAGAAGGTGCAGCTGTGGTGGTTAAATCTTGGAAAAGGCTGCCTTTGGAAGCAGAAAGAAATGAGAAAGAGGGGAAGGGAAAATTTAAAAGTAAATAAATCTATTTCCACATAGTTGGCCAACAACTTGCAATATTCAATCTGCTTCTACCTCTGTTTCCAAACTGTGGCCAAGGGTCATGTGCATCTCTGTGCCTCAATTCTCCCTGGATCTTTCAATGGACCCAGTTTGGGCCAAGTGTGCTTGAGTCCATCAAGAATTGATTATGTGTCTGGTATGATGAGAGAGTGAGTGAGTATGATGAAACACAAGAAAAATACTTGAGAAATGAGAGACTGCAAGGTAATGTGGTATCATGGCAAGAAGTCAAGAAACCCATGTTCTAGTTATTATTCTGATGACATGCAGCCAAATGAGTTTGGGCTGCCAACTTATCCATGATCTTTGAGTCCCAGTTTCTTCAGCTGTAAAATGGGAGTAATATTGACTTGGATTCTCCCCTGGGGTTGTGGTGAGGATCCTTGAAGGCAGTGGATGAGGAACCAGTAGAGATTAGATTAGAGGAAGAGATGTTTAAAGGGACAATCATCTTGAGAAGCCAAGAAAGAATAGGATCAAGGGCACAGGTAGCTGGGATTGATCTTGGCAAGAAGGGCCACGTTGTTGTTGTTGTTGTTGTTTCTAATTTTTTTATGACTTCATTTGAGGTTTTCTTAGCAAGATACTGGAATGGTTTGCCATTTCCTTCTCCAATTAATTTTACAAATGGGGAACTGAAACAAACAGGGTTAAGTGTCTTGCCCAGCTCACATAGCTAGTGAGTGTCTGAGGCCAGATTTGAACTAGGAATAATTTGGCTCCTTTCAAAGTACTACCCAGAGGCCTCTCCCTCTTAAAATGACTGCATAATTACTTACTTCTAGATGTGACCTTTTGCCTCCTCTAGTAGAATATAAGTCCTTTCAGGGCTAAGATTTTTAGTTTTCAAATCTTTCTATCTCTAGTGTTTTGCACACAGTAGGCACTTAATAAATGTTTGTGGCTTTTTTTTCAGTTCAGTTTGTGAACTGAATTTTTCTAAGATGAATCTTTGTCAGTAGAGGTCACTGTTATCCAGAGTCTTGTGGCCTTTCATTGGTCACTTTAAGACCTAGAGCCCAACTCTATGTGTCACTGACAATTCAAGATCCCAATACACAAAAACATGTCTATCTGACACTGGAAACACAGGTTCAAGCATTACATATTTCCAAACAGTCATATGTATGATTTGGTTCTCACATACATTCTATGGGTAGATACTACTGTGGTCCAGTGTTAAGGTCAGCCTATCCACTACTACCACCACCATTCACTAAGAACCTACTATGCTCAAGATCTGAACTAGGTACTGAGAGAATGCAAATTTAGATCTGACATCAGATCAGTACTTGGACTCCTAGGTGGCTCAGGAGCTAGGTTGCTGGACAGAAGACTTCAGTTCAAATCCTTTCTCCTACTCTTACTGGCTATGTAACTATAGGAAAATCACTTAAAACTTTCTCAGCCTCAATTTTTTCATCTGTAAAATGGAGATAATAGCAACAATAACTTCCCCAGAGTTGTAATGGACAAAATGAGATACCATATGGAAAGTGCTTTCAAACCTTAAAGCACAATATAAATGCTAAACTAGTGGTGTTAAATGCTAGCTCAAGGGCTGATGAATAAGGAGAATGTCTTGGACTTTTTTTTTTTTCCATTTGGGGTCAGAACTGTGAGGAACTCCCAGTTGGAAAATGCCCTCCACTAGTGAAAATGGATCAACTTGATCCTAACATAATGGATGGATGAAAAGGAAGAAAGAAAGAAAGAAAGAGAGAGAGAGAGAGAGAGAGAGAGAGAGAGAGAGAGAGAGAGAGAGAGAGAGAGAGAGAGAGAGAGAGAGAAGGAAGGAAGGAAGGAAGGAAGGAAGGAAGGAAGGTAGATAGATAGATAGGATATAGCCAGACTATGATGAAGGAAGTAGTCAAATCCAGGTCATCTTGATCCTAAGACATACTATATCTGATTCACCATTGTGAAAGCACTTCTTAAATAACAAGGATCAGACTAGGGACTGCACCTATGCTTTCATTTGCATAGGGAATTCCTGGATGAGGAAATGCCATCTACCAGCTCAGGGTGGTTCCTTCTCTGAAACTTCAAGTCAGAGAGACCTTGATAGCCTTACACATGGAGAAGACCAAAGCTTTGTGCAGGTATCACTTTCATCCATTGATTCAGGTTGAGCTTCAGATTCAAGTTCAAAGCCTTCCATTTCTTTGCTTTTTTAGCCTGCATTAAGAACTTTGCATTTTTAGGAATCCAAATGGCACTGTGATATCAAACTGGAAGCATATGAGGCCAGATCGGAACTGAAGACCTGATTTCGGGTCCAACCCTCCATCTTCTGGACCATATCTATGCAGAGAATTCCCACATTATGTAGCCAATCCCAACCCAAGAGAGAAAACGTCTATCAGATGAAATGGCGCTTTCAATATACTTTTCTGGGAACCCTATAACTTGATGTAATTCAACTACATTGCATGATTACCACAATCTTTTGACCTGACTCCCTCTCCCTCTTTCATTTGAGGGCCACTCTCAGTTCTAGTCGAGAAGGACAATGCATGGATTTAGTGACGGCAGAAGCACAGCAGACTTAAATGAGCTTCTGAATAATGCCACATGAATTGTTCTCCACCTTAATGGGTTGGTGGTATAGTTTCATCAGAAAACATGGGTATCAAATATCCTCATGTTCTCACTATACCTGGAACACATGGAGAGCACATGACTGAGGCAGGAGAGGAGAATGAGATCAAAGGTTTTATGATAATAAGGTAGTTGAAGTATTATAGCACTTTGGGGTGGCTTGGTCTATTGCTGTGTTGGCGAACCTATGGCACATGTGCCAGAGGGAGCTGCTCCTCTTCCCCTCTCCACAGGTGCCTAAAGACATTTTTCACTTCATTCACCCCTCTGCCCAGCAGCCCAGTGGAAGCCCTTCTTCCCTCCCCTTGTCTGGGGTAAGGCAGGAGACTCACATTCAGTATGAAGTTTGCAGTTTGGGTACTTGGGCTCTAAAAGTTTCACCATCACTGGTCTAAGAGGACTGAATTGACAATAATTTGCTTTTTATACTCCTAGAACTTTGGTGATCATTCTTTGATTCTCAGACAACAGAATTTGTGTGTGTGTGTGTGTGTTTAAAGATTTCTTTTTGAGCAATATAAGCTAGGATGCTTTGTAATTAAATACACAAGCACCTAACTGGAGCAATGCAAGCCTATTCTTGGAGGTGTCCCTGGTGTCCTAATCTTTTGGTAATAAAGATACGATGCTCTCTGCCAAGAAGAACAAGCTCAGGCTTGCATCAGAGAGGAAGGTGGGAAAGCTAGTTATTCAATGAAGATAAAGAAGCAGTAATTATGGATTTTCTTCACATTTCTTCAAAGAAGAGTTTCAGTCATCCCTCTCCCTACCATCTTCTGATCTTGATGTAGTAATTCTTACTTTATTTTTTGCTACTCCAGAATCTATGCCAAGAAGATAGCAAATGGAATCAGGAAAAGTTATGTATGACTGAAAACAACTGAAAATTTCTAGTTAACAGTGACTTGGTCCTGATTTCCTATCATAAGCTCCTTAATTTCCACAAAGAAATCCACAGCACTCAGCTATTTAACCTATTCTTCTTTTGCTACTATTATCTGATATTAACAGGTTCAATATTTCACATATATTATCTCATTTAAACCAAATAATAACTCTAAGAGAAAAGGTCGATGCTCTTATTATTTCCATTTTACAGATGAGGAAACAGAAGCTTAAGTAACTTTAAGTAAGGGGAGTGACTTGCCCAGGGTCAAACCACTAATAAGTCTCTGGAGTGGAATTTGAACTTGGGTCTTCCTGCTTCCACGTTCATCAGGTATCCCTGATATCACACTATCCCATGTGACGTCTCTGCCCTTTCACTCCCCAGCCTTACACCAGTGATTGGAAAGATTCCGGTGTGGGGTGAAAAGCAAAATGCAGTCCTCCATGGAGAGACAATAAAATTGCTCACCAAATAAAGGAATGTACTCTTTAACCAGTATTTTTGCATATGATCAAGAGGAATTCAGAAAAATATGTTTTACCTTGTTAGAGCATCTGCTGGTTTTTCCAAATCCTCAAACTCCATGTGAAACACCCTAGAAAACGAATCCTGAAAACACAACAATGGCAACATGGATGGTGCAGAATATCCTCTACTCTGATGAAAACCAAACAGGTAAAACATACGAGTCACTTCTGCCTCTGAATATGTCAAAGGCAATTATTTCACTTTCCTTTCCTCTCCGAGTAACTGGACTGGGTAGTCAACTCACTGGCACATCAGACACAGCATTAGTGCGAGAAAATTCAGAAATGTTTTAAATAGATGTCGCCTTCCCTGGTTTAGCTGCCATTGCTGAAGGCTGGAATTCATATGGATAACACTGGCCAGTCAGGCATGGCAGAGATCCCTCCAATTTCTACCATCAGCAATCCCTTCCTCTGTAGAATTCTAATTTCAGCATTCATCAGTCTTCTTTCCCCTTCTTTGCTGTGGCAATGGAAGGTTTATTATTGTCTCTGAGGTGGTCCAACATATGCCCATTTTGGACAATCTTCTCCTATAATCTTATTTCCAACATTTCATCATTTCAGAAAGGGGAGATTGTTCCAACTATCATTTTGTGGCTGAATGTGGTGCTTGGCCTCACTCTTCAAAACCAAGCAAAAGGAAGTGAGACACAAAAATATATGATGGAGGGGAAATTCTTTTTTTTTTTTAACCCTTACCTTGGCTAATTTAATTAAAACCCTAACACAGGATCTTAATATCATTTGGGGTTAAGTGACTTACCCAGGGTTACACAGCTAGGAAGTATTTGATGCCAAATTTGAACTCAGGTCCTCCCAACTTCAGGCTTGGTGCTCTATCTATTATACTACACAGCTGCCCCAGAGGGAACATTCTAATGCTATCTCCCCAACAGACCTTCAACATGGGCATGCTACTGTGATAGGGATCCATGAGTCACGAAATCAGTGAGGTGATATTGAGATATTCTAAAAACAAAGCCCCAAACACAGTAAGCATGGCTGCCAAGGAGAGTACAACCCATTAAAAAAGGTTGGACCAGGCCATTAGTGGATTCTGATGGATGCTTTGGAAGCATCTAACATCATCAGCATCCCTCATTCAAACACACGGAAAGTTTCAAAGCTGATAGCAAGAGTGGTATGGCCAAGATTTCTCGTATAATCTAGTCGGACGAATGTGGGTTTCGTTTCGCCAATGCCATTCTTTAATCTCCAGCACTTTCCCATTCCTTCCAGTGCAGGAGAAAAAGAGACAGGGACTAGACCTATCTCTGATGCCCAAATGACCTGATTTCATTGGTACTAAGGAATTTCCGAATGAGGAAATTCCCTCTTGTAATGCAGGTTGCTGACCTCTGGGCAACTTTATGGTCAGAGAACTGTCTGGATCCCTGAAAGACTCGGAGACTTTCCCATAGTTGTATGGTTAGTCTGTGTCAAGAACAGGCTGGAAGCAAGCTGTCTGTCCACTAGGCAGCACTGCCTCTTGCAATGTAAACGGAAGTCTGTGAGAGTGACTCATAGGCATGGTAATACCTTCCTTTTCTTATTCTTTAAATTTTTTTTTCCATTTTCCCCCTTCATTAAATTTTATAGTGATAGCTTCTGAATCACCAAAGAAAATGTGACATTTACACTAAAGAGTTTAATAATAACTTTACTATAGTCTTATCATAGAAAGAATCCCCATACAAAGAGTCCTCGATTTATACAAGTGTCCAGCTGACAAATGGCAGGTAAAAGTAATTAGAAATGGCCACTCCCTATTCCCTCCCCTCTCCACTCTGGAAAATACCTAGAGAGGCGTTAAGACAGTCTAGGAGTTCCGAAATAGGACAAGGGAATGAGATGGGAACAGTTGGAATGATGTGGAGGAACAGCCCCTGAAAGTGGATTCCTAAGTAGGATCTAGGATTATAGATTCAGAGCCAGAAGAGAACAGAGAAGTCATTGAGTCCAATTTCTTCATTTTATAGATTAGGAAAGAGGGAGGGGAAATGACTTGTCTGGGGTCACACAGCTAGTAAGTATTTGAGGCTGGATTTGAACCCTGGCCTTTCTGATTCCAGGTCCACTGTCCTCTCTACTATTCCACCCTTATTCTCTAACATGGGTCACTCTGAATCTGTGCTTCTATGTCATGGGCATAGAATACTTGCCCTCTAAAAGCCTCAAGCTTTTCCTAAGTCTGTAATAGAACTCAAGAGGCCACGAGTTAGGGTTCCATCAACATTCACACGCATTCTCCCTTAAAAACTGCGACCTCAGGGAGACAGGGAAGGAGCTACAAGGGGCAGCTTAGACATGAGTGTGATTCAGCTGCCACCAACCAGAGGAAGGGAATGAGAGTTTCGATTATTGGGGGATTCTTTTAGAGCATGGAGCCACTCCCGCAATGCTGCTGTTACCTATTTTCAAACATAAATTGCTGAATCATCTTAGCAATATTAACAGGTGAGAGTGAGTCCTACGATCTCATTTTTCCTTCTTGGTACGTTTTCCTGGTGTCAGACCAGCTCTTAAGTGGTACACTGGAAAGGGCACTAGCCTGAGAGATAGAAAATCTGTCATTAATTGACAATGAAATTTTAAATTATTCCCTTTCTCTCCTTGGGTCTCAGTTTCCTCTTCTATAAAATGAAGGGGTCACACTATAGAGTATTTAAGATCTCTTCCAAACGTAGCATTTGATCACTCTGGAAATCTAGTAGTTAGTGAGGATCTATATCAGGTGCTTAGGGGTACAGGAGGGCAGTGATAGTCCAGAGCAAGGCCAGAAAAGGATGACGGGAGGGTGCCCCAAACCATTTTTGCCCATCTGGACATTTTGCTTTGCATTCAAGAGAGGGGCAGGCAACTCTTCTCCTTTCTTTCTCTTCCTTCTTGACTGCTCCGCACCTCCCATTACTAGGTAAATCAACTTTTATGGACTGGTCTGATAATCTGATCACTATGTTCATCATTGTTTCTACAGGAAAACTCTATTTAGTTCCCAAGAACTGCTTTACAAATGAACTAAGATCCGCTAAGGCGCACAGCATGCCTGGGATTTGGGAGGGTCTCCTCTCTTTGATCTCTCTCTCCAGGAGGACGTGCTCTTTCTAATCACTCAACAACAAAGTTCCCATTAGTGGCCCCTCTTCACTTACCAAGACCATCAGGTCCTTGATTCTGCTCAAGGTTCAGTCTGCCACAGCCGTCTGCAGTCTATGTTAGGATGTATTGTAAGGGTGGGCAACGCAGGGAGGAAGAACAAAAGCAAGCCAAGCTGGGCACTCACCGAGCAATCTTCATCCACTATAAAGATTGTGCATTTCTGCACCTGCATGAAGGCAATGATGGTAGCCGCGATCTTCTTCAGGATCACTTCTAAGGACTGCTGCTCTTCAAAGATCAGGCTGGCAAGGTCCAGCAGCACCTGGGCAGAGATCAGGTATAGCTTCAGTGCATCCACATGCAGGCAGGAGCACCGAGCCCCGTACTGAGGATGACCATGGTTACGTTGCTACCTTCAGCAAGGGCTGGGGCTGCAATTGCTATGTAAATATTTGAAATGGACAGAAAAACAAAAACCCAATGGAGAGATAGTAGGGTACAGTGGATAAAGAGCCGCCTCAGAACTGGGAAAACCCGAGTTCAAATCCTGCCTCTCATACATACCAGCTCTGTGACCCTAGACGAGTCACTTAACTTGTTTGTGCTCAAGGCAAATCTTTCTGATAAGTTGTAGAGAAGGTGCTGACTTGTTCCCCGGCAGCTCCCAACACTAGTGTTGGAGGGTAAAGGTTTGGTCTCTATCCTTTCCCCAGAAAGATAATGGCAGTAGTACATGGTTGCCACCTGGTAGAAACCCTGTTGGATATTTAGAAATATGGGGAATCATCACCCAAATCAAATGATTTGCAAGCCAGCATGTGACAAAACCAGAAGTCTGTTAAGTAACATTAAATGCTACCTGGGTGTGTCAAGCACAGGATTGCAAGCCAGAAAACCCACCTTGGCTTTCCACTTCTTTTTTTTTTTTTTTTAACCCTTACCTTCTGCTTTAGAATTAACACTGTGTATTGGCTCTAAGGCAGAAGAGTGATAAGGGCTAGGCAATGGGGGTTAAGTGACTTGCCCAGAGTCACACAGCTAGGAAGTGTCTGAGGCCACATTTGAACCTAGGACCTCCTGTCTGATTCTCAATCCACCGAGCTACCCAGCTGCCCCCAATATTTCTACTTATAATATTTACTAACTGCATGGCCCAAACAAGCTCTTTCCCTTCTCTGGAGATCAGTTTCCCCCACTACGAGATGAGGGACTATATTCGATGGCACTAAAGGGCCTTCCAACTCTATATTCTATAACTTTATTAAAGATTGCTCACCAGCCACTGACTTTCAAAAGGTCCTTTTGTGTTTTCTCTTTCAATTCAAGAATCCAGTTGATATAAATTGTGATAGGTCAGGGGAGCCCAAGGTTGCTAGACATAAAAGGACAAGCCAGGCCAAAGCCATTCTTTGTTCATTTGAACATAACCCAATAAAGGCTGCACAAGATATCTGCTTAGGAATATTAGGAGAGACAAGCTAGGAAACAGCACAATGTTTCTAGAACCCATATTCATGCATTAGATTGACAGATATTTCATGAGCCCCTCCTCTGTGCAAGAAAGGACAAAGAAGACCTAGACAAAACTCTTGCTTTCATGGAGTACTTCTAGTCTACTAGGGGAGAAAATATCCCTGCATACCCCCATACATATGAATATGTGCATAACTGCAAAGTGAGATAGAAGGTAGAGCAAGGGGAGTAACTAGATGTCAGAGGGGATGGAGAGCCAGGCCTAGAGACAGAAGGTCATGGGTTCAAATCTGACTTCAGACACTTCCTAGCTATGTGAACCAGGATGAATCACTTAATTCCCACTGCCTGGTCCTCACTGCTTTCTCTTCTGCCTTGGAACCAATACACAGCATTGATTCTAAGATGGAAGAAAAGGTTGTTGTTGTTTTTTAAATAAAGCAAGATTGTCTAAATTAGAGCATTATGGGAATGTAGATTATTTCCGGATGGAAGTCAGAGAGATATTTAACAAGATTCTCATAAAACAAAGGTTTATTTATCTGAAACACACAAAGGCAGAGGCCAAGTTCAATCCAATTATCTCTAAAACAAATTCCCCTTTTAAAATGTGGTTTATGATTCTAGATCAGGTATGTCATATCAGTTGCAGGAACTCATTGTTGGGATTCCCTAATGGCAAAGAGTAAAGCCCTTCCATGTCTCCACATGCTGGGCAATATGTTTCTGTCATCCCATGGGGTTTCCCAATGCTCTTGTATCCTTCCTTTAGGTCTTCCATTATGTTGGTAAAATTGTGGCATTTAAGGAATCTTTTTTAAGTTCTAAGAACATGTATTAGACAACTCTCATCAGAGGAAAACTTTCAAAAGCATGATTTACTCTACAGAGCATACTTTTTTAATAATCAAAAAGGACACATAGTAGGATATTTCTTCCGACCATAATCTCCTTTCTTTTTTCTCTATCCTTTTGTGTCATCCTTCCTAGTCTTAGTCTTCACTGTCACCAGAAGTTCCAGTTCATTCCTTCCCTTCTTGCTTCTTAGGTCATTGTCTCTGCTCTTGTCTGATTTTTCTCCCTTCAGAGCCTTGAGCCAAGAGTGAACCATTCAATGTCACACTGTCCTCTACCTCTGAGTCTCTTGGCCTATCAGAAGATTACAGGTTCATAGATCTGGAATGGAAGGAGTTAGAAAAGCTATGCCCATCAATCAACACTCCCCTTTGGCTCTCATTCCTTATATGTGTTGTTTATTGCTATTAGAATGCAAATTATCTGATGGAAAGAATTCTCTTGCTTGCTTATAATTATATCTCCAGAACTTAGTACAGTGCCTGGAACATGGTAAGTTTGGTTTTATTCTGCTTAGAGCCAGGACTTCATGTCATTCCCCATCCACATGCCTCACCTTCTTTCCAATTTCCCTTTATATGCTGTCTTTTCCCATTAGAATGTAAGCTTATTGAGGGCAGGGGCTATCTTGCTTGCTTATACGCCAGTGTTTCCCAAACTTTTTTGGCCTGCCGCCCCCTTTCCAGAAAAAATATTGCTTAGCCCCCTGGAAATTAATTTTTTTTAATTTTAATAGCAATCAATAGGAAAGATAAATGTACCTGTGGCCATCACCGCCTTCCTGGATCGCTGCAGCACCCACCAGGGGGCGGTGACACCCACTTTGGGAATCACTGTTATATGTGCATGCTCAGAGTTTAGTAGAGTATCTGGCACATAGTAAATGTGAGGATAGGTATAATCCCAATGCCACATCTGAGATCTGCTTCTCTTTTTTTCTCTAGAATAGCTCTTATCTCATCAGTCATTCTGGATTCAATTTCCTTTTCTATGCAGAAGAGTCCAGCATCCGCATAATCAGTCTTATTCTCTCTCTGGAGCTCCAAACACACATCAGCAACTGCCTTCTGGACATTTCAAACTGGACGCCTTGTAGACATTCCACATTGGCCACGTCCAAAAAAGAACTCATTATCTTTTCTGCAGAACCCATCCCTCTTCTAAACTTCCCTGTGTCAAGAGCCTTTCACTATGCTTCCAGTTACTCACATTCAAAACCCAGAAGCCAAGACTTCATTCTCCCTCACTGCTCCCATCTAATCAGTTGCCATGTGGTACCTCCGTAACCTATCTGGCATTCTCTTGAGTGTCAGAGCCCATCATTATCATCACTTCTTGCCAGAGCCAAGGGCCTCCTAATTGGTCTCTTTGCCTCTACAACACATCTGCTGCCAACTTGATATTCTTGTTATCTCCTTTGTTAAAAAATGGATTTTTATTTTTATCTTTTTTTAACAACACCTGCATGTCTCCTATATGCTTCCTCCTTCTGAATGAGTCATCTTTTATAATAAAGAATAAAAAAGAGAAAGAACAAAAGATTTCTACAAAACAGAAAGACGGACATTCCAAGCAGTGTTCCAAACCTGGAGACCCCCCCCCCAAACCTCTGCAAAGGACCAGAGGCAGTTGTCTTCTATCCCTTTTCTGGGGCCACACTCGGGTTTGATTGTTTTCAGGTGGCTTTTCTTTTTTTTTCCATTGCTGCAGTCTCGGGTCCATTGCTTTCACGGATTTGATAACTCCATTATGATACTCTTAAAGCAGAGAATCAGATCGGGGATCCCTCTTGCTCAAGAAACCCCAGAGGCTCCTTATCACCTCATACTCATGGGAGGAAATGAACAAATACTTCAAATGAATCTCTCTGTCTCATGCAAGATGGGTGCTCGGCATTCAATTTCAGTAACACTATAGAGCAGTGATGGGCAAACTATGGCTTGCGGGCCAGGTGTGGCCCCCTGAAATGTTCTAAATGGCTGCACCACATTATTCCTAATCTGACGAGTACAATGAGTAGGATACAATACGATGAAACTTCCAAAGAGTTGCCTTAGAAACAGACTGACAGATGAGCATTTCCTTTCCTTTGACCCCTCTTTAAAAAGTTTGCCCATCACTGCTCTAGGGGAATGTCATCATTCACTGACATTTTTCTAGTTCTTTCAATTTGGTAAAGAGTTTCAGATATACTGGCTCATTTGATCCTCATAGCAACCTTACACTTTAAGTGCCACAGAAGGTGCCTTGTATAGATAAGGAAACTGAGGTTCAGGGAAGTTAAGTGACTGATCCAGGATCACACAACTAGTAAGTGCCTGGGATCAGAACCCATATCTTTTTTACTCCAAGGCTGGCTCTATCTGTTATGCCAGATAGTGTCTCTGTGAATCCAAAAATCCATTATTGTTTCCAATACTAAATATGTTGTATAGTTAACTAGAATTCACCCTTTGATTCTCTTTCAATTCTTCTGGTTACAGTAAGGATAAAACATTAATTGGGATTAATCTTTCTCTATTTTAGCCTAGACTCTGATTCCATATACTTTTTCTCTTAACAGGGAGGGAGACATTCTTGGCTTAAGGCAGTAGTTGGATGTTAAGGGGATCACTCTTTTTTCATTCAATAACTATTTATTAAGGTCCTACTATGAGTCAGGTACTACACTAAACACCAAGGAGTGAAAAAAGAAGCTTTCAAGGAGCTTACAATCTAATGGGATTCATGAGAAGCATTCTGAGCTATGGACCTGGGTGCTACTGCCTTCAACAGAAATACAGAAGTTCAGAGGGATGGATTTAGAATGTACGCAGTGTGTTCCATATTTAACATTCAGAGTTTGAGATGTGGAAAGGGCATCTGGAAGGAAATGACCAGTGAGAGTTTGTGAGGAAGGACTGAAGTTCAGGAGAGAGAGGAATACTACATATGGGAGTCAAGTACATGGACATGGTAATTGAAACCATAAGAATGGATTACAGACAGTTGAGAGAAATGGGGGGTGGAGAGAGACAGGCAGACAGACAGACAGGCAGAGAGAAGAAGGAGGGAGGAGAGGAAGAGAAGGAGGAAAACTAGAGAGGTTGAGAGAGAAGAGATCTTGGAGACCAGGGCATAGTCTTAGGGGTTCCATACTACTGGGAGGGGAAATTAGGATGAAACAAAGGAAAATGAAGAGAAAACAGAAAGTTCAAAAGTAGGAAAGAGGATTGTGTTGAAGACGAGGGAAAAGACACTTATCAGAGGGAAGGGGGAGGGCAACAGTGTCAAAAGTAGCTGAGGGGTCAAGGATGACATTTTTAAAAGGTCAATGAAATGAAGAAATCATTGGAGACTGGCATGACCTGCAAGAATTGATGCAGAGTGAAAGGAGCAGAGCCAGGAGAACATTGTACAGAGATGTATACACTGTGGTACAATCGAACATAACGGACTTCTCTATTAGAAGCAATATAAGAATCCAGAGCAAGGCTGAGGGACTTTTGAGAAAGAAAACTTTTCAAAAAGGGCTGATGGGGATTTTATTGGGGATGAAGACACTAAACAATAATTCTAGTCCAACTATCAATAATATGGAATTAGGTCTTAATGATACATGTAAAACCCAATGGAATTTTGCATTGGTTAAGGGGGGTTAGGGGAAAGGGAAAGAACATGAAACATGTAACTATGGGAAAATACTCAAAATAAAAATAAAAATATTAAAAAGAAGAAATCATTGGAGACAAAGGATAGAAAAAAGACAATGTTGGAAGAATTGTGGAAAGATAGGCACACTAATACTTTGTAAGTGGATTTGTGAGTGGGTCAACTCAGTCAATTCATTTGCTGAAAGCAATGTAACCAAAAGGTTCATTTTGACCCAGAGACCTTTCTGAAAGAAATATATCACCAAGAGGTCTAACACCAAAGAAATAGCTCATCATCCTTCTTGATGTTGCTCTTGACACTCTTGACCCACCCTTCTCTCCTCAGGATAGTCTCTCATCTTCGTTTTCATAACAGCACTCCCTTGATTCTCCTCCTATCTCTCAGCCTCCTCATTCTCTTTTTCTGGATCATCATTTATCATACCTCTTAACTGAGGCTGTTCCCCAAGGTTCTGTCCTAGGCTTTCTTTTTGTTTCCCTCTTTGCAATCTCATTAGATGCTGGGTATCTATTATTTCTGTTTAGATACAGACATATATCTATGTCCCAGTCACTTCTCTGAGTGTCAGTCCTATATTACCGATCACTTATTGGGACAGTTCAAATTGGATATCCTAGAGACATCTTAAGCCCAATATGTTCAAAACTGAACTCATTATCTTCCCCCTCCAAACCCTTCTCACTTCCAAACTTCCCTATTTATGATGTTAGAGGAACAATCATCCTTCTGATCTCCTGGGTTTGTAACCTTGGCATGATCCTCAAGTCTTCGCTCTCCTTCTCCCTCATTCCCTGCAATCAATTAGTTGGGATTTTGCTATTTTGCATTCATAATATCTGTCACATCAGATCCCTTCTCGGCACTCACATAGCTGTCTAGATGGTCGCAATAGCTTTATAATTTGTCTCTCACCACTTCAGCCCATCCCCTTCACGCAGCTGCCAAAGTAACTTTCTATAGGCTCAGAATGGACTGTTACTCTTCTGCTAAATCAACTCAGCCTATTTTCTATTGCCTTTAGGATAAAATGGAAAGTCTTCTGTTTAGTTTTTAAAGTCCTATCTGACCTGGTCCTGTTCTATAGTTGGAAAGGCTGTGAAAAGATGTGTTCCAGCTGTGTTGGATGTTATGGGTTTATTACACATTTACAGCTGGAAAGAGCTTCATTGTGCATCAAGTTAAAATTAGTTATTCTACAACTGAAGAAAGTGAGGCCCTGAGAGGGTAAGTGAACTGCTCAGTGCCATACAGCTCATAAAAGTCAGAGGCAGAATTTAAACACAGGTTTTCCTGCCTCTTGAGTCTACTACAGCACACTGTTTCTCTAAAGATGGCCTCCCAGTTCCTTTTTAGTTTTAGATCCTATGCCTAGATATGGTAGCTAATAATAAGAATACTGAATTAGTTAGTAATCAGAATACTGGATAACCAAGTCCAAGCTTCAGTCTCCCAATCTCTGAATTATACATATTGATTTACCTGGTTCCGTTTGTTCTCCAGAAGTGATGTTTCATACAGCTGGGCATTGTGGAGAACAATTCCACAGAATGCCAGATAAGCGGCAAAATCCTGGAGAAAGAGCAAACAATGACAAAGAAAATACTAAAATAGCCACCAAGGTCTTTCATCACTCTTGACTAACATAAAACCATTAAGGATAGGAATTTGCTTTCAACTATTTCCTGTTAGAAACAAGCAAAAGAAAGCAGTCCTGGTAGAATAAAACAGTATCTTTAAGTAGGGATACACAAGATATGTCCACTGTTAATGGTTGGGCTTCTTCAACATAGAATCCACAGGAATCCACAAGATACTCATTTGAAGACTCAAGTACCTATGTGACTTTGCTAATGTCATTTGGATAGTACAGTGAGGCATCATTTTCATTATTCACTAATCAAATGAAAGGGGATATAGGATTTTGTGTGTGTATATATATATATGTACAGATGTATGTTTGGGAATACCAGATAAATGGAGAGGTAATCATAGCATAGAAGAGAATGAGCTACTCTCAAAGAGATGGGGTCAAGTCCTATCTCTGACACAATTTGGTGGTGGGACTCTGATCAAATTTACTTCTGAGGGTCCTCAGGCAATGCTCCAAGGTGCAAGAGAAGGTGCTGCTCAGCATTGGAAGAGGGAGTTTTCTCCTCCAGGAGTTCCCAATATCAATGTTATCACAATCCAGTCTCCACAGATAAACTAATAGATTATATACAGACCCAGAGAAAATTAGCTTAGGTCCTGGGTCTCTTTAATCTCCTGAGAGAGACATCATGGACAGCAGCCAAGATGTGCTTTCACAAAACACCCTATGGATCATTGTTAGACAAAATTCAGGGCTAGCTGGGCCATTACTATGCCTCAGAGGGATTTTTTTGTGTGTGTTCTCAGATAGGCAGAAAGGGTCTTCTGAACTGATTCTCTCTTCATTTGGAGGAAATGAGCAATAAAAAAAAAAAAAGCTCAACTGCTGTTCTTTCCAACACTACATTCCAAGAACTGAGCCTGGATTCACACCTTGGCGCCCTGATGTCTGTGTAAAAAGTTTATAAAACGGTCTTAAAGTTGCTTCACCACTCGGGCGATTCCAAACTTTCTTCTCAGAGTCCTAAATTTGGAGTGGATCTCACAAGGATTTCTATTCAAGGGCCCAATTTCTTTTCACCAGTGATGAAAGCTAAATAACATAAGCAGCCCTTTGTCTAATCTTGGGATTTATTGGGGCCGCCATTTTGATAATCTTGAAAGTGATATGTGACCTCAAATAAGGAATTTTTTGTAATCCTAATGCTATACCAGAGTCCAACCAATAACACAGATAGTCTATTCATGTAATCTTAAGTCTAAAATCCAAATCATCTAATACATCATGTATAACCCAGTGGAATTGCTTGTCAACTCCATGGAGGGTGGGGGGAGGGAGACAACATGAATCAAATAACTTTGAAAAACTTATATGTAAATTTGTTACTGGAATAAAATAAAGATAAAATTAAAAAAAAAACAAATTATCAACTCTGATGCCTCCCCCTTCCTCCAACCCCATCCATTTCAAGCTCAACACTGATTCTAACATCTTCTTGCTTCCAACGGGAAGAAAAATCATATAGATATGGATGTAAAAAGAAATATATGGTCCATGTCTATACCTTTTCATCTTTTTCCGTGAATGTGCCACCATTTTCAGATTTCTTGTTAATGGCCTGGGCCACACCAACAACCTGATGTAAAAGAAGGAAAGATTTAATTGCCACTTTTCTCAGTCATATTATCTTATCTTTCAAACTTTATCCAGAAGAATCAGTGATGAAAATTCTACTACCAATTCTCTCTTTTTTTGAACCCTCACCTTCTGTCTTTGAATCCATACTGTGTATTGGTTCTAAGGCAGAAGAGTGGTAAGGGCTAGGCCAGTGATTCCCAAAGTAGGCGCTACCGCTCCCTGGTGGGTGCTACAGTGATCCAGGGAGCGGTGATGGTCACACTTTTTTGTATTACATTCTATTCTGAGTTCAATAAATAGTTTCATAATTTCCAGGGGGCTAAGTAATATTTTTTCCAGAAAGGGGGCGGTAGGCCAAAAAGGTTTGGGAACCACTGGGCTAGGTAATGGGGGTCAAGTGACTTGCCCAGGGTCACACAGCTAGG
The DNA here is from genome assembly GCF_016433145.1 of Gracilinanus agilis. Taxonomy (NCBI): domain Eukaryota; kingdom Metazoa; phylum Chordata; class Mammalia; order Didelphimorphia; family Didelphidae; genus Gracilinanus; species Gracilinanus agilis. Next base: position 10,790,165 of record NC_058135.1, on the reverse strand, counting down.
AAGTGTCTGAGGCAAGATTTGAACCCAGGACCTCCTGTCTCTAGGTCAGATTCTCAATCCACTGAACAACGCAGCTGCCCTCATCCCGATTCTCTTTTGATACAATTCCTCGGGACTTTTTGCAACATAAGCTCAGAATTGTTCCTCTAACTTTTGATCCTAAGCCTTGAGGGCTAGATAGAAAGCATTTCCTTTACAGGGATTACAAATATCACAATTTCATGACATCAAGATGTCTATGATGTCAATGGTGTTGACACTTCTGAGGCCAACACAATAGGGAGCCCTGCTCCTTATTACTTGATTATCATCTGGTCCTTTAGAGATACTAAAACCAATCTCCACTTTATAGGAAAATCCCTCAGAAGTCGGCTTCCTGGTGTTGAGGCTTTCTGAACTCAGTTGACTTGGCTGCAATGACTTTATACTGATGGCATGGCCTTCGAGAGTCTTACGGCCCTTCCATACTGTGACAGGCAATCCAGGATAGAGGTCAGAGTGGCTAATTAACCCAGTGCCACTTAAGAGGATTTTTCCTAAAAACGAGTCAAAAGGAAATCTCTCATATTAACAAGCCAAGAGAGAAAACAGACATATTCACGTTGGATTTTACATACAAGTCAAAAAGAGGTAAAAAAAAATTTTTTTAAACCCTTATCTTCTGTCTTTGAATCAATATTGTGTATTCGTTCTAAGGCAGAAGAATGTTAAGGGCTAGGCAATGGAGGTTAAGTGACTTGTCCAGGGTCACACAGCTGGGAAGTGTCTGAGGCCGGATTTGAACCTAGGACCTCCCATCTCTAGGGTCTGGCTCTCAATCCACTGAGCTACCCAGCTGCCCCTTAAATTGTTTTTTTACTGAAAATTAAGCATGATCTAATGGCTGATTTTTAGGTACCCTAGGGAAAAATCCAGTCTGAATGCAATACAGACATTTCTTACTGTGTATTTTAAAATTTTTATGTTCAATTCCAAATTATCCCTCTCTCTCACCTATTAGGTAAGAAATACAACAGCTACTCATTTTACATATGAAGTCATGTTAAATCTTAATGTCTATAGAAAGACGGCAGTCAGCAAGCAAGAAACCTCCACCAACTGCTACCTCTAAGCAACATTTTAATTATTAAAATCATTATCAGTATCATAAAGAGCACTAGACTTGGAGCCAGGAAAATGAGTTCAAATCATTTCCCACTTAAGACTGTGTGATTCTGGGCAAGTCACTGAACCTCTCTCAGGTTCAGTTTTCTCATCTGTAAAATGGGGATAATAAGAGGACCTTCTTTCCAGAGCAGTTGTGAGAATCAAATAAGACAAGATAAAGCACTTTGCAAACTGGAAAGTGCTTTAGAAACTTAAATCATTTTGATTTTGTATTGTTTTTCTTCTCCCTTCTCCTACTCCTCCTCTTTCCAGAACACTGTACAAGAAGCATTTGACATATATGATTTCCTTTGGTCTTTACAGCAATCAGTACTGGTAGTGGAAATATTTTTATGTCCATTATTGAGAAAGGAAAACTCAGTATAGGTGGAAAGACAGGGACGATAAGAAGGAGTTACATAGAACCTACTACAAGCCAATCCTTGTGCTAAGAGCTTTACAAATAACAAGAGATGGAGAGCTTTATAAGGCATAAAAGATACTTTTGAGAACATTAAAGTGTTCAAATAAAATCATTGTTGCCAAGATTAGAAGGAAAGCAGAAGGTTGGGAAAAAATTTTATGGACAGCCTCTCAGATAGAGGTCTCATATCTAAAAAATATAGAGAACTTTGTCAGATTTCTAGGACTGAGAGCCATGCCTCAATGGTGAACCAGCAAGAGAAATGGACAATTTTTGGCCGAAGATGTCAAAGCCATATATGGTAATGTAGGGAAATCGCTTCTACTAACTGGAGAAATGCAAATCAAAACAAAGTGACAAAAGGGCAAAAGAGAGATGTTGGAGAAGATGTAAAAATGAACTCATACTGTTGGTGGAATTGTGTACTGATTCAACTATTTTGGAAAGCTATTTGGAATTGTACCTGGAGAGTTGTAATACTCTCCAGCATACAAGTGTATATACTTAGTCTGTTTCCCAAGGAGGTCAGGGAAAAAGGAAAAGAACCCGTATGTCCCAAAATATAACAACTTTCTTTGTGGTGGCAAAGAACTAGAAATTGAGACTATGTCCATCAATTGGAGAATGGTTAAACAAATTGTGGTAGAATACTACTGTGCCGTGAGAAATGATAAACTGGCTAATTTTGGAAAAACTTGGAAGAATGAAGAGAATGAGGAGAAGATCATATGCAGCTACAGATTTAATACTTGAAGAATAAATTGTGGATGTAACTTCTAGAGAATGAACTGATAAATGGAAACATGAAGAACATAATTAATATATATATGTATGTATATTTATGTATATATTCATATATGTCTCCCAGTGATGTCTTCTATGATGCAGGGAGGGGAGGCAGGGGTTGGGAAACTAGTAAATAAATTCTATTAACAAAAAAACATTTAATAACAAATTTCAAAAAGAGCTTTACAAATATTATTTCATTTGATCCTCACAACAACCTTGGGATATTGGTGCTACTATTATCTCCATTTTACAGACGATGAAACTGAGACAAACAGCATAAGCGAGTCATCTGAGCTACCAGTCTTCAAAACAGGATTAGAATTCTGATCGTTTTTCCTGGCATGCAATATTCTTTCTAGTGTATGACATGCCCTCTAATTTGGTTTTGTGGGAAAGATTATTTTTGCAAAAAATGATGTTGGGGGGCAGTTGGGTAGCTCAGTGGATTGAGAGCCAGGCCTAGAGACAGGAGATCCTAGGTTCAAATCCGGCCTCAGACACTTCCCAGCTGTGTGACCCTGGGCAAGTCACTTGACCCCCATTGCCTACCCTTACCACTCTTCCACCTATAAGTCAATACACAGAAGTTAAGGGTTTAAAAAAAAATGATGTTGGGAATTTTAAGATTTATTTCCCTTACTTATATTTCAATATGATCAGATCTGCATTTGATCTTGAGTTTTTGGTTTTGTTTTATTTTATTTTGGATCGGGGAAGGATAGGATAGGCAAACCTTTGCCTTAGAAGATGACAGGCTTTGGTGACTCAAGAGTATGAGAATCTTTCCCTCTTATCACATATCTCCTCTGTGCCCCGTGGTAATTTCTGGTTACAGATCTCGGCACTTCAAATCAAATCAAAGACAAGTTGATAAGAATTAAGAGCCCACTATGTGTCAAGGACTCTTGCTAAACACTAGGTGACAAAGAAAGGTAGTCTTGTATCCAGTTGTCAAGACCATCGATTTTGCTTTCCACATTGATTCTCATTGCTTCTCTTTTGTGATTCATGATTCCCTCACATCTAGAAGCTGGTGTTTTCTCTGAAACTCTGACAGCTTAGAGAGCTGCCTGGAGAACCAACAGGTTATAGACTTTCATATAGGCAAGTTGCACAGCCAGAAAATATCAGAAAGAACTTGACTTGAGTTCACGTCTTCCAGGCTTGAAGGACCATTTATCCTCTTCACCATGCTGATTCCAAGAATCTAAAAGATTCATTTTTCATGAAAATCCTTTTATCTAAAAGATTTATTCTTTTAGAAAATGGGACACCCTATTCTTTAAAAAACAAACAAACAAACAAAAAAAAACGACTCGTCTTCCCTCTTAGAATGCAGGAAGGACTAGGCAATGGGGGTTAATTGTTGCCCAGGGTCATGCAGCTAGGGAGTATCTGAGGCCAGATTTGAATCCAGATCCTCCTGACTCTAGGCCTGGCTCTCCATCCACTGAGCCACTCAGCTGTCCCCAAGATAACCTATTCTTGATACTTAGAAGATAAAGTTCTACCAAATGTGATGTTACAAACCACGGTGCCAGTCATACCCAAACCCATTCTCTTTGGCCAAACTGGCTACTGTCATGTGCTGCAGGTGGTGTGTCTTCCCTATCTGTTGACCAAAAGGTCAACAACCAAATGCACATGGGGTACGTGCGTGTTTGTGACACGGAGAATGTGGTTTTCACACTCTTCTTCTTTAGCCCAAGTGACTCACTCCCCTTTTGTGGGGCACAGGAGGCATTCCCATGCCAGGTTCCTCACTGATGGGCACAGGCTGCTGCAGCTGGTCCTCATCACAGCTGGCAGTGGTGAGTCATCCCTCTCCCACCCCCCAATTCCACAGCTGCTCCAGATATCTAAAGAGAGCTCACATCAGCCGCTAGACTCTTCCTACCCATTCCTGGGTGTGGAGAGACTAAGGAGACAGATGCAGGGAGAGAAGGGCTTCATTTCCTGTGCATTCTGCCTCTTCAGTGCCTCTCGAATCTGCCCCTTATCTTCAGGCAAGTGGCCATTGTCCAAGTTCAGTCCCTCCTCTCACCGAGGCTAGAGAGCTGTTTGTTTGACAAAGATCCTGGGGTTGTAGTAGACTGAGTGGGCGGTGCCAAAGTGTAACCAGAAAAACATATACGAGATTCAAAGTGGCATGCTGGAAAACGTTTTACAATCAGCTTTGAAAAAAATACTCATTAGTATTAAGTAATATTAATAATCTGCATTAACCTTTTCTCTATCACTCTTAATCCTAGACAATCTACAAAACATTAAATCAGGCCCTGATTTGTATCATTTACTGACTTACATGGGACAAAATGCTTACCAAAAATTTAACAACCAGCTTTCCAACAACTCCTGGATTTGCACCTGGATCCCAAGGCACCTCAACTAAAATCATCATGTCCAAAATGAAACTGCCTTCTTCCTCTAAATCAGCGCACTTTAAACTCTGTCCCACTTCCCTATTTCTGTTGAGGGCATCACAATCCATCTCTCATCATCCAGGTTCACAATCTCCAAGTCATTTTTAACTCTTCACTGACCATCAGCCATCATGGCCAATTGGTTAACCAAGATTTAGAAAATCTACCTCCAATACACCTCTGCCAGCCGGCCCCTTCTTTTTACTCATAAGCCTAACCATCTTAGGACAAGCCCTAATACCTCTTGGCGGGTCTAGTAATAGTCTCCTACCTCCTAATTGGTCTTGTTGCTTCCAGACTCTCTCCCTCATTTCTCTCTCTCTCTCTCCCTCGCCTCTCCTCCCCCCATCCCCTGTGTCTGTGTCTTCCATCCTCCAGCATCTTCTAAAATAATCTTCCTAGGAGGCAGCTGGGTAGCTCAGTGGAGTGAGAGTCAGGCCTAGAGACAGGAGGTCCTAGGTTCAAACCCGGCCTCAGCCACTTCCCAGCTGTGTGACCCTGGGCAAGTCACTTGACCCCCATTGCCCACCCTTACCAATCTTCCACCTGTGAGACAATACACCGAAGTACAAGGGTTTAAAAAGAAAAAAAATTATTAAAACAATCTTCCTAAAGCCCCAGCCTGATCCTGTCACTGCACAAATCAAGAATCTTCGGGTCCTGTTGTCTCTGGGTTAAAATACACACTAGTGCCTCTATTTGGCACCTACAGGCCTTCAGACTGGCTCCAACCAATGTCTCCCAAATGGATTCCCATCCCCCCTCCTTCTATTCTTTTCAGGTAAGACCATTTTATTTGCTGTTGCCCAAATGCACAAGCTTTTGCATGAGCCTTTCCCCTGCCCAAACCGTCCCCTTCCCTCAGTCCCTCTTCACCGCTGCCAACAAGAGGGAATGGGCCTGCGATGACAGGGGTATCCGGAATGTCTGGATGAAGAAACTTCCCATCCCAAGGTAGTTTGGCAGCTTTTCTGTAACATATATTCTTAGAGACAGTCCTGGACAGTCCAACGACTGGCTCCAGGCTTCACGGGACAGAGAACCCCCTGGAACTGGCCATCCAGTTTCCAAGGCTGTGCCTCTACCATACCCCACTGCCTTTAGCTTCCATTTATACACCTGGAAATTTGCCAAGCACTTTACATACATGAGTGCATTGTGACCTCACAAGGGCCCTGTGAAGAAGATGCAACAGAAGCATTCACTGTTTGCCAGGCACTATGCTGAGTGCTGGGGATACAAAGAAAGGGGGGAAAACATGGTCCCTGGCCTCAAGGAGATATAATTATCCCCATTTTACAGATGAGAATGAATCAGACAGGCCATGGGACTTGCAAAGAGGCAAAACGTTGCCTAGTAAGTGCTGGAAGAAGAACTTGAGACTGTCTTCCCAATTTCAAGTTCAAAATTAGTGCTCTATTCCAGGCCATGTCAAGGGAAGACTTCTCATCTCACTCGTTGTTAATGGGCTGTCTCCTCAGGTCACTGTGGAAATACTCCGGCATTGTGACCTCAGGCACTGAACCTCTCCATCTGCTTCAGTTTTCTCAACTGTAAAATGGGGATAATAATAGCACCTACCCCCCAGGATTGTTTTTGAGGTTCAAATGAGATCATATATGTAAAGTTCTTAATAGTGCCTAACATGTAAAGTAGCTTAATAAATCCTTTCTTTCTTTCCCTCTCTCTGCTTCCTTGTTCCTTCTTCCCTCCCTTCTTTCCTTCCTTCTTTCTTCCCTCCCTTCTTTCCTTCCTTCTTTCTTCCCTTCCTTTCTCTCTCCCTCCCTTCCTTCTTTCCCTCCAGTGCCTTATACATTCTCAGCATTTAAAAATGATTATTGGACGGGATTCTCATCATCCAGGAAGAGAAACAGAGTGTGCATAATACGCAGTAATATGCAAATACTACAAAATTATAATTAACACTAGCACCTAGGCTAACTTAGATCTGAATAGTTAATTTATTAGGAATCAGAACATCCTCCAAGTGCTTAGGGGTTTAGGGACCATCAGTTCCAGATCAACACACCTTTAAAGACTTCTACAAAACTCAGAGGACAACTTTGAAAGATTTTGAATTCTGATGAATAGTTGCAATAAGGAGCCAGGTTGAAACCTGCGGCCTACCTCCTGACAGAGGAGATGAAAAATAGGGTACACATATTTAGATGTTTGGTTTCACAATGTGTATTTGTTAGAGGGTTTTTGTTTTTGTTTTTTCTTTTCCTAATGGGATAGGGGTGGGAAGGAGATAAAATAAATCTTAATCTAAAATCTAAAATGATATTCTTGAACAGTAGAGAATCTGAAATCATTTATACCTGGCTTGAAATGCATTCTATATACTTTGTTAAAAAGTTGTATTTCCTAGTTATTTTTAGTTTAGGATTCTTCCAGTTTCCCTTTTCCTCTGTATAAATCCCACAAATGGTGTAGAGAAAGGAGGGCAAAGCATTAAATAATCTGGATTTATACCCTATCTTTGCTATGTTGGTGGTCTTGGGCAAGTCACTTCTGCTGTTTAGATCTCAGTTTCTTTCTCTGTTAAAAGGGATGGCTAGGTGTGGGTGAGGTCTATATCTAAGTCTCTAAAGCCTGCTGGTTGGAATCCACAGAGCCTGGGTCCACTACGAATTCAAGGGCTTTACTGATGTCATGACTCATGTTCCAAAATTCTTTTACTTACCCTTTTCCCTCTCTCCTGAATCTTTCCCCTAACTCCCATTCTCAGGAGGAGACTTTACTTCCCACTGTACAGAAGAGGTGGAAAACTTCTCCAAAGACTCACACCTTGAGTTTCTACCCATCATCACTTATGCCCTCTCTTCCCTTTCCAAGAATAATTTCTTCACCTGTGCCATTGGTCTTTGAGGAAAAGGAGGGTAACTGGGATAGGGAAAGATCTGAAATCTGTGGCATACAAGGCTTAGTAGAAGGAATTTCTTTTCTGCAGACATGAAAGCCCAATCAAGACTTCTCTCTGAGTATCTGAAGGACTGTCAAGTGGAAGGTGGCTCGGACTGATTCTGCTTGACCCAGAGGGTAGAAACAGGAGCAAATCATGGTAGAAACCAATTTAGGGTTGAGGTCAGGGGAAAGAAACTACCTAACTATGAGAGTTTTCCCAAAGTCTTTCCCAAAGAGATGGGCTAAATTACGGTGGTAGGTTCCTTTGAACCGTGGAGCTTTTGGTCAATGGCTCCTGGATCCCTTGTTGTGAATGTTTTTTGGATGGCTCAGTTTCAAATCTCTGTTGGACTAGATGGCCTCTAAAGTTCTTTCCAATGCCACCATTCTGATACTCATCTTTCCTTTTTTAATCCAGACTGTTGTCTGCTCATTCTTTCCCCTTTCTAACTTTCTCCTTCCTGCAATCCAGCCACACTGGCTTCCTTGCCTTTCCTCACCCAAGCTGTTCCATCTTCTACCTCTGGGTATGGTCCCTACCTGGAATGTTCTCCTTCCTCATGTCTACCTCCTGGCTTCCTGTAAGTCCCACACCAGATTTCACTTTCTACAGGAAGCCTCTCCCAATCCCTCCTTCTAGTGCCTCTTCTCTGCTGCTTACTTACCATTTCTTCTCCAAGTAGCTTGTCTGTTCCTTGTTGTTTTCATGTTGTGTCCCCAATAAAAAAAAAACTCCTTATCTTCCATCTTAGCATTAGCACTAAGTATGAGTTCCAAGACAGAAGAGCAGTAAGGGAGACTAGGTTATGAGGGTTAAATGACTTGCCCAGGGTCACATAGCTAGGAAGTGTCTGGGGCTAGATTTGAACCTAGGACCTCCCATCTTCAGGTCTGGCTCTCTATCCATTGAGCCACCTAATTGCCTGTTATATTCAAATCCTGAGAAATGTTGGTGTCACCTTGACTGACAAGGGAGGCAGTTGGAGAGACTGGAAAGTTCCCAGTTGCCGTGAGCCAGGGGCAAAGTCGGTTGGTCTGGGAGTATAAATACCCCTAAAAGCCACCTGGAGGGGCTGGGGGTCTTTTGGTCTTTTGGTCTTTGGACTTTGGACTTTGGTCCTTTGGACTTTGGTCCCTTAGATCTTTAGGTTTCTGAATCTTCCTAGCTCTTTAGGTCTCTTGGTCCCTGGGTGGTAAAGGGAGGCTGGGAGGTTTGAAGAAGCAGAGGGTGGGTAGGATCTATATATTTCTTGAAGGCTGTGAGAGCTAATACATCACCAAACACTGATAATAAGAAAGGTGAGAGAAATCACCAACACACTGCATCTAGGGCAGTCACTTTCTGGTTTGGCAGTGGCCAGGCTGAGCCAGAGGGTTTGTGAAGAACAAAAGCTCCACCTTCTACTAAGTCAATAGCCTCCAGCCCTGAGTGATTATAGATTATAGATATTAGATTGACAGGGTCTCCAATCCCCAATCCTTATCCTGATTATCCTTTCCATATTTAGATAATAGATAAAGAGTGTTTAATAAGTACCTTTCGGAGTGGTCTTTATATCCTGACCCTTGGGAAGGGACCTAATGCAGTCAGATAAACAAACGTGATCCAAGGCTAATCAGAGCCCAATATTAATAATTGATACAACCCCAGGTTGGACCTGAAAGGGTTAACCCTCCACCTAACCTTTCTGGGTCCTTCCCTGGGCAACTGTTATCTAAAGGGGAAATTATAACAACTAGCAAGGGTGATTGGGGTTGGTGTTCCCCCATCACCAGCACCTAGGGAGAATACAAAGATACATCCACCTCACTGGTATCCATACCTCCCTATCTCTTTCTTTATAACATGCCCCATCCCATTAGATTGTTTTTGAGAAAAGGGGCTTTCTTTTCCCTTTCCTTGCATCTCCAGTGCTTAGAACAATGCCTGGACCGTAGTAAATGTTTGATCAATGTGTAATAACTAACTTTCTCTTGAATGTTCCTAGCAGTTTAGGAGCAGAACACCAAGTGAGGGAAGGCTTCTAGGAACTGAGAATCAGCTGGAAGCTCCATCCTGCTGCCCGCCTACTGGAGCCCCACAGATGGGGCCATTCCAGTGGGGTGCAGGCTGCCCAGGGAGGAAGTGCTGGCAAAGGAGAAATATGGAGAGTACGGAGAGGGTCACCTGCTTAGGATGGCACATGCGGGGGATGAATGCTTCAGAAACCACAATTTACCTGCATCACCCACATGGAAGGATTTACAGTGGCCCAGGCTTGCTATCTGAAGCCCTTCCAAATAAATGAAGGCTTGCATAAAAAGTTTTCAAATGACACAACTGCAGAATGATGACTGTTGGGAGACTCCCAGGGACCTCCAGGGATGATGAAGGGTCTGGCTTCTTTAAGCCTCAGAGCATTTGACTCTAATTGGGCCTTTGAAAGGATTCTGTGCGCCGCTCGCTCCATGTCAAATGAGCCTTCAGTCAAGGAAAATAGGGGGCAGGACTCAAGCCTTTAAAAAGAAGAATGACGGTGCGCCTGGTCAGCTCCAAAGGCAGGCAGGAGCCGTGATGGAGCAGGGATGCGACCTGTCTCTCCAAGGAGACAGAAGCAAATGGAGACATCCATTTCAGCACCAGCCACTGTAGGAATGTGCTTGGCCTCATTATCCACATGTATTACCAAAACCTGGTTTTGGTGTTCCCTTTTTTCCCTGGAGGAGCAGGGAGTTGGAGGGTGAGAAGGGATAAGGATAGAGTGGCAAGAAAAAAAAAAGGTTAACATTAAGGTATTTTTTTAGGTTAGTGCAGTAGAGAGAACCCTGGTCCTGGAGTCAGGAAGATGTGAGTTCGATTCCAGTCTCAGAGGCTTGACTTGCTTTGTGACCCTGGATAAGTCACATAACCTTTCTCTGCCTCAGTTTTCTCATCTGTAAAATGGAGATAATAATAGCACAAACCACTTAGGGTTGCTGTGAGGATCAAATGACATAACATTTGACAAGTTCCTGGCACACTGTAGGGGCTTAATAAATGTTTCCTTCCTTCCTTCTTTTGTATAAGGAGCCTGAATTGTGCTAGGAAGCAATAGGGAGAAGCAGTTCCCGTGGCAGGTCAGATTCCAGACAGAGAGCAGTATCCCCCAGTTGTGACAGTAAGGGCTGGAGCAAGGCTTCCACCTCAGGCTCCCAACCCCACTCCCAGGGCTCTTTCTGCTCCCAGGCTGCACGCATTCGGTCACTCTTCAGGGAGAAAGTGTCCCTTTTATCACGTCGGTGAGTTTTTGAGTTGAATCTCCAGAAAGCTGGGCAACGAGATCTACTGGCACACCCACGTTGGTGCTGGAACAGGTCCACCCCGAGGCAGCTGTCAGCCAGACCCGCTCCAGACCAGCCACAACAGATCCTCGCTATAGCAGGCTCCATCACACAGTGACGTCTCAGGACTAGTCAAGACGAAAGGGAGTATGACAAAGGAGGCTTACACAGGAGGTCTCTCACTCTCGTGCACTGTGTGGCCTGGGCCAAGTCACTTCCCTGCTGCCTGACTCAGTTTCCTGAACTGCAAAACAGGAATCCTAACAGCACCAACCAAACAGGGCTGTTGTGAAGTTTGGGGCAAGTGCAGGGCACACAGTAGGTGCTTAATAAAGGATGTTCCTTTCTCCTCCTTGGGCGAATCGGCAAACCTCTCTGAACCTCAGATTTCTCATCTGTAAAATGGGGATAATAACAGCAGCTACCTCACAGGGCTGTTAGGAAGATGTATGGGAATTATTATTCTCCCAAAGCCCTTCTTCACCAACCTTTAGATACCAGACACACCGGCGCTGGCTGTGATACCAGCAGTGTTGGTACATTTTAAGTGTCTTTGGGGACCCGGCAGACGATGCTCCTGAGTCCTCCGAGGATCTGAAGGCACTGATTCCCCCTGAATCTTCTCTGAGCTGAACATCTCCCTTTCTTGCTACCAGTCCTTGGATGGAACTCGTTTCAACTCTGAACTAGAATGATCTAACTCTGGGGTTCTAGAACAGTAGAAAAAAGGGCTCACTTTAGAGTCAGAAGACCAGTGTTTGAATCTTGGCTCTGCCATTCACTCTAGGTAAGCCACTCAATAATCATTCAAATCTGGCCTCAGACACTGCCTAGCTGGGTGACCCTGGGTAAGTCACTTAACCCCGTTGCTCTATTCGATTTAGTGCACAGTACTGATTCTAAGACAGAAAGAAAGGGTTTAAAAAAAGAGGAAAAAAACAAAATCCAAATATCTCATTTGATCCTTACAATAACCCTGAAACATAAACTCTATAATCACCCCCATTTTACAATTGGGAAAACTGAGGCAGACAAGGTTGAAGCCCAAAGTCATGCAGCTAAGAAGTATCAGTAAGGATATGGTTTAACTTGGAGTCAGGAAGACCTGGGTTCAAATTTTGTCTTAAGACACGTCTAGACTGAAAAGCCCAAGCTGAGTCGCCTGGCCTCTCTGTGCCTCCGTTTTCTTATCTGTAAAATGGGGAGGATTTAATCTGATGACTTTAAAGGTCTCCTTCAGCTCTAAATCCACGATCCTTTGGTTTTCCAGTGTTTTCACTGCCGAGAATCGCGTCCTACGGACAGGCACGAATGGGCTGTGATTTGCCTCGTTGTGGGGAATGGCTAGGCCAAGGCAGCTCCGGAATGCCCAGGAGTCCGGCGGTGTCTCAGGCCTGGGCTCCCCTCTGCCGCCCCCCAGCCCCGGCGAAAGCTAACGGGAAAGTGTGAACGTGCGCGGCGGCCTTCATCTAGGCGCTGCTATGCTCCCAAGCCGGCGTCTCCAGAATGGCTGTAATTTACTTCCAGCCACCAGAAAACAGGTGTTTGCAGGCTTCCCGGCCTCGGGCGGTGGCGGGGAGCCTGCACAGAGCGCCCATTGTTCCCCCCACGCCGCCCCTCCTCCCGCTCCGGGCAGGATTAGGCGAGGCTGCCTCGCGCCGAGCCTCTACAAAAGGACCCCAGACCGCGCGCTCACAGCCTCCGGGCACAGCCCAAGGGTCTCCCGAGGAAGAAGAAGGAAACCGCGCGAGGGACCGTCCGTCCCGGCCACTTTCCCACGGAAGCTACCCGTCCGCGGACCGCATTTCAGAACGAGGCTTCCCGAACCTCAGGGAGACGCCGGAAAATCCCGCCATTTCCTTACCCCAATCCGAATGGAATCTGGCCGGAGAAACAGTTCGGCCGGCCTCAGTCTAGCCCTGCGGCCGGTCTAGAAGGATTCACGCTAGACTGGATTAAAACTGGAGCCCGGTGTGGCCCATCAGCCCCGGGGCGGCGAGTCCGGAGCGGAACCCCTTCCTCCGGCGTCCGGGGCCCCCAGGCCCCCATCCTACCCCGGGACGTTTTCAGTGTCCGTTTCCCCTCTTAATAATATCTACTGACTTCCTCCGCCCAGCGACGCTCCCTCGCGGGCATCGTGCAAAGGCGGGGATGGAGAGCGCCTCTCCCCAAGGCTCGCCCTCCCCCTCTGGGCCTCGGGCGCTTAAAACAGTACAGTAGATTAAATTTAAAAACCCTCCCCGTCTGTCTTAGCAGCAGCACTAAGTACTGGTTCCAGGCAGAAGGCGAGGGCGAGGCAATTGGGAACTAAAAGGCTTGCCCAGGTCACATTTGAACCCAGGACCTCTGGTCGCTAGATGTGGCTCTCCATCCGCGGAGCCGCCTCACTGCCCGTCCTCATATCAAAAACCTCTTACCTTGTGTCTTAGAAGTCGTACTGTGTATTGGGGCCAAGGCAGAAGAGCAGTAAGGGTTGAGCAATGGGGGTTAAGTGACTTGCTCAGGGTCACACAGGCCAGATTAGAACCCAGGGCCTACCGTGTCCAGGTCTGGCTCTCCATCCACTGTGCCACTTAGCTGCCCTTCCTCATTCGCTTTTCCCCTAGCTCCCTCCTCCAGTTCTGGAACCAGCCTGGTCCAAGCAGCTTCTGCTTCTGAATGAGGGAAGGGAGTTGGTCTTTGCCCCTTCCTGGGCCCTGCTGCCCTATGAGCCTCAGTGTCTTCACGACACTGTAAGCTCTGTGGGGGCTTCCATGCCTGTATCCCAGAACTGAGCCCATCATAAGAAATCTCATTTCCTTTCTGTGTTCATCCTGCTCCCTCCATGCAGTACGGTTGTTCTCAGCCCCAGGCCCTGCCTTGTTGCTCCCAGCCCCAGTCCCTGCCTTGGGGCCCTCACATCCGAGTGGTGACAGGGAGCAGGAGGCTGGAGAAACTGGGGAGCCTGCATTAACTTCTCACACTCTTCCACCACCAGCTGGGATCCTTGTGAGCAAGGAAGCTCTGGGGCACACCTGGCTCAGCTGGGGCTCACTTTGGCTCTAACAGCAATGGTCTGGGATTCTGCTTGGGTCTTTGGGGCAGGAAAAGTGCAAAAGACATTTTTCTGACCTTGGTGGGGAGTTCCTAGGACCCCCTCCCTGACAGTAGCACTTATCTGCTTTTCGCTTCCTTTTATCCTTTTTGTCACCTTGGGAGCTGTTTTTTTTGGAGGGGGTATTTAAATATATTTTTAAATATTTAAATATATTTTGATGAAAGTCTGTTTGTATCCCTGGATTCTGAGCAACCCACATTGCCAGCTGTGGAACAACACCCCGATCTCCACCATTCTATTTTCTGGGCATCTTTGTGCCAAACCAACAAGTCTCCGTCCTCTCTTACTCTGAGAGCAATAATCGAATCCTCACTGCCATCCCCAGGAAAGGCACCTCAATCAGTTGTTCTAAGACTCCGAGCCTCTCTCCAGTCCCTTAGAAGATCAAAGCTCTTCTGCCTAAGCACCATCCCTCTCCTACATGGGAAGTCTTCCCGGTTAGAATGTAAGCTCTGTGTTGGCAGGAGCGTCTTGCTTTGTGGCAACTAAGTGGTGCAGGGAATAGAGTTTGGGCCTGAAGTCTGGAAGAACACCTTTATAAATTCAAATCTGACTTTAGACACAAGCTGTGTGACCCTGAGCAAGTCACTTAACCCGGTTTGTCTCAGTTTCCTCATTTGTAAAGAGAGCTGGAGAAGGAAATGGCAAACCTCTTGCCAAGAAAACCCCAAACAGGGTCATGAAGAGTCGGCCATACCTGAAAACAACTAAACAAGCAAAATCTTTCTTTGTGTCTCCAGCCCATAGTACCTGACATATGTGTACATAGCACATGGCAAGTAAATGTTCTTTCCTTCCTTCCTCACATGATAGAAAAACATCAGGAAGATGATTTGAGCCTAAAGCAAATTTTAAAAAAATCAAAGGAAGTCCCAGAACATTGGAGAAGAGGCCTAAAGCTTATATACTTCAAAGAGATCAAAGTGGGGGAAAAAAGGACCCATGTGTACAAAAATATTTGTGGTAGCTCTTTTTGTAGGGGCAAAGAACTGGAAATGAAGGAAGTGCCCACCTATGAACTGGAAAATGGCAGAACCGGTAATAGTATATGAATGGGATGTTCTATAAGAAATAATGAAGGGGATATTTTTCAGAGAAACATGGGAAGACTTGTATGAACTGATACAGAGTGAAGTTAACAGAACCAGGTAAATAATTTAAACAATAAGAACCACATTGTAAAGAAAACCAACTTTGAAAGACTTAAGAATTCTCATCAACACAGTGAATATCCATTATTCCAGGGGCTGTAGGGATGAAGTATGCTACCTACCTCCAGACAGAGAGGCGAGGCATAATGAGACTTAACATACTTTTGCACATGGCCAATGTAGACATTTATTTTGCTTGACTATAAAAAGGGGTTGCTTTCCCACGATATTTCTTAGGGAGGGGGAGATAGAAGGAAAGAAAAAATTGTTGTTAATTAAAAAGTAAAACAATTTTTAAAAATAAATATAAAGCGGAGAGATTGCATCTGTTGTTAATTTTGAAGCTCAGAACTTCCTTTATTGTTACATCCAGAAGAATCTAAGTCTCTGATTTTTTTTTTAGGTCCCTCTGAGATACAGCATGAACTTCTTAGCTTAATAAACAACAGGAAAAGTTTATTAAATAACTTTGTGCAGTGACCAGCTGGCTCTGCTCTGGAGTGGACCTGGCTATCATTAAGACATTTGGGGGGGCAGCTGGGTAGCTCAGTGGATTGAGAGTCAGGCCTAGAGACGGGAGGTCCTAGGTTCAAATCCAGCCTCAGACACTTCCTAACTGTGTGACCCTGGGCAAGTCACTTGACCCCCATAGCCTACCCTTACCACTCTTCCACCAAGGAGCCAATACACAGAAGTTAAGGGTTTAAAAAAAAAAGAAAGAAAGAAAAAGACATTTGGGATGAATATCATAGATTTAGAGTTGAAAGAGATCTCAGAGGTCATCTAATTCAAACCTTTTACTCTACAGATGAGTTCACTGAGTCCCAGAGAAAGTGCCTTGCTTAGGATGTATAAAGAGGTAGTGGGCAAAAGTGGAATTTGAACCCAGGTTCTCTGACTTCAAATGCAACACAATCTCCACAGCACTGCTGTGACTTGATGACCCTTAATGGATTAAAAACCTATTTCTACCACATATGACAGGTTAGTTCAGACTAAATTGACTTTTTCTGTCCTCATTCCATGTTATAAGAGAATATTGTTGAATGTTAGAGCTACCTTAGAGGTTGTTTGGTCTAAATCCCATATTTTACAGATGAGGATCCCAATTGAATCCCAGAGAAATTTATCAAAGGTCACACAGATAGTACTGAGGACAGCTGAGACTCTGACTTCAAATCCAAGGTTCTAATCTGCCCCCTTGCCATGATGATGGGATGATTAAAAGTGAGGGGAAAAAAATCTTTCTTCTTTTATCATAACTCATTGCCGAGAAAATACAGGAGGGATGTGTTTAGAGGATTTACCTACTGAACAGCAGAGAAACAGGTACTGGGCATGGCCAATGCCTTGCTATCTGCATCTCTGAATTCACTTTGTCAGCCATCACATTGGGTCAAATTAGCAGTAAAAACATTAAAATAAAGTGAGCCGTGTCTTGAGTTGTGGAAAAGGACATTAAGTTTGGAGGGGAAAGACCTGGTTAAAACTGTGGCTCTGCCAGATCTTACTTCTGTGACCTCATCCTTCTCAGAGCCTCCGTTTCCCCATTGTAAAAAGATGGCCAAGCTAGAAAGCCTTCTGGTGATGAGCACACGTCTGTCATATAGTAGCATTCACTCTTACTCACATTTTCTTCACCACCCTTCCCACCTCCCCATCTCTACCAATTTGGAACCACAAACCACAGTAAGATCAATTTGGCTTGTCCCTGATTGGGGTGCATCTTTCTACTAGAGTCCTAACTCACAGTCCTTATAATTTTCTGGACCAAAGTGCCCCTCCCTAACCACATCTCCCTTTCATGGGGTTGTTTCCCTCCTTAGAAGGTAAGCTACTTGGGGACAGCTGGGTGGCTCAGTGGATAGAGAGCCAGGCTTAGAGACAGAAGGTCCTGGGTTCAAATCTGGCCTCAGATACATCCTATCTATGTGACCCTGGGCAAGTCACTTAACCCCCATTGCCTAGCCCTTACCACTCTTCTGCCCTGGAATTGCTACATAGTATTGATTCTAAGGTGGAAAGTAGGGGTTTAAAAGATAAAAAAGAAAGAAAGAAGGCAAGCTCCTTAGGGAATGGAAGTTATGTTTCATTTTGTCCCAACTAGAATGCTTTGATATTAGGAACTTTCTATTTGTATCCCAAGTGCTTGGCACAATTCATGGCACAAAGAAATCACTTTAATAAATGCTTTTTCATTCATTCATTTATTCCAGTATTGCATTGCCAACACCACACACAGTAGGCCCAAATTAATGTTTGTTGGATGAGGATGGATAACTGTGCTGGATCTCCCTGGCCATATTCTCTCTTTCTTGCTGTCTCTCCTTCCC
This sequence comes from Gracilinanus agilis, assembly GCF_016433145.1. Taxonomy (NCBI): domain Eukaryota; kingdom Metazoa; phylum Chordata; class Mammalia; order Didelphimorphia; family Didelphidae; genus Gracilinanus; species Gracilinanus agilis. The sequence continues at coordinate 10,772,595 of NC_058135.1, read as the reverse complement.
TCTCCTCTCCATCTCTTCTCTTACTCTTTTTCTCTTTCTCCTCCTCCTCTCTTTCTTGTACACACACACACACACACACACACACACACACACATCACAAATGTATATTCAAAATTGGTCACAATTTCAACCTTTGGGGGGAAGAAAAGTTCTCTCTTGTCTATTTTCCTTCTCATTTTACAGCTGAGAAGTCAGAGGAGCATCCACAGAATAGGTTTTCCTAAGGATCTCTATTATATGAAAGGATTCTCTTCCAAATGATTATATTCATATGGACTTATCAAAGTCATGTTGGCAGGAGAACCCAAGTCATTTCCTAAGGAAAGGTGGATACCATCAGCTCCAAGAGTAAAGACATGAAATGATGCCAAGTCTAATTACAAAGAAAACTCCCAATGTCCAAGTTTTGTTCACTTAGGGCAGGTATTTTTCCATATTTTTACAAAGGTAGGAGAACTAGTCTATGCTTTGGGAGCAAAGGCATTGGGAAACAAGTCTTAGCAGCTCACCTCATCCCTGTGGTTCTTGATCGGCATACAGAGAATGCTCTGGGTCTTGTAGCCTGTGATTTGGTCCACTTCCGCATTGAACCTTGGATCCTATGAAGAAGAAATAAATTGAATTAAAGAACCTGCTGGTACAAGGATGGATTTCCTCCTCTGGGGTTTATAAGATTAGAAGAATCTAACCTCCTTACCTCATTAACATGAGGAATGACTGGCATAGGAGGTGGCATCAAAATCCATCAATTGGGATCCTCTTTGACAGAGGGAAACTTAAAAATGATTTTTCAGTTTGTGGGAAATACAAGCAGTGGTGGACAGAAACAAATACTGACAAATATCATTTGGAAAAGTCTGGAATCTGTCCACTCAGCTGGCCCCAGGCACAAGGAATGTTTTGGGTTTCATGGAAGATCTGGCAGTTCCCAGCTGTTAGCCTTTCCAATTCCCCACTATAGTTAACACCGCTACCCCCTTTAATGCTTGGGTCAACATTCTGGGCAACTAGGAGGTGCAGCAGATAAAGTGCTGGGCCTGAAGTCAGGAAGACTCATCTTCATGGCTTCAAATCTGGCCTTGGACATTTACCAGTTGTGTGACCCTAGGCAAGTCATTTTAACCCTTTTTGCCTCAGTTTCCTCATCTGTAAATGAGTTGGAGAAGGAAACAGCAAACCACTAGTTATCTTTGCCAAGAAAACCCCAATTGGGGTCATAAAAAGCTGAACATGACTGAAAGGACTGAGCAACAACAACTCTCAGGAGGGAGGCAGTATAGTGTACTAGAAAGCATGCTGGCACAAAGTTTGAGAACCTGGGTTCAAATCCCACTTCTGTTGTTTATTATCTTTAGGACTTGGTGAAAATCACTTCCTCTCTGAGGACCTCAGGTTCCTCATTGATAAAATACCGGGGTTGGGCTAGCTGGCCTCTAAGGGCCCTTCCAGACTGAGGTCTGTGAATGTTCGTACCATTATCTGAGGAGCTCGCCACAATTAAACATGTACACGTCCCTTTGGCAGCTTCAGTTATCCCTCACTAAATGGTGAAACCTCTTCCTTAACATCTGACTGTGAACTGACATAAAGAAAGGGATTTTGTCTCCTAATTCTTGTCCTCCCTTCCCGAGGACATTTAGAAGACCCAAAGGACACGGAAAATTCTTGTGAACTTTTGCTGAAAGACCCAAGCAGAGCAGAAAAGGCAAAGACCCACCGGGGAGAGCTGTGCTATCATTATAGGAGAATTCAATCATTTGATCATTCATTCTTTCAACAGGTATTCAATGAGGGCCTTTTAATGATCAGGTTCTAGGGAGCCTACGTCAGAAGCAAAACATCACCTTTCCCCAGGAGCTCATATTCAGCCAGAAGAGGGAATTTTAAGCAAAATTGGTTTAGTATTTTCATATCTGTATTTCACTACGATAACTAACTCCCTTTGCAATTCCGTGCATTTTATTTTATCCACATAAATATATGATTCTGAGGGGTCTACAGGCTTTGCCAAAGCGGTGCAGGATCCAGAAAAGCTTAGGAACTCCTCAACTAGGAAGGCACCACATAGGTACAGAAGATCACACTCACTGTGTCCTCCTTGTCACAAATACAATGGATCCCCCATTCAAAGAAACACCTTTGAAAGGCCAGAGGCATACTCTGACACCACAGGATCATTGGTGGAGTTCAAGTCCCTCATTTTACAGTAGAGGAAGCTGAGGCTCAGGGAGAATACATGGCCTGATGAGAAGCAACTGAAAGAGCTGGGATTTGAACATTGGAGCCCCAGTCGAGTATTCTTCTCACTGTGGTAACTGCATCCAGTGCCCTAGAAACATTCTGAGAATTCTTTTGGAACTGCCTTCAGTTTTGAACACAAATGTCCCCATACCTTCTTTCTTTCCACTTTTTCCTTGCAGGTCATCAACTTGAGAAGCAGTGTGGCATAGTGGATAGAGCTAGAAATCCAGGGTTCAAATTCTGTCACAGACAACTTTCACTAGCTGGGTGATGAGGCAGGTCACCTAACTTCTCCGTGCCTCCATTTCCCTACCTATAAAATGAGGAAGTTGGCCTCAGAGGTCTCTGAGGGCCTTTCCAGCCCTAGATTTATGTTTCTATATCTGACATTAAACAAGTCACTTAATGTCTCTGTGCTTTGGTTTCCCTAGCTATAAAATGAGGAGATTGACCTCAATGGTCTCTGAGGTCCCTTCTAACCCTAGATCTACGCTCCTATGTCTGACATTAGAGAAGTCACTCAATGCCTCTGTGCCTCAGTTTCCCCATCTGTAAAATGAGGAGGTTGGCCTCAAGGGCGTCTGAAGCCCCTTCTAGTTCTACATGTAGAAGTCTGTAACAGTAATGTCCAAGTCTGCCGATACCTCACTACCCATTTCTCCTTTCTCCACTGTCCTTTCGGTGCCTGTTTTTGAGTCTTTGGAGATGGCGCCTTCTTATGATTTATGTATATTTTGTATATATTCATATACATTTTATTCTCATTAATTATAGGACTACTGAAAATTCATTTGACTATTTTAATATTTAATATGCTTCCACTGAGGTTCTATGCATCCATTTCTCCACTATGATGTTTTAGGGCCTAGTAGGGAGCAGTTAGATCTGGCCTTAGACACTTACTAGCTGTGTGACCCTTGTCAAGTCACTTAACCTTGTTTGCCTGAGTTCTTCATCTATAAAATGAGCTGGAGCAGGAATGGCAAAGCACTCTAGTATCTTTGCTGAGTCATGTAGACTCAGACATGACTGTAAAATGACTGAACAAAAGAGCCTGCTAGCCTAGGCTCTCAAGGGCCATGCCAAACTAGAAGGTTGTTCCCCAGGCAGTTCCAGGGATGGCGAACCCTTCACCAGCTATTAATTCCTAGGATAGGGATCTTCACTCCTCTATAAGGGGGGAAGGCCCGTTAAGTATGGAAGGGCCATACTGAAAACTTAAGAGCCCTTTAAATGTGGAAGTGCCTTAAGGGCGAACATCAGGCTAAGGTTTCAGGGAGCGATGCCCAGTGTAAAAGGACTCTTGTGTTGTAAACTCAGGGGAAAAATGAGTGATGGAAAATTTGCTAAAAATACTAACAATGGCTGACATTTCTGTAGCACTTTACAGATATCTTGTGTTAGCCTGATAGCAGCCCTGTGAGGTAGGGACTATCGTTTCTCCTCAATTTACAGATGAGGGACCTGATGTTGAAAGATTAAGAGATGTGCAGAGGGTCCCACGGCCTGTAAGTGTCAAAAGCAAGATTTGAACCCAGGTCTCTCTTGTTGTCTCGCAACATCCACAAAGGCTTTATTTCAATAGACAGTATTTTCAAAAGTTCTTTGAAGAGAAAGTGTGGTACTGTTATAGGAAATTAGCAAGTGAAGGTGACTGACAGGCAGAGGAAAAAAGATTCCAGAACTTTGGGTGGGTGGCTGGCTATGTGTCACTTACTCCCTGGACCTTCCCTTGGATGGGGCTCTCTGCTTTTTCTCTGTGTATTCTGGCTTGTCGAAATCAACAACCATCAAGAGTCACTGCCTAGGGGGCAGCTGGGTAGCTCAGTGGATTGAGAGTCAGGCCTAGAGACGGGAGGTCCTAGGTTCAAATCCGCCCTCAGACACTTCCCAGCTGTGTGACCCTGGGCAAGTCACTTGACCCCCCACTGCCCACCCTTACCACTCTTCCACCTATGAGCCAATGCACAGAAGTTAAGGGTTTAAAAAAAAAGTCACTGCCTAGAGTTAGGTTGAGTTATAGGTGAGACACACGCTGGTGGACAGGGGTGTCAAAATCCTTACTCCCCCTCCAAACTGGATTTTACTAGCTGTTAACAACTGGATTCCTGAAGGACCCTGTTTGAGGACAACAGACGTGAGACCCCAAACTGTTCAGCTGGGCCTGTTCACCTTCTAGTTTTCCTTTATTTAAATATCTTCATAGGAACTCTGTTTAGGCTTGAGTTAGGCAGCTGGGGGATTTTCGTGTGGGCAGTGCAGAGAAACCCTGTTGGACCCTGGGGGGAAAGGGCATCCAAATTTTGTTTAAATTAGTTAATCCCACTCCCTTCCCTACCTGTCCCTGTTTGTTAAAAAAAAACATGTTATGTCACCAAACAGCCTCTCCCTGAACTTCCTTTCCCAGATCTGGTGATTTGGCTCATTACCAAGAATTAATAGCCCAGTTAGATACCCTATTAAAGATACCTTATTTATATTTATTTACTCATTCAACCAACCCCCTTATATTTATTTTTTCAGTACCAAGGATAGGGATTGGGAGTTAGGCAGCCTTGGGTTCATATCCCGCTTCTGACACTTACTAGCTGTATGACACTGGCCTGAAACAAATGCTTGTTGACTCTTTTCAACTCTCTATCTCTCCGCTTTTTATCTGTAAAATGAAGGGACTAAATAGGATGACCCTTCCCGATCTAGAGTTATGATCATATGTGGAGGGTAAGAGAGAATTCTAAGCAGAGATAATCCATTTGAACAAAATCTCTCCATACTAAATCGAACACCCTACTATTCCTTTCTCGATTGCCCTTTGGGTGGCTGTCTTTGATTCTCAGAAACCAGGCTCTCCCATGATTCCCATCGATATACACTTGCTTGAATGCTACTGGGGTCAAATCTCATAGGAGGTGTGAATTTGGAGGGAATGATTTCTTTAGGAAAATATTTAGAACCCTACTTACACGAGCTCCCGGTACTAACACATCCTGATTTTCTTTAGATACTTTTTGGATGAAATTCTCAAGGAAAGATATCAGGATTCAGCTTAATATCAAGCCACGGCGTTGGAGAAAGTCATGAATTCACATTCGTTTTCAATCTATAACGTACTGCAACCACCTGCACATCTACCAAGTTAGGTGCCTTGTAAGGCCAAGAAAGATCTCGACATTCAATGGCTTGTGTTATGATGATAATAACAGATAGTTTGGAGAAGCAGATAAATGTGTCAGGGCCAAATAGAGCTTTAAGTCAAGAGCCAGAGATTGACAGGCTACAGTGAGGAAAGGAGGGGGCTAACCACTCCTGGCTCTCAAACCCCTCCCCCTCTAACTGCTTCTGCTTCAGTTGATAATGAAGACAGGAATAAGATTCTTCTGGTAAGTTTCTGTTATGGCTGAAACCCCAATAATGTTCCTTTTCTTTAATTTATATTCCTCTCAGGTCAGTTAGAGGAGATATAGAAGCTATCTAACTGTTGAGGACAGAGGAGATCTTCTTAAACTGGCAGCCAACAGGATTCAAACTAGATGTTCAGACTGAGTTGTATCTTTCCCAAATAATTATCAGGCCCAGATTTGAAGATAAAGGTTATATATATTAAGTAATAACAAAGAAAACTAGAAAGGGTAAATGAGGGTATTAGGATAATGAGAGGAAACCCTGAACTGTTAAGTAGATGCTGCCCTTCCCCCTCCCCACAAGAGGGGATGAAGCACTTAACTGAAACTGGCTCTCTTGCTATTGATAAATATCTTTATTCACTAATCGCTAAGTAATTATATAATTATATTAATGAAGAATAGTAATAACACACAGGTTAACCCTATGAGTAGAAACCACTAGCTTATGCTACAATGGCCACCTCAGGAGAACCCCCAAGTCAGGAGTAGCAAGCAGAGTGTCTGCTCACATCCACTCCCACAAATTAACTGTCTCCAACCCTTCTCAACTGCCCCCTCACCCAAAGTTCTCCAGGGGGGTCCCCTGGAATTCTGGGTGAGGCTATCCCTGTATCTTTGCAGGGATTCCATGCTTTGCATCTGCACACAACACTTGTTATGTTAAAGATTTCAATTTTCCCATCAGTCAGTTTATGGTCTATGCCACTTCCTGGTTCCCAAACTCCAAAGACATTCATTTGTGTTGAAGTTTCAAACTTGGGACAAAAATGTTTATAGGATCATGAGAGCCAAGCATTTTTTGAGCTTGAAGGGAATACCGCCAATGTCGTGTTATCCAATCCTGTCACTTTATGGAAAAGCTAACAGAGGCCCAGGAAGGTAGTGTCTCTCTCAAGGTCAAAGTGGTCAGAAGGAGCAGAGCCAGGAATCTAGCTTGAAATCCTATCGGGGGAGGGGGTCCCTGTTTATGATATGGCTCTCTTTTGCTCAGAGACAGGCACTGTTTAGGTCAACTTGGGATTGGCTTAGAAGCTTTTCATATAAACTACTCGAAACAACACTAATGAATCATTTCCACATTCCTTCTTAACACTGCAAGGCAATGGAAGCCATCCAGCTGGGTTTCAAACGACTGCCAGGCTGGGTAATGTGTCCATGGTATGGTGTCAGCAGTCATCTACTGAGTTCAAAGCCTGCAGGCTTTCCTCCAAGCATGGATATTTCTTTTCTGTGTCAGTGTGTGTATGTATATTCACATGTGTGTCTATAAACATATGCGGGTATGTGTATGTAGATCAAAGAACAAGGCTGGGCTAAACGCTGGGGAAACAAGGAGAAGGAAACCACCACCACAAGGCATGCACACCCATAAAAACAAGCCAAGAGCTAGCCCTTTGTCTCCAGAAGCTCTCAGTCTAGAGGGAGTGTGCAAGCAGGCATGCGTCTATGCGTGTGTATGTGCGCCTCTCAAAGCTTCCATTAAAGAGGGCTCCTAGGCCGACCAACCCTTCACTCCCCATGAGCTGCCCGCCTCGGACTAGACTCCACCAGGCAGCTTCCTCCCCATCTCCCCCCTTTGTGGCTTTCATTCATGTGTCCTGTTCCCCATTAGCCCGTGAGCTCCTTGAGTGCAGGGTCCACATTGCTTTTTCTTATTTTTGTTCCCAGAGCTTGGCACAGTCCCTGACACCTCGTGAGTACTTAATCAATGTTTATTGACTGTTTGCCCACACATCCGGTGTCTCCAAAAACCTCATATAGTTTTAAGCTACTGAAGCTCACATTTACTTGTCTTTTGTTTTTGCATTACCATTTTAAGTTATAGTTCCCCCTGTTCCTCCCCCCTCCACAACAAGCTCTCTCTTGTGACAATAACAGAAAAAACAATAGTTAAGTAAGTTCAACGGTGACCATTGAAAGTGTATGCAGAGGGCAGCTAGCTGGCTTAATGGATTGAGATCCAAGCCTAGAGATGGGAAATCCTGGGTTCAAATCTGGCCTCAGACACACTATTGATTTTAAACTGGAAGGTAAGGATTTAAAAAAGAGAAAGAAAGAAAGAAAGAAAGAAAGAAAGAAAGAAAGAAAGAAAGAAAGAGAGAAAGAAAGAAAGAGAGA
>NC_058135.1:10752055-10764483 GCF_016433145.1 Gracilinanus agilis | reverse complement strand
AAGGAAGAAAGGAAGGAAGGAAGGAAGGAAGGAAGGAAGGAAGGAAGGAAGGAAGGAAGGAAGGAAGTCAGAGTATGCAGCATTTTGTGCCCTACTACCCCACTATCAAAGGAAAGGAAATAGAATAAGAATGATGATACCAATACCTACTAGGGGCAGCTAAGTTGTTCAGTGGATTGAGAGCCAGGCCTAGGGATGGGAGGTACTGCATTCAAATCTGGCCTCAGACACTCCTAGCTGTGTGATCCTGAGCAAGTCATTTACCACCCCCCCCCCCTCCACTTTGCCTAGCCCTTCCCACCCTTCTGCCTTGGAACCTACACACGGTATTGATTCTAAGACAGAAGGTATTAAAAATAATAATAACAATAATACCTACTTCAGAAAGTTGCTGTAAACACTAACGGAGACAATATGCAAACCTTAGAGGCCTATCTAAAAATTAACTTCACATCATCGCCTATTTTCTAATCATATCCTGGAGATGTCTTGCTGCCTGGGAGACATTTGAGTCCTGGAGCACTTGCTGTCAGTAACGGCCCCGCCAGGCTTTATTCCCGACCCTGGGACCCCTCCTTTCCTGGCCCCCTTCTCCTATGATTTCATTCCCCATCTCTCCTCCCCCCACTTCTGGTAGCATGAATCAAATTAACCCTGGCTGGAGCGTGCCAATCTCCCTGCCCGATGGCCCTCTCCGGCGTTCCTCGCTCTCTTCTCAGGCCCTCAGGCGCTGGCTTCCTGCCTCATGGTTCCAGCCCAAGTGCTCTCTCCAAAGCTGTCAGGGGTCTCTTCCTGGCCAAATTAAGCGGCCTTTTCATGGTGGCCTCTGAGAATCCCCCTCTTCTCTCAAGGTTTCCCGCACGCTGCTCCCTGCTGGCCTTTTCCTGCTTCTCTTCCCCGTCCCCTTTTAATTCAAGTGTCCTCCCTGGCTCAGTCTTTCCCGTTTGGCGTAGATAGCGTATTTGCACCTATTTGCTGGCTTGCCATCTCCCCGGTCCCGTTGGGAGCTCCTTGAGGGCAGGGGCTGTCCTGGGCTTCTTCTCTACCCCCACTGCCTCATCATGAAGCATTCAAACATAAACTAGTAATGAATATTAGAACTGAAATATTAAGCAGGCTCTTGATAAAGATTCTCTGACCCCCTGACCTGGCCAAAGGGCCTCTTAACGGCCCCCACGCGTGTTGGAATCCTCGTGTTAGATCCTTGAGGCCAGGGACGCCTCCTTCTTGTCTTTGTATCCCTAAAGCTAACTAGCAGCTCCTCCGGGCAGAGGAAGCACTAGCTAAACGTTGTCTCATTCATTTTCTATACCCTGGGAGAAGCCACCTCAGGGCCAGGCCGGGGCTCTCTGCCCTCAGCTCCTGCCCTGGGCTGGGCCCCCCTAATCAGGGAGCACTGGGCCCCATCGGTGCCTGGGCAGTCCTCAGAGTCCTCCCCACTCAGCCCTTTCATTCGTGTCCCCGGACTTTCTCTTCTGCCTCCAAGCTCTACTCCCCGCCTCGGCATTCCCACAGCCCCTGCTCCGGTTCTGATCTTTTTTCTAAACCCTTCCCTTCCCTCTTGGAATCAATACAGCACTTTAGTTCCAAGGCAGAAGAGAGGTAAGGGCTAGGCAATGGGGGCAAGGGACTCGCCCAGGGTCACACAGCTCCATCAAACAGGAAGTGTTGGAGGTCAATGTGAACCCAGGGCTCCTGGTCTCCAGGCCCGGCTCTCTAGCCACGGAGCTGTCCCCCAAAACCCCCCTTTTTAAAGGTGGCTCTAAGCATGTTGGCTCAGAGGTGTGAGGCCGGCAGAGATCAGACACTGGAGAATGACTCCTACAGATGACCAATGGAAGGTAATTAGACCGATCGGGGAGCCGTGCCAGGGTTAGAAGCCCTTGGTGCAGCGGAATATTTTTCACTGAAGGCAGAGTAAAAAGCCATTATCTAATTCCACCGTGTAAACAAGATCCTAATGACATGCAAACAGAAAAAGAGTGAGGAGATCAAAGCCAGAAGGCCCGTGCCAAGTCTGGCGGGCAAATCCCAGCCTCAGCTGGGGGGTCCAGGGAACAATAAGCCCGTCCAGCTTCTCCCTGGCCGGCCGTAGGAGGGCTCAGATGGCATCCCCCAATGGGGCGATCGGGCCGAGCTGACTGGCGAGGAAGCTCACGGAGGTCCCACGAGGGAGGAGCAGGATCCCTTGTTACAATCGCCACCGGCTCGAGAGGGCCTCCCCTGGCTTCCATGAACTCCTCTCCCCCACGATCCCCTTAGTCAGTCAACAAGCATTTAGTAAGTATTTCCTATGTGCCAGGCACGGTGCTGAGCACTGGAAAAAGTGCAGTTACAGTGATCTATTATATAAGTTACACATAAATAGATAATTATAAGGAGACAGTCTTTGCCCTCAATGAGCCTATATTCCAAAGGGGGGAGACCTTTTTTGGCAATCCTATGTATTTCATGAATTGTAAGAGGCCTAGTGGATGGAGTACTAGACTGGAGTCAGGAAGACCTGCGTTCAAATCCAGCTTCAATCCCTTACTAACTGGGTGACCCTGGGCAAGTTAATTAACCTCAGTTTTCTCATCTGTAAAATGGAGATTTTATATAGCACCTATAAACAGTGGTTCCCAAATTTTTTTGGCCTACCACCCCCTCTCCAGAAAAAATATTACTTAGTGCCCCCTGGAGATTATGAAACTATTTATTGAACTCAGAATAGAATGTCATACAAAAAAAGTGTGGCCATCACCGCCTCCCTGGATCGCTGCAGCACCCACCAGGGGGCGGTGGCGCCCACTTTGGGAATCACTGACCTACAAGATAAGACTTGTAAAGTGCTTTGCACACCTTAAAGCACTATATAAATACAAGCTATAATTTGAATCATTATTCTAGAAAGGAGACCACAGGCTTCATCAGACCCCCACCCTCCACCCCAAAGAGGCCCATGACGCTAAAGACTTTAAGAACCGCGGGTGTAGTTGATAAAGCACTAGACCTAAAGTCAGGGAGACCTAGATTTGGATACTTGGCAAATGGATTCACGGCTCTAGGCCTCAGCATCTTATTCTTTAAAATGGAAGGATTTGACTTCTCTACTAGCAGCAATGCAATGACCCAGGACAATTCTGAGGGACTTATGAGAAAGAACACTATCCACATTCAGAGGAAGGACTGCAGGAGTGGAAACAGAAGAAAAGCAACCACTTGAACACTTGGGTTGATGTGGACATGATTGGGGATGTAGACTCGAAACTACCACACCAATGCAACTAACAATAATATGGAAATAAGTCTTGATCACACCTGTTATAACCAGTGAAAATGTGTGTTGAATATGGGGGGGGGGTGAAAAGGGGTGAAGGGGAAAGTAAGAACATGAATCATAGAAGCATGGAAATTTTTTCTAAAATAATAAAATATTTAAATCTTAAAAAATAAAATAAAATAAAATAGAAGGATTTAGATTTGATGACCACAAATGCCCCTTCCAGTTACAAAGCTCCAATCTTAGGGTTCTTTAATCCTCTAGCCCTGATTCTCTGTTTATTTCTATTTTTTTCTGCTAGGCTGCATTTATTTAAAAAACAAAGAATCACAGAACTTAAGAGTTGGAAGGGACCCCGGAAATCACATGGTCCAACCCTGTTACATTTAAAAATGTATTTATTTATTCATTTACTTATAATCTATCTCTCTCAGTAACCTCTCCCACTGAACCAAAAAAAGAATGAGAAAAACAGAACTCTCATCGTAAACATTCAGAGGCCGGCAAAACAAATCCCCACATTGGCCGTGGGCAAAAGGCTGCCCCTTTCTGCATGCTCAGCTCATCACCTCTCTGGCAGGAGGCAAGGGCCTCGTTCCTTCTACAGACTTGTGGAATCAGGGTTCATCATTGCACTGGCCGGGGTTCCAATTTGGTTATCATTGCATAAGTTGTTCACCTGGTTCTGCTCCCTTCACTTTGCATCTGTTCATGCAAGTCTTCTCGGGTACCTCTGAAACCATCCCCTTCAACACTTTTTACAGCACAAGAGCGTCCAAATAAACTTATATGACACAATTTGTTTAGCCATAATCCAGAAGGAACACAGCCTCTTAGTTTCTAATTTTTGACTGCTATGAAAAGAACTTAAATATGTATATTTACTTATTTACACGCAGACTATTTTCCTCTTTATTTTGTGCTCTTTGGGGTATGTATATAGTAGTTTATCCCTGAATCAGAAGGAAGGCACGACTTGGTCCTTTTTTGCCAACCCTATGACTTTACTGGTGAAGAAACTGAGGCCTGGGTAACTCGAGTGCCTTGTCTAAGGTGAATCGGGGGGTTAAGTGATGGAGTAAAGATTCGCACCCAGGTCCTTTAACTCCAAAGGCTCTTCCCCCCACTTCTTAAAGCCGTGTCACAAGTAGGGCCCCAAGTCTTTACTACAAAGCAAGCTGAGAGGAGACAAGGCTCCAGAGAACAGAGAGTGAGGACTGATGGGGCTAGTGAAGGACAATCCCAGCTCCCTGAAATGGCCCACAAGCTGCCCTTGAAATGACGCTAGATCTTTCTACACATCTCCCCCAGCTAAAGAATATCAGTGACCACCATGTCGGTCTGTTCCGTCTCCTCCGGATACTAGCAGCCAATCGAATGACTGTCCTCTCAGCAGCTGCTGAACTTTCTCTGCTCGTATCAGTAAAAAGCCTTTGAGAAAACAGCTCCACTACCTGTGTGTTGATGCATTCACAATTACAGATCTCTTTATTGCTGGGCTAGTCATGATGTACGTCAGAAAACTGAAGACAAAAATGGAAATGTAAAGAGTTGCGACAACGATGGAACCCAGTAACAGGGAGCCAAGGGCGTTTACGGAGCAGGGGACCAACGATTTCAGACCTTCGCTTTAGAGAAAACCACTCTGACTATTAGTGGGGGGTGGAACTGGAGGCGGGGAGACCTATAAGGAGACCTCTTCACTGCCTAGGCAGGCCTGAATGAGGGGGAGGACTGTGGGAATAGAGGGAAGATGTGGAGGCCTCAACGTAAAAGAGGTTTGGCAGCTCGGAGAGTAAGGAACGGGAAGCGGGGCTCTGAAGGGCAGGGGTGCGCACACAGGAAAGCTTGGGAAGAGGGGAGTGTGAGCAGCTCAGCCCTGTAATCCATTGGACTGCGTCTCCCACCTAAACATGTCCAAGGGGAATGGCAACAGTACTCGGTCTTCGCTGCTCTGGGGCGCGGAACTGCAGGAGGTGACTTGGGGGGCAGGCACTGGGTTTGAGGGGGAGCCGTGTTTGTTTTGGAGACAAACCCTGCAAGTGGCTATTTGAAGGAGTGAGATGCGATTCATCTTCCTCCTTTCCTATTGAGGTCCTTGAGGTCAAGCCAATGGAGACAACTGACTTATAGACTGAAACCTTATGGAAAAAATGAAAAGTTGTTCTTTATTGGCTATTAGTGAAGAAGGAAGTCTGTGGTGGTAAAGCCAAGCAAAATCTGAAGCAGGAATATTCTCACTCTTGTACCTTAGCTGGTTTACTCTTCCTATCAGCCTCGCTGTTGAATGAATTCACTCCTCCATTTCTCACCTCTGTGCATTTGCAGAAGCCATTCCCCCCACGCTTGGAACGTACTCCCTCCTCATCTCGGCCTCTCAGGGGTCCTCCTTGCCCTTCGAGGAATCAGTTCCTCACAAATCCTTCCCTAATTGCCCTGGCCTTTAGGACTCCTTCCCTCCTCAACTGTTCTTCTACTGGATTCACCTGTAAATGTGCTCAGTCTTTGGCTCAGGGTGCCTAACACAGAGCCATGCACAAAGGGTACCTGTGAAATAAAATGGAATCGGGCAGTTTCCCCATTTCCCCACCCCTCCGGGGGCGCACCCTCATTACCTCATATGCATCTTTGATGTTCAAGGGCTGCCCCAGAGCTGCCACATGACCCACAATTCCCTTGTTCCACTCTAAGCGGATACAGCTATTGGAAGCTTCTTCCAGGGTGGAGCCTTCGGCGACGTCGAACAGGCGGCTGATGAGGAATTTGTCGTTGGAGCTATCCTCGCAGACCAAGAAGAGGGAGTAGCGATCGGCCGAGATCAGCCCGTGGATGTGTAAGAAGATTTTGTGACAAAGCGCCGTGACGTCCAGATGGCTAGAGATATCTTTCACGAGCTCCAGGAGCCGAGAGCACTGGTCTCCCGTGTCGGCGCCAAACCTAGGGGGCTGCAGAGGCATCTGTTCCTTCTTCTCCGAGTCACAGAGGAAGCTCACGGTGCCTTCGGCGTCCTTCACCACGATGGGCCGCAGTGGCCGGTCGAACTCGGAGGCTGAGATTTTCCGGGTGGGGGTGCCGGGCGCGGCGCTCTCGGCACGAGGACTCTGCTGAGGGGGACAAGAGCAGGACTCGGTGGGACCTCTGACTCCTTCCTTACAGACTGGGATGGGATGAATTCTCTCAGCAAACCATGCATTGACCATTTCTCTGCAGGATGAAATAAAAACAAATGAGTCACTACTGCAAAGAGAGAGAACTTAACTCACATTTAGGAAGACTGATCAGAGAACAGGCAATTAAGTATTTCATTGACCAGGAAAAATCTAATCAATCCACAAGCATTTATTAATGCTGGCGCTGACTGTGCCAGGCCCCAAGCGAAGTGCCAAGTATACAAAGAAGGGAAACACAGCAACAGTAGCGCCCAGGGGGCTCTGCTAATGCACGATGGAGTGCATATTGGCTTCAATTAGCATTTCAGTGCTATTAACTCTCAATTATCCATACAAAGATTATTTCATTATAACCTAGAATACATCTAGGCTGCCTCCTCTATAATCATTTGGTTTTGGCTCATGGAATAAAAATGGAATTTTAATGTTAACCTAAGGAAAATGTGATTAAGACGGTAAATCGAGTAGGGTTAAGCCGAAGTATTTATTCCAAAATAAAAGATCGATGACTTTTCTAAAAGATATCTATTGTTTTAGATCATTTGTTAGGGCATATGAGATGGGGTAGGGGTGGGTGAGACCATTATAAGAGAACTGAATACCCTTAAAAAGGCAAAGAAAAGAAAACACAAATCCAGTAATTACAGATATTTCTAACGCTCTTCTGTCAAACGATCAGACATAATAAGTGACATGGATTCACATGGCTGTGAATCAATTGCCAGCACTTGTGAGTTTTGCCCCTTCAAAGAAGCCTTGGACACACATTCCATCTCACCTCCTCCTCCTTCCCTTTTTTTTTTTTTTTTTATTTTTTTGGTTCATTTCAGATCCAAATTTACAAGACATAAAAGAACATTCTTATCACTCAATGGTCACCGCTTGTTTTTTTCACCCGACTTGATCATCCACCTTGGATCAGAATGTCTTTCACTCATTTCCAAAAGTCAAATCTTACCTCAGAGGACTAAGGTGGAATGTTTCCCCTGGGAGGGTTCCAGGGAATACAGACTTTTGAAAAAATGCACTTTTATCTGATTTTATTTTCAGTTCCAGATCCTTCCCACCTCTCCCCACCCGATCCTGAGAGAAACAAGAAAAACAAAACCCATCACAAATGCGTGCCGTCAAGCAAAACAGAGTCCTGCACTAGCCATCTCCCTCGGGACGTGCTTCAGTCAATGCTCCGAATTCTTCAGTCTTCATCAGCAGGGGAGCCTGTTCCATGATGAATCCATTTGGATTTGGGGTTGATTCCATGATGTTGATGAAGAGTTTACCAAGTCTTTGATGCTTGATCATCTTTACAATATTGCTACTATCGTACAAATTGTTCTGCTCACTTCGCTTTGCATCAATTCCCAAGTTTTTCTGAAACCATCACCTCCATCATATCTTACAATAATCCATCATGTTCATGGTTAGCCATTCCCCAGTGGATGGCATCCACAATTTCCAATTCTTTGCCACCATGAAAAGCTTGAGCTAGAACTTCTGAAAGAGATTTCAATGCGGTGGTGGAAGAGTAGTACAGCATGGGCTGGAAAAGATACACGGGCATGGAGGCAGTTGGATGACTCAGCAGAATGAGAGCCAGGTCTAGAGATGGGAGGTCCTGGGTTCAAATCCGGCCTTAGACATTTCCTAGCTGTGTGGCCCTGGGCAATCATTTAAGACCCCCACTGCTGAGCCCTAACCACTCCTCTGCCTTGGAAACTATACACAGTATTGATTCCAAGATGGAAGGCTTGGGTTTGTTGGTTCTAAGATGGAAGATATGGGTATTTTTATGGAAAAAATTTTTTTTAAATATCTGGGCATGGAAATGAACGAGTTAATGAATTTTTCTAAGAATATATTAACACTTATTATGTGCTAAGCACTAGGGATACAAACACAAAAGTTAGGACTGTCACTGTCCTCAGGTAGCTTATATTGTAATAGGGTAGTGATGGTGAACTTTTTAGAGATTGTGTGCCATGCCCCTCCGCCCTTACCCCAGACAGGGGAGAAAGTGCTCCCGTTGGACTGCTGGGCAGAGGGGCAGGTGAAGTGAAAAAAATGTCCTCATGCACAATGGAGAGGGGGAAGGGAACAGCTCTCCCCCCAGGCTCTCTGCCTCTCTAGCAATGAACTCTGGCAGGCACCAGCTCCCATGCCCACAGCGAGGACTCTGTGTGCACTTTTTGGCACATGTGTCATAGTTTCTCCAACACAGTCATAGGGGAAACATCCTTTTAAGGAGTAGAGTGGTGGCTCAGGAGGAATATTCTGGTTTGGCAAGTGACAGGGATGATAAGTAAAGTTACAGGGAAGTAGATATACTTTTTAAAGGAACAATATTAGAGTTGATTTGACTGTCATTTATCAGTTCAAAACTGAGAAAAGGGGAGAAATGAAGCAATGACAGTTGGAGATTAGAGAGAAGAAGGAAGGAAAGGAAGGAAGGAGACGGGGGGGGGGGGGAAGAGAAGATATCATTGATGTATTATACTATAGGCTGCCTGGCCAAATGGAGGAAATGAAAGAAACAGATGATTATCCAACTAGAAGAGACACAAGATAGCTCAGCAATAGAGAATTTCATCTATGGGGACTTCTTCTAAAAGTCCCATTCAGGGCATCTGATAAAAAGGCCTCTATCTCCGAAAAAGTAAGTGAAACAACAAGGGAAAACACCCCTCCAGACTTGTCACAGGATCATAGATTCAGAGATGGAAGACACAGGCCCTGTCCAGGGAAGTTGAAGTAACTGGAATATCGGAAGAAAGAGGCCACATCATCTGAATATTTGTGATAACAGGAATGCTGGGTGTATCCCTGACACATGAATCCTAGACTTGAACAACACAGATGTTCATAGTTTTTATAAGCAACAGACATAAGACCTCGAAAAGGAAGATGGGACAAAAGATTTGGAAAGTTCTAAAATACGAAGTTTTGACAAAGAGGGAGAAAATGTCAGAGGGCAAGGGAAGAAACATCAGAAGAGCCCCAACGAGCCACAAAAGAAGCTCAAATAAGGGTACATTTTGAATATTCATATACAACAGGTGTGAAAATGGCCATACAAACAAAGGTAAAAGGTGGCCTAATGTTTATAGATGGCGGCACTGTCCAACTCCTACTGTGATCTTCTCTAACAGGGAGGATGACATTCAAAGTAGAAATGCAAGAACTAACAGAGTTGGGAAGAGATGGAAAGCCGAACTCGGTGAGAGTCAACAAGAGACCATACCTAGCTACTTTAATGAGTTCAGCTCTCGAGGAAAAGAATGACATTCCCAAAGACCAAAATGACTTGTGGGTGTGATGGCAAAACCAGTGTCGGCAATCTCTGAGGCCCAGGCAAAATGGGTGAGGAAGCTGTTGCTCTGATCTTGACCAGGCATAAATTGTAAATATGACGAGCATTTCAATCCAAGCAAAATGCTGTAAATATTTATTAAATGCGTACCTTAAAAGCACTTAAAAGTGAAAGGATGCCATTAGACCTATACTCCAATGAGAGAAAGCAAAGAAGTAAAGGACCCACATGGACGAAAATATCTGTAGCTGTTCTTTTTGCAGTTACATAGAACTGTATAGGCCAATCAGTTGGGGAACAGTTGAATAAATTATGGTACATGAATATACTGGAATATCATTGTGCCCTAAGAAATGAGGAATGGTATAGTTTCAAAGAAATCTGGGAAGATCTATGTGGGCTAATGTAAGGAGAAGTGAGAGCAGAACTAGGAGAACAATTTATAAAATAATAACAAAGAGTGTAAAAACCAAATAGCATTAAAAGACTTTTGAACTGATGAACACAATGACTGACCACAACTGCAGAGGACCGCTGAAAAGCGTGCTACCCAAACGCTGGACCGAGAGGGATTACGGACTCAAAACGCAGAACGAGACCTGCAGCTTTGTACATGGCCAGTATGGGAGTTTGTTTTGCTCAACTGTGGATGTTGATTATGATGGGTTTCCTTTCCTTTCCTTTTCTTTCTTATTGAAGGAGGAAGAAGGTAGGAAAGAGTGGAAATAATGCTTAATTGAAAAAAAATTTTTTTTAAAGAAAGGGAAGTGTTGATCATCTGGAACTAGTATTGCTTCACTTAAGGACAAGAAGGGAAAATGGTTGAATGTGAAAAAAAAACCACCTTGTATCAAATTATCAAATGTATATAAAATAAATATATTTAAGATTTAATATATATGATAGCCATTGCCCAATTGATAAATAGTCAATGGATTTGTACAAATAGTTTCCCAAGGAAGAATCACAAAATATCACATCCGTATGAAGAAATGTTCAAAATCTCCAATTATAAGAGAAATCAAATCAAAACAATCTTGAAGTTTCACTGGATTTAAATTGACAAAGATGATGAAAAACGGCAACTGCCAATGTTGGAGGGTTTGTGGAATGATCAGTACGTTAATCCATTGTTGGTGGAGCTGTGAAATGGTTCAAACGTTTTGGAAAACAATTTGGAAATATGCAAATAAAGTGATTCAAATGCCCATTTTCTTTGAAACAGAGACTCCACTACTGGGTTTGTACCCCAAGGAAACTCTTGATAAGAAAATCTCCACATACAACAAACTGTTTATATTATCACTTTTTGTGACTGTGAAGTATCAGAAATACAGTAGATGTCCATCGACTGGGGAATGGCTAAACAAATTGTGGTACATGAATGTAATAAAAAACTAATATGCTGAAAGAAATGACATATGTGATAAATACAGAAAAGCATGGAAAGATCTATACGAACTGATGCACAGTGAAGTGAACAGAGCCAAAAAACATCAGAATACTCAATGGGTACAACAATGAAAATAAAAAGAACTATATACTAAAAAGATCAAAAGTGAATTTAACAAAATGTTAAAGGCCAAGTAGGATGTGAATGAAGATGAGAAGAAATCCCCCAATCTGTCCTTTTTTTGGAGGTGGGAGGTTCACAGGTATTATACATTGCATTTGTTTTCAGATTTCTTCAAAGTATCAGTTGTGCTAATTTTTTCCCCTTAAAATATTACTTGTTATATGGCATCGTTTTCTGGGAGAGGCAAAAGAGGAAGGACATTAGGGTTAACTGTGATTCTATAAGAAACAGAAGACATCCATAAAAACTTATTTAACTGGTCTAACCATTCTGGAGAACAATTTAAAACTACAGCCAAAAGCCTATAAAACTGCGCATACCCTCTGACCCAGTGATATCACTACTAGATCTGTATCCTAAAGAGGTCCGAGGAAAAAGAAAAGGACCTTATCTATACAAAAATATTCATAGTAGCTCTTTTTTGTGGTGGCCCACTCAGATTGCTTACTTTTTATAACAAAAGTTGAAGGGATGCCCATTAGAAGGGGAAGGCTGATTAAATTGTGGTATGATTGTGATGGAATATTGTTGTGCTGTAAGAAATGAAAAATCCGAGAAGATTTATATGAACCGACACAAAGTGAAGTGAGCAGAACCAGATCACTATATACAGTAATAGTAATATTGTCATGATGATCAACTGTAAAAGACTTGGCTACTCTGATCAGTATAATAATCCACAATTCCAAAGCACTCCTGATTAGAAAAAAAAAATGCTTTCCACCTCCAGAAAGAACTTTTGGACTCTGAGTGCAAATGGAAGCATCTTTCTCTGGTATTTTCTTTATTTTTCTTGTTTTTATTTCAACGTGGCTAATATGAAAATATGTTTTGCATCTCTTCTCATGTATAATGGATATCATATTGCTTGCCTTTCCAATGAGTAGGGGAGAGGCTGGAGAGAGGGAAGGAATCTGGAACTCAAAAATAAAAAAAGAATGTAAAAAAAACCCTTAATTTTTTCAAAGTAAAAAAGAATAAAGCCTTCCACTTAAATACAGTTATAGAACAAGCTAATTAGTAGTTACTGAGAAGATGACTTAGGGATTTGAGAGGACTACACCCTGAACATGAATCAACCAGATGCCCTAGCTACCAAGCCTAGTCTTAGGC
>NC_058135.1:10639830-10719382 GCF_016433145.1 Gracilinanus agilis | reverse complement strand
CTCCCCGGCCAGGGCCAGGGGCAGGACGGGGAAAGGAGAGTTAAGGAGCTGCCGGTCCCCTAGCCCCCAGGCTCCCGGGTGTGAGGCTCGCGGCCACTGGGCTTACCTAGTGGCTTTCCGCACAAAGTAAGAGGAAGTGAAGTCCCAGTGGTCGTCCAGCCACGCTTCCACCCAGGCGGTGTCCCGGGGCTCCCCGGGCTCCCCCGGCTGCGGCTGCCGCTGCCGCCGCTGCTGCTGCTGTTGCTGCTGCTGCTGCTGCCGCTGCCGCTGCCGCCGGCGCCGGCGCCGCCCCCGTGGGCTCGGGCTCGGGCAGTCCGGCTCCATGGTCCCGCGGTGCTGCCCCCGCCCAGGGGCCGCTACTCGCTGGAGGCTCTCCGGGCCCTCCTCTCTTCCCCCCCACGGGGGCCCGCCCTCGTGGAATCCAGAGCCCGAACGCTCCAGACCCTCCTCCCCTGGCCCGGCGGCGGCGGGTCGGAGGGACAGAGGGCGGAGGGCGGGCGCTCAGCGCCGGCCTCCCCCGCCCTTCCCTAGGCGGACGGCCGGGCCGCCGGGTGCGCAGCTGCCTCTCCAGGTGTGGCAGGCTCTGCTGGACCCGGAGCGAGACTGAAACTGTCGCGGAGACTGAGGAGCCAGGAGCTTTGGGGTGGGGTGCCTCCCCTCCCCTGCCCTGCCGCCCTGTGTCCCTGGGGCGTGGGTGCTTCGGCGCGGGCAGGCTCGGCCACCGGGGTGCGCTGCGAGCCAAGTGGAGTCCGGAGAGGACAGAACGCGGGGCTGCTGGGCAGCGAGTGAGGATTTCTGTGCCTATCTGGAATTGGAAAAAGTTAGTGGCAGAGCAGCTCACTGGGGTGCCGGGTCCCGACCCAGTTAAGAAGGGACAGTGGGGCTTGCGAGGCTTCACACCTGGGGAGGAGGGGGGGGGGGAAGAGAGAGAGACAGAGACAGAGAAAAGAAAAGAGAAGAGAACCATGAAAGAAAGCATCTCTGCTCCTTCGCTTTGACCCCCACTCCCCGCCTCTACCTTCCCCCACCCCCACTAGCCCGGGATCTGTCCATTCCAGCCATCCACGAAAAATGGAGTGCTTGCTAGCATTCCAGCCCTCAGCAGTGCCTGCCACAAAAGACAAATGTTCTTTGTCTATTGACTCCTCAGGGGCTGAGGCTGGTTTTCCTGCTGACCCCCGAGGACCCCCCCAAAATTGGAGAACCAAGTTCCTTTACAGCTCTAAGTTTCTGATGAACATCTCCTAAGCTAGTTTCCATCTCTTCCTAAGGGTCACACACTTTCTTAGTCTGCCTAGCTAAGGAATATTTAGGGATGTCCATTAGTTGCTTTGTCCTCTACCGCTCATGAAACCTTGGACAAATCAGGTCCCCTCTTGGGCCTCGGTTTCCTCATCTGTAAATTAAAAGGGTGGCACTGGATGGCCTCTGAAATCCCTTTCATCTCTTCCTATCTCTCTACCAAATTAAGCTAATGGTTTTAACCCAAAGCCAGAGTAACTGAGGACGTCGAATTGTCTCTGCCTCCAGCTCTAGTTGATCCCACTTTGTCCCTTGTGCTGTGGTTTTTCGCTTCGCTGTTATCCAGGGGGAGATCTCTGAAAAGCTTCATCTGAGGCCATTTTCCAGTCCTTGGCCGTCTTCCTTCTCTCTGTAGTGTCTGCACTGTTAAGCAGCCCCTCTTCCCAGACACCTTCTTCTCCACAGGTTTTCACAGTAGTGCTCCCTTGCTTTTCTTCCCCCTAACCTGTCTGCTTCATATGATTGGGGCGTGGGGGACTTCAAGGAGGACTAGGACTTCTAGAGGGAGGGCTTGCTGACCCCCTTTCGGGGACACCTTTGGTGGTCACCTTTCACTCAGCTCCCCCCTGTGGCTCCAAGGAGCTGTAGCATGTGCAGCAGTCACACCCTGGTAAACCATCTTGGCAGATGGGCTAAATCAGTTTGAGGGTAACCACTGGGCTCCAGATCTGTCAGCGAGTTGGGGAAGTGTCTGCCTCGGGCATGTGAAGACTTCCCCTGGTGGAGTGAGTGGATGAGGACAGTGGGTTCCAACAGCCCTGAAGGTGGCCGAAGCAGGGGCAGACATCAGAGGTGCCAGGGTCATCCAGTGCAACTGGGGTCATCAGTAGTTGTCCCAACCTTTGTCTTGACACTGGACTTTGATGACTGGAAAAGAGAGTGAGGCTGCCGGCTCTGTGCAACTCTGCCTCCCTGAAATCCGATTCATGAGCAAGTCAAGGCATCACCCCGCAATGTCACTGGTCCTCTTTGAAAGCAAGAGACAAATAGAAATCGCTGTCGCTGAACTGAAGGACTCTGTCTTTTTTTCTCCCTCAGTATTCTCTCATTGACTTCCATGGATTCAACTGTCACCTCTATTCAAGTGCCTTCTGGGTCTATATAGCCAACACTCCTCACCCTCCCAAGCCGCAATCTTGTATTACTAACTGCACATTGGACATCTCCCACTGGACACCGCAGAGGGATCTCAACCTCAACATGGCCTAAGCAGAACTAATTGTTTTCTCCCATAAGCCTCTCTTTCTAACTCTCTATTCCATGCTAGCTGCCTGGGTTTGTGATCTGTCAAGGTGGAATCTTCCCTGCTCCTCACTAATCTTATCCAGTCAATTACTAGGGCTTTGCCAGTTCTGTCTCCAGTATCTGTGTTCTTCTCTTCCACAGGGATGGCGCTCTAGTCTGGGACTTCATCTCCTTTCATTTGAATTATTGTGACAGCTTCCTAATTGTCCTCTCTGTGAATGGAATTAGCTCACCCTCATTCATTCTTTTAGACTTTAGCCACCAGAAATAATGTCAGCCCACCCAACTTAGAATTAGGTGGGGAGCTTGAATGCATGGACTGAGGCAGACATAGACCCTGAATGGGAAATAGACCCTGAACAAGGACACTTGTTACAACCAGTGGAAATGCGCGTTGGCCATGGGTGGGGGGAGAGCGGGGGGGGGGGGTGAAGGGGAAAGTAGGGGCATAACGTATGTAAACAGATTTAAAACAAATATTAATAAATGTCAAAAAAAAAAGAATTAGGTGGGGAGGGGGAGATCTGAGACCCACACAAGATAGTAAGGGACAAATCAAAAACAAGGGACTGCCCTTTGGGCAGTCCAGAACAGTGTTGAGGCTGCCATTTGTCCATGTGAAGCTGGAGGTGGATGCAGGAAATGATCACAGATGCTATCTCTTAAATATGATGGTAACTTCCTGTGGAGGCAGTTGGTGCTTTGAACTTGGTGTGGAAGGATCTCTGGTGAGATCTCAGACTGCTTCTCTTTGAATTGTCACGTGGGTAAGTTAGGCTGACTCTTCTCTTCCCTTGGTGTTTCTGGAGGCTCTAGCCTTAAGGAGGCCTCTCTTCTTAGAGGAGGCCTTGTGGCTAGAAGCCTTGTTTAATTCACCTCTGTGCCCCTCTGCTGGGGCCTCTAAATCCCTGCCTGGTTTGGGCCTCTGGACGGGGCCAGAGTTCTCTCAATTTCCCTACCTTCAACCTTCCTAATTGTAAATAAACCACCATAAAAGTCATCCTGACTTGGGTCTATTTTATTTTGAAATCAAGCTAATCGATTTCTGGCAACCATACCTTAAATATCTAGTCTCCTCTCTTACACCTCCTGGCCTTCAGTTTCTCCTCTCTCC
The DNA here is from genome assembly GCF_016433145.1 of Gracilinanus agilis. Classification (NCBI taxonomy): domain Eukaryota; kingdom Metazoa; phylum Chordata; class Mammalia; order Didelphimorphia; family Didelphidae; genus Gracilinanus; species Gracilinanus agilis. The sequence goes on along the minus strand of NC_058135.1, from coordinate 10,715,721 downwards.
TGTCTCATTCTCTGCCTAATTACCAAACTGATATTCCTCAATCTGATCTGAACAAGCCACTCGTATGTTCTAGATCTGTGTTGGTGAAGATGTGGCAGGGGTGTAGAGCTGGCACTCAGGGAGCTGTTCCGTTCCCCTCTTCCCAGAGCCCCAGGACAATTTTTGCATGCCTCACCCCTTTGTCCAGCCCGAAGCAAACACTTTCTCCCCCAGTTCTCTCTGGTAATCAGGGGCTCACACACAGACAGCTTGAATTTGCCCTCTGAGCACTCGAACTATGAGAAGGTTCCCCAAAGAGGTCAGATGTTCTGGTGAGTCTTGTTGCATTTGAAAATAAACACCAGTAGTCCCCACAGACCATGTCTGAGACTAGCTCCCTGGGACCATGTGCCCTCGTCTGTACCTCAGTCCTTTTCATCCCAGTTCCTACTCATTCTGCCCTCCAGACCTCTACAGACAATGCCCAGAAGGGTCTGAGTTGCTCAGCTCTGAACTCCTCAGCGTAATTCATACATCTTCCTCATCTTGGCCATTCTTTATCCTGCCAATCCCTCTGTACCCCAGTCCCTTCTCCATTTTGGTCTGAGAATGACAATAAAATCAACACATCATCAGCTCAGAAAGGGCGCACCAATGGGCTGTCCCATGATTCCACTTCTTATACTGGTGACTTTCCAATTCCTTCCCTGACCTACCCTCATTGTGTGGACTCTTCCTATCAGAAGACAAGCTCCTGGAAGGCAGGACTTGTTTCCTTTGTTTTATTTGGATTTCTGGCACGAAGCAAAAAGTAGGCACTCAGTAAATGCTCATTGATTGATTAATTAGGCCAACAAAATATTTAATTTATGACATTTTTTTTGATCCAAAAGAAAAGCAAAGGATCCCTGAGGCCATAAACATTTAAGATTCTACTCCACTCTGTTGCTAGTTTCTGCCACCCTCAGGGCCCTTTATAGCAGCTCCCCTCCAGTCCCTAATAGAAATGGAGGGAAAAACCTCAGGAATTAAAGAATCTATGAACAGCTTCTGAGACCTATCATAATACCTGAAGTAAGTCCCCTATAAAGAAAAAGAAATGGGGATTGTGAACTCATACCATCTTCCATTAGAATTTCCCCAGCTCTCATGACTCAAGAAATAGATACGGTCCTCTTCTGTAACCTAGATCCCTGCTATGCCAACCCTTTCTCTCTAGCATTTCCCTTGTCTCCTTCCTATCTGTCTTTTGTCTCCTTGTCATTGGGTCTCCATCTGCTGCTGGTTTCTCTTTTCCTTGGGAGGGGGAGGTGCCACATTGGCCTCTCTCTGGATCTCAGCCTGTGCCTCTGTCCCTGGCTCCCTCCTCCTAGGTCTTTATTTCCATCAGGGGTTATTCCCTCATTATTGATGATTCCTTGGCTCCAGGAAACTCGATCTAGTTTTGTGGATAGCCCCTATTCTCTATATTTCTCCAAACTTAATATTTTAAAACTATTTTGAAATTCTTTATTGAAACAATCAAACTTAACAGCTGTTTCCAAGCTTAGGTCTGAGGAAGATGTTCCCAAGGCAAAAGGCCAGTTCAAGTGAATGAACTCCACTGGCTCCGGCACCCCAGGCTACTAGGATGGAGGCTGGTCAAAGAATTGATATGTTTTCCAGGAAATACAATGGGACTGTTGGTCTCAGCTGACTGCTCCATAACATGCCTGGGCATGCCTGCTCCAAACTTATTTTTCAGCAATTCAATTTTTTCTGGTCTATTAAGTCTGGAGGTTGTCTGCTCCAAGAGGCGTCTGATGATATGGACTGTGACACACTTACCAGCTGCCTTTGTTTGAACACACTCTAGATGATTCAAGAGATCAATAATTCACTTGACCTCCCTCCAGATGGCCTGAGCAGCTCACTGGAGAGCCCTGCCCTTGAAGGAATCCTCTCAGGCCTTTTAGGGATGTCTTCTACTTGAGTACTTCATGTTCCCTTGCCCCTGAAATCGTTACTCTCTTCTGCAGCCTCTGCCTCCTCTCCAGGAACAAAGAGTTTTTATGAATCTTATTAAAAGAATTTCCCCCAATCCTCTTTCTTTTGATTTTTGTTTTATACAGGGGAAGAAATTAAAGTGTCAGTTAATCTGGATGAAATAATGAGTTGGAGCTAGTGTAGTACAGGGGAAAGAAAGATCCCTAGTCCTGGAATCAGGGAACCTGGATTCAAATCCCATTTCTGATACTTATTCTCATTTTGACTTTGGGACTTCATTTTCCCCATCTGCAAAAAACAAGGGGGTTGGACTAGAAGACCTCTGAGGACCCTTTTAACCCTACTCCTAGGATCCTCTAACTCTGCCCAATAAGTCTTTTGGATCCTTCAAAGCTGAAGCCATCATAAAGAAAGGGATTCTCAGAATGGAGCAGCCATGTCCTGACCAAGAGTTCCTGACAGGGTAGCAGATGCATTATGTCATGCCAAGAAGATAAGGCTGATGCCACCTTGAGTGTGGAAATGTTTTTTTCACTTGACTTGGTGGTCTCTACTGGTTAAATGAATCAGAGCAAGTCCGTGTCTTAATTTTGTGTCAGGGTCCTTCATTTGTCTTAGTATCTCCTGTCCTGAGGAGAAACAGCTTGGGCAAAAGGACAATTTGGTGGGACTTGCTTACATTTCTTACAACTAAGAATTGGAGAAGATCTAGTTTCTACAGTTTAATCATTAATGGCTATATGATCTGTAAAAGTGGAAATTTTGTACCTTTTGAACTACGTTCCCCAGAATTCCTTTCATCTCCCAGCATCCCTTTCCCTGCACCCCCACATTTGTATCTTCATGTTATTGTTTATGTAGTTCTGTAACTCCTCCCACTCTCTTTTTTCCACAATCGTGGATTGGTTAGCTAGCTTTTTTTTACTTTAGTTATTATTAATAAACTTTATAAAATATAATACCTGGTTATTATATATTAATTTTAAGCTTTACATTTTTGGCAACCAGAAGGGATAGAATTCTAAAACAAAAAATTTAAGCCTTTGAGAAAAGAATAGCCTAGATAAATTTTGCAAGGCATGCACCCTGCACTCTCCCAATCCAGCTGCCTGTGCTCTTGCCACTGCTGAGTGGTCCCTGTCCAGCCAGCAGCCTCCTCTTGCCACGACCAGACCCACTGCTGTTGAGTCTGCCAATCTGAGCCATTTTTTCCCCACAGAGGTGACAGATAAGTCCTTCCTCCCTACCCCCAGGCCCACCCCTCAATGTGGGTTTCCAGCCTGTCCTAGTATTTTTCAATAGGGGAACACAGTGTGCAGGAAAAAAAAAACACGTTATTCAGGCCCACCTCCCTTCTAGTTTCTTAAGCCAAATTCTTAAGCTGATTCTAGGCTCCTAGTTAAGACAGTGGCTACTGAAGGTTTTTTTTTCACATAGATAGTAGGTAGCCTAAATCAGTGGATTTGAAGTCAGAATTTTGGGGAATAAGAATTTGATTTTTTTTCTTTTTTTTTTTAATCCTGACCCAAAACATCGGGGGTAGTCTTTATTTCATATTCAAAAATCTTATTGTTCTCCCTAGCAGTTTTGCCCCTAAGAAGGAGGGGAAAGAGGAATAGCTCTTCCAAGCCTCTTAGCAAAACCCTAAAAAGGTCTCTTCACCTTTTAGTCAGGGTCCTTTTGTTTACTCTGTAAATAAAATCCATTCAGCTTTTTTTTTTTTTTTTGAAAAATAATGCACATCACAAAGCATGCTGGAAACTCTGAAAGAACAATTTGAGTTGGTAGAACTAACTAGTGCATTTTGGCTCTGCTTAATTTTTTGTTGGCAGTTTGTATTTTCCTTGCATAATTCCCATTTTGTTTACTTCTCTTCAAGAAAATACGGCACCAAGCTAGGCTGCTTGAATTACAGACCAAACTGAAATATTTTGACAAAGTTTTGGAAATCTTAAACACTCTCAACATGCAGAATGGAGATTTTGCCTAGTGAATGTATGAGGAACTCCAGACCTGTTATAAAAGAAATGCAAATAGATGATAAATACTGGGGAGGGGAAGGAAATTTAAAAGAGATCTGAAAGTTTATTTATTTATTTATTTATTTTTAAACCCTTGTACTTTGGTGTATTGTCTCATAAGTGGAAGATTGGTAAGGGTGGGCAATGGGGGTCAAGTGACTTGCCCAGGGTCACACAGCTGGGAAGTGGCTGAGGCCGGGTTTGAACCTAGGACCTCCTGTCTCTAGGCCTGACTCTCACTCCACTGAGCTACCCAGCTGCCCCTGAAAGTTTATTGATGTTAACTTTTTTTAAAATTTTGTTTCCCCTCTGAATAGTGAAAAAGGCTATTGGAATTGGAGAAAAGGATTTTTTTAAATTCACTACCTATACTCTGTCATTGCTTATTGTATTTTGCTGATTGCTTTAAGTTTAATTTTGTTTTTTTTTTAAGTTCATATGTTAATCTAATCAATATATTCCTGTTATACTGAATCATTTTAAGCTACGGTGTTTTGGGCTATTAGATATGTTCTGTTACATGATCTTTATTTGTACCTTTCCCTTATTACTGTACTGAAGAACATATCATTGTAAAAGCCAAAAACACCTTGCAAAAAACCCTTTTAAGTGGAAAAACCATAACTCCTTATGGATGCTGGATTTGTCACCTGATCCATCGAGGCCACATGTTGCTTATACAGCCTTTTCTTCCTTTTTGCCTTTGTTAATTGTCACATAGATGATGGATGGATTCAGATCAAAATTGGTTACAACCTGTATACAACTTTTGGAGGATTTAATGAACTAAATATCTCAAATGATTTTAAGGGGTCTTCAGAAATTATTTTTAGATATTGAGTAGCTTTTAGAATGATGTTTTTTTCTTATATATACTGAAAAAAATGAGGCAAGCTTGTCATTTTTGGAAAAATTGCCATAGAATGTTGGAAGAAGAAGAGCCAAGTGACCATTGGAAGAGCAGAGACATCTGAGAGAGAAAAACCAGACCAGAGACTTTTGAGGGGTTGGAGCTGGAGAGTAAGGACATGAAATCTAGCTCAGAAATCCTCTAAAGTAGTCATTGGGTTTTTCCTGACGGAATAGGAGACCTGCACCTGGGACATCTTGTCTCCCCGGCATTTACTCATACCATCAACAGAGATTAACTGAGTTTAGGGTTACTGGACTTCCTTTGTGGGGGAGCCATTCCCTGAACCCCACTTGCCTTGGGCTTAGCCCAGCAGTATCCCACCTGGACTTATAGCAACCATAGCTTATAGGAATATTATTAGTGGGTTTGGGAAGGAGCAACTCTGGTTGAAGGACAGCTTGACTCACCTTCACATCTAAAGCTTGGTTGGGATTTACCAGAGTGATAAACCATGGCTTAGGGATACCTGCACCCCCTTTCCTACTGATAACCTATCTTCATTCCCCCTACCCCTGTTGTTCCTGATTAAACATCCAAGTACCTTCAAGATTGGATCTGTGAGGGTTCTATTGAGGGAAGACTTATTGGGAGAGGGTGAAACAGCATAGGCAGGCTGATTTCCATTTTGAGCCTACCCCCCTGCTGTGAACAAGGAGGGATTTCTGTGTTCCCCAATTTGCACCATCATCCAATCAGGGTATCACTCACTTCTCCTTGAGGGGATGTCATTCCTTCAACCCTTTAATGGTGACATGCCCTTCCAGAATTCCCTTTTTCTAAAGGGGACATCATTTTTGTCTCCCAGTAATAGAGGTGGCAGTGAGGGAGGAGGGGAATTTCATCCTTCTCCAACTTGTTCTTAATTACATACCCTTCCTCCTAAATACCCCCCTTTACTATATATATTATAAAGAATGTTGAATTAAAGGTAGAGAACAAAATAGAAGTTCCTCCCAGAAAAGTTTTATATAAAGCATGGAGCTAAAAGTAGTTTCCTGCATGATATTTTAACTCTTCAGTTTAATCTACCTCCACCAGAACAATCTAGATTGTTTTAGATGCTGATGTTTTAGACCCCAAAAGGTTTTCATCAGCAATACAGAGGTTTGCGTTTTTTCTAGACTCTTCTGCCAAATTTTGGAATAATGGCAGTAATAGGATTTGTTAAAAATATCTTTGCCAAGGTTGAAAGTTTTGCTACATGTATAGAACTTGTGACAAGTATTCATCAGTTCATAAATTTCTTAAATGTCATACAGCAAATGGCTATATAGAGACTCATGTGAAAAATGATAGTGAGTTTGTTTGCTATTGTCATTAATTGGGCTATTGTGGATTTTGGGAATTTTGGTACTTTCTTTGAATGTGCATTACCTGCTGTATTTTTTATATATTTTATAAAACTGTTACTTTGTGAAAATCATTTGCACTCACACAGTAGTTCATGGCCAAGTTAAAAAGGAAATGGATTTCATTTTGGGGTGAGAAACCTTTTATTCTACTTCTCCTTGGCTGACACAGTATGTCACTGATTATAAGCCATATATTTTTGATTTTTAAAACATTTTTATTATTGTTTTTTTCCTGTATGTGCAATACAATATTTGAATTTTATTTTTTCTCTCCTTTTTGAACTTGAAGTACATTACCAATATTATTAAAGTTTTTTTAAATTTTACACTAGGATAATTTTTAAAATGTCCATTAACTTTAATGTCAATGCATACCCAAAAAGCTTTAGACTATAGAAATAATGCCATTAATTGTTTTAAAAAATTATGGAACTTTGCTTAATGATTCTGTCTGACTCCAAGAGAAGGGAATACAAGAAAAAGGCACTGCAAAGTGCCAAAGAAGCATAAAGCTAACCTGCATAGTGCCTATCGAGCACAAGGTCAAAGAGACTAAATCAGTGGGATCGATGAAAAATTTTGAGCCAAGACAAGAGGACTTGAACTTGTTTGGGGTTTGGGTTTCTGCTGTTTTGAAATATGTCAGAGGCAGGACTTCCCTGAGCCCTAATAAGCACCTCACTTTGGCTGCCTTCCTGGCTCTAATTTCCCTGAGAAAAAAAGTAAAATCAGATCAGAAAATGGTATTTCAAATTTGCTGCTAATAATGTAGTCCCTTTTTTGTCTTTCATAGTGTGGAAAACTTTCTATAGTCCTGGCTACTGATTGGGCAAGTGCATAATTACATAAATCATTCTAATTGGGCCCTGATTCAAGGACCTATTATAGGTTTGTTTTTCCTTTACTTAGATATTTTAGACATACAATTTTGATATTTTATATTTCATCCACAAGTTATTTTTTCTCTTTTATTTGGATTTTTTGATGTTTTTTTAATTTTCTTTTGGCAATTGTTTCATATACCTTATAACTCAGCCATGCATCTCTGAGTGATCCCTGTGTTTGTTATTATCCTCCTCACCAGGGAGGACTATGTTTTTGTTGCAAATTTTGATTTGAATTTGAGCCTGATTTGGAACAAGAGACTATCTCCCAGAATCCAGAAGGCAAACCTGTTTGGAGAAGGTGCCATGAAGATGCTGCAGAGACCACACTCTGCATCAAAAGATCCAGAGTTTTGGGATGTGCTCAATTAAACTATGGAGGCTTGAATGCATTTGTTTTAAATGTATACTCTTATGCCAAAGGGTTCTGCCTCCAATTAGCTTTTTGTCAATGTAGCAATCATTGGTTTTGTTCTTTTTCTCTTTTATTTCATTTTATCCCCAAATTATTGTAATTTCCCTTTAAACACTGCAATATTGTATATACCTCTAGTTAAAAATCTTTAGAGTTTTAAGTTGATTATGTTTCCATGATCCATTGGGGAAATTAGTCTCCCAAAGGATCACAGGGGGAATGTATAAGTGGAAATTTTGTGTCTTTTGAACTACATTCCCCAAAATTCCTTTCATCTCCCAGCATCCCTTTCCCTGCACCCCCACATTTACATCTTCACATTATTGTTTATATAATTCTGTAACTCCTCCCTCTCTCTTTTTTCTGCAACCACAGCTTGTTTAGCTAACTTTTTTTACTTTAGTTACTATAAATAAACTTTATAAAATATAATACTTAGTTATTGTATATTAATTTTAATCTTTACAGATCTCATCAATATGGGTATTCTCTTTACCAATGAAGGCCATTATTGACAGAAGACCTTCCTAGTACTCCCAGTTGCAAATGCCTTTCCCTCTGAGATTCCCTTCCATCAACTCTGTCTATATCTTGGATGTACCAATTTATTGAAAAGCTGTTGTAGGAGCCATATCCTAACCTCCCAGCATTCATGCAAAGTTGACTAGTTTTTACATAAATGGCATTGAAACCCATCCTCACATTTCCCACCCAGTCAAGACCAGAGACTAAAGATTTGGACTATTGGCATCACTTCTTGGTTACATAAGTACAATTATAGCCACAAGAAGCTTCAGGTACTTCCTGGTAGCTGGCACAACAGAGCAGAAACAAGGGGGCTTTCTCTGCATTGTTGAATCAACTCATATCTTTGTGGACCATCCTTTCCCTATTTTGCCACAATAAATCTTTTATTAACAGTTGAACAACTTCTAGGTGTCTCTTTTCATTCTAGTATCAAACATAAACTACCAGAGAATTAGGCTAAGGCAGGCCTAGCTCAGAACAAGCTCCTTCAGGGAAAGGACTAAGTTTATTTGTTTTATATTCCCCATGTTAGTACCTGGCATATAGTAAGTACTTCAAGAATGCTTTTAAATTGGTTGGTTGGTTGATTTCTCTGCACATCCTCCCATAAATCCTCTAAGGAAGACTTACCAATGTTCTGAAAGCCTTCCTTGAACCTTCAAATATTTTTCCAACAGCAAAGCAATCCTTGGGTTTGAACTTTCCTTTGACTCCTTCATCCTAGATGCTCTCTTCTCTCCTAATTTTTAAAATTTTAACTGCATTATCAACTGGATCACCTTCTTACTGTGCACATTCCCTATGGCTCTGTCCTAGGCCCCTTTTCCTTCTTTCTACATATTCTCTCTTGGAAATCTTAACAGCTCCTGGAAGTGAGATCATGATTTCAGCAGAGAAAACTTCCAAGTCTTCATATCCAGCATACAATCCTTCCCTGAAATCCAAAATGGGCACTACCCATTGTGTACTGAACACTGTGATAATGAGATTAAATCTACCCTGCCCATCTTTAGATTTAATCACCAAAGGTGAAAACATCTCCACTTAACTCACAAATTGGGAAGTCTGTGACCCACATATGCTAAAGTGGGTGATGAATTAGAATTTACTGACTGCCTCCTGGGCAGTTCTAAGAAAAAGCTTCTGTTGTGATTGGACATATAAACTAGGAGAAAGGCACAGGAAGTGATGAATAAGAAGTTCCTTTAAAAAGGGAGTTCAATGAGTTCAGCAAGGCTTTTGGGTTCGTCTTGGATCTGAAGGACCTCTGCTTGTTTGTGACTGGACCTGGGACCCTGAGACCTTGGTGAGACTGCTCTTAAATCTTTCCTTTGGAATTCCATTTGGTGAGTGTGAAGATTAAATCTTCCTGAACTTCTCTTAAGGAACTTTCCTTTCAAATGAGACTCTGTGACTGAAGCTTCATTTATCTCTGGGGCCCTTTGGCCCTTGGGCCTTCCGGCACTCAGGCTCTCCAGCCTTGGGTTCAAGGCTGGATCTTGCTTGACTGAGGACCAATTAGATCTGCCTGGGTTAAACTAGGGGATCAGAGAAAATTACTAGTGTGTTAGATTACTTATCCTATCTTATCCTCTCTCTCATTTCCTTATTTCCTTTTCCTCTCCTCATTTGTCAATAAACTTCCATAAAAGTCATTTTGACTTGAGGTTATACTTTAATTGGGGATTGATAATTATTCAATTCCCTAGTGACCAAACCTTTTAATATACACCCAATCAAAACCCCTTTTTACCCCTTACATTAGCTCTACCTGCATGTTCTTAGAGGCAATGTAATATAGTAGGAAGGACATGTGGCTTTGTAGTCAAAGTCCGCGGATTCAAATCTAACCTCTGATGCTATCTATGTGACTGTGTACAAGGCCCCATAAGTTCCCTGGGTCCCAATTTCCTCATCTGTAAAATGAGGGGCTTGGACCTCTGACATCCATCTTAGCTTTAGATATATGAACCTTTAAGTTAAAAAAAGAAGCTATCTTTCCTCTTAAACTCACCCATTTTCCTGGTTTCCCTATTTCTGTTGAGTGCAAGATTGACCATCTTTCTAATGGCTCAGGTTCATTAACTTTAGTGTTTCCATACCCCACTTTCATCTCTGAGGTTCATTCGATTCTCACATTTTGTCATTTTTATCTCCGCAGGATTTTTCCCATCTGTCCACTTGATGCCTTTGGCATCCTGATTTAGGCCCTCATCACTTTTCACCTGGATTATTATACTAGCTTTCTGTTTGGTCTTCCCATTTCTAGTCTCTCCCCCCTGAGATATATCTGTATGTTGTCGTTGAGTCATTTGCAATTGTATTTGATTCTTTGTGACCCCAGCTGGAGTGTTCTTGGCAAAGATACTAGAGCGGTTTGCCATTTCTTTCTTCAGCTCATTTGACAGATGAGGAAATTGAGGCAGATAGAGTTAAGTGACTTGTCCAGGGTCACATGGCTAGGAAGTATCTGAGGCCAGATTTGAACTCAAGAAGATGTCTTTCTGATTCCAGGGCCCTTGCTCTAACCACTGCATCCCCCAGCTGCCCACTTTTTCAAATAAGAAAACCAAGGCTCAGAGAGGTTAAATACTTTGCCCAGAGTCATCCAGCTCTTTCCTCTGAGCTCATTGTTATTTCCATTACAGCATTCTGCTAAAACGTTCTCATTTCCAAATGATGACTCCGTGAATAATTCAATGCAGTAAAACAATTTATTGATAAAATATCATGCTCAGTTTTGAAGTCTTCCTTGAATGGGCTCGGAGTGCCCTCTGTCAATAAGAAAGCTCTCAATATTTTAGAACAGTCTTCTATCAAGTTTGAATTTTAAAGTACAGATTTAAATGTTTTTATTTTCAAATTGTCCCCCTTCCTGTAGGCCCTCCTCCATTCATTGGGAGGCAAGGAATGAGAAGGATTAGGCATATGGAGCACGTAGCATGTATTTTCACATTAGCCATGTTAGAAGGAAAACTAAACTTATACTTCAGTTTCCACTCTGAGTCCTCTGGAGGCAGATTGCATTTTTCATCATGAGTCCTTTGGAGTTGTCTTGGATCACTGTATTGATCAGAGTAGCTAAGTCTTGCACAGTTGATTATATTTCTCCCAATTACTTCACTGGGCATTATTAGCTCATAGAAGTTTTTCTGAACCCATCCCTTCATCATTTCTTACAGCATGATAGTATTTCATCACAGTCATATTACAGTAATAAAGCATTTACATAGCACTGACCACACGCTAGCCATTGTGCTAAGCACTTTACAAATATTATCTCAGTTGATCTTCACAACAATTCTGGCAGGGATCCTGAGATCATACAGCTAATGAAAGTCTGAAGTCAGATTTGAACCCAGGTCTTCCTGACCCTTGGTTTGTCACTCTAACCACTGTGCCATCTCTCCTTTTCTTTAAATCCTTACCTTCTGTCTTAGAATCAATGCTGTGTATTGTTGGTTCTAAGGGAGAAGAGTGGTAAGGGCTAGACAATGGGGATCAAGTGGCTTATCCAGGGTCACAAAATTAGGAAGTGTCTGAGGGCAGATCTGAACTCAGAACCTCCCAACTCTAGGTCTGGCTCTCAGATCACTGAGCCACCCAGCTGCCCTTATCTATCCTTCTCAACTTATTCAATCCTCCAATCGATCCCCTCATTTTCCAATTCTTTGCCACAACAATAAGAGCTTATTTCCTGTTTCTTTGATCTTTTTGGAGTACAGACCCAGTAATGGTTTTTCTAGGTCAAAGAGTATGTACAATTTAATAGTCCCTTGGGTATAGTTCCAGATTGCTCTCCAGCATGGTTAGGCTGGTTCACAACTCCCCCACTAGTGCATTAGTGTCCCAATCTTCCCACATCCCTTCTAGCATTTGCCATTTTTCTTTTCTGCCATCTAAGTCAATATACCTTGGATTTCTGGGTTTATCAAATACTAGGTCACTGTGGTCTTTTACTTTGGAATATCATGTACCTAATTTATTCCAATCATTAGCTTCTCCATTTCCTATCTTTTAACAGTTTGGGAGGTTGATTATTAAAAGCTCTCTCAGTCAGGTAAAACGAAGCCTAGAGCTGACTGTGGCTCAGGTCATGAGTTTCTTATTGTAAAATTTAGACTTAAATTGAAGAAAGTAGGGAAAACCATCAGACCATAAAGTTATGACCTAAATAATATCCCTTAGGAATATAGAGCAGAGGTGATGAATAGTTTTAAGGGATTAGATCTGGTAGATAGAGTGCCTGAAAACTGTAGACAAGGGAACCAAGACTGGAGATGTGGGTTCAAATCTGGCTTCACAGACTTCCTAGATGTGTGACCATGGGCAAGCCTCTTAATCCTGTAATAGATAACTTCTGGACAAAGATGGAGAACAGCTGAGTGATAGATCATCAGTTATAGAACTTGGAAGTTACCCAGATGGCATGAGCCAAGGGCAAAAGACAGTTGGGACCACCTCTATAAAATCCCAGGGGCTCAGCCACTCCAGGTCTCAGTCTTAAGAATGGAATTCCTGGAGGGAGAGGGTGGTGAAGGATGGGTAGACCTATAGACCTGCAGATCCAGCATCCATACCTTATTGCCACAAGAAGTTCATTCATCTATTACTATACAGAGCTGAGAGATAACAACAGCACAGCTGCCAAGAAGAACATCACTACCCCTTCCTTTCCTTTGGTCTAGACCACAGCCGGGTCTGACCAGAGTCTCTGAGGGGAGAAGAATCTCCAGCCAATTACCAACTTGATGCTCATTGATTTAGATGACTTAAACCTTCATTAGATATAGCATAGCCGTTCCCAATAGCCCTTACCTTATCCTGATTCCTACCCCTTTGAGTCAAAGGATTAAACCCCATTTCAAACCTGATTCAAGTGAAGTCTGGCATTCATTCCAACAGCAAGTGAATAGCTACAGCCAAAGGGGAAAGGGATTTACCAGAATCGCAGTCAGTTCGTATTATCCATTCAAAACCCAACAACTAGCCCATTACCAACCTTTCTCATCTAACCTAACCCCAAGCCAAGGAACCAGAGGAGCTGCTGAACAACATATACAGCTGCTCCCTCAATAACTTTGGCTTGGGCACTGTTAGTGGGATCATGTGCTTAGCTGAGTCAATCATCCATAAGCCCTAGTGGGTACCAGCACACCTTGGTGGCCATCACTATCCCACTCAGCCTAGATCCATTTACCACCCGAGGATCTTGGGCCAGCTTATCAGGCCCAGCTTATAGGAGCACCTTCCTATCTATCCTTCCTTCTAGTTACCCCACCACCTTTGAGCATAATAACAATCCCAAATGCCTAGCTCTTATTTCTCTTCTGCCTTGGAACCAATTCACAGTATTAATTCTAAGACAGACGGTAAGGGTTTAAAAAAAAAAGATTATGGACATCAGCTTGAGTGCTCTTGGAGTGGTATCTTGGAGGCATTAGAAGAAATGTTTAAAAAGCATCCAGTATATTGTGGGAACCCTTTGTACTAAATTTATGGAATGATCATGGCCAAGAGTTGCATAGGGTGGGAAGGCTTGGCTATGTGGCAATCTGCATAGATGGAGAGTACATCTTATCAATGAGATCACAAATTCATTAGAGTATTAAAGAGTAAGATGTGGTTACTCTCATCAGAATGCAATTTAATCCTCTAAACCCTTATTAAAATCTTATGTATGAGATATGAAGAAAAGGGCAATAGAGAAGCACCTCATCTGTGAAAGTAGACTGCAACACATTGCAAATGAGGAATTATGAAGAAGCAGAGTAAAGGAAACATATGAAACCAAGAAAACATATGAAAGAAAAAGAAAAGGGCTGTTCACATAGAAAGAGCAAGAGATAAGTAAAAGTGGCCCTTTTGCTCCACTACTTGGAGAGTTTGTGGGAGCAATGTGGACATGTATTGAATAGGATGGACAGGCATGGATGAACTTCAATTTCCATCATAGGAGAGAATACCCACATTGATGAAATTATAGATTCATTTGAATATGTGCATGGCTCAGTAGAATGTAAACTCCCTGAAGGCAGGGACTATTTTATTTTGATTCCTGTATTCCCATTGCTTCGCACAGTGTCTGGCACACGGTCGACATTTAATAAATGCTTATTGATTAGAAGATAATGGCTGTCTTTCCAAAACTGATACATGGGACTTCCTAGTTGAGGGAACTCCCTGGCATACATTGATCAAGAATTTAAGTCAATAGAAATTGAATTATTGAGAAGAAATTTCATATAGAAGAGAGAGAATAGCTCTTCTTTCCTGGGATGATAAATAAAAAAACTGTTAACATTTTAGGATGAGGAAGACATTTAAGGGGATTGCCACCCAAGGTCAAAACAATAGGAAATGCATTTATATTGAAATAGGAGGATTTGGGAAGAAGACAAGGAAAACTTGCCTTAAAAGGATGTGATATATTAGTGAGGACTACTGTGGATTCTTCTTATAACAATAAGCTTCTTCGGAATGCTTTGAAAATTGAACTAGTTGATGACAATCCAACAAAATCTCTCCTAGTCCTATCCTGCCCTATCTCCTGTGACGGAGAGTTGAATGAGAGAGATGTTTGTCTGGTGTATTTTTTCATCATTAATAATCACTGCCCACAGAAACCTAAAACTCTGTGAGACACCAGCATCACCAGGAGCAAAAAGACTGCTACAAAGAGAAGTGAGAAGAACCAAAAGAACAATCTCTACTCTTGGTGTCAAACTCAAATAGAAATGGAGGCCAATTGAGCCCACATATTGGCTTAGAAAACCACATAATAACATCATCTATGTTTTACTGCATTTTTGTTTATTTTGCTAAATATTTCTCAATGATATTTTATTTATTTGTTTTTTATCATATACTTAGCTTTCATTTATTTATTAGGTAAAGTTTATATTTTTATTTTTTGGGGGGTATTTCTATTTTTTATTTTTTAGAATATTTTTCCATGATTACATAATTCATGTTCATTCACTCCCCCCCCCCCCAATTCCTCCCTACCCTCCCTATAGCCAATGCGCAATTCCACTGGGTTTTACATGTTACAGTGATCAAGACCTAATTCCATATTATTGATAGTTGCACTGGGGTGGTTGTTTAGAATTTACATCCCAAATCATATCCCCATCAACCCATATGTTTAAGCAGTTGTTTTTCTTCTGTGTTTCCTCTCCTGTAGTTCTTCCTCTGAATGTGGATAGCGTTCTTTCTCATAAGTCCCTCAGAATTGTTCTGGATCACTCCATTGCTTCTAGTACAGAAGTCCATTACATTCGATTTTACCACAGTGTATCAGTCTCTGTGTACAATGTTCTCCTGGCTCTGCTCCTTTCACTCTGTATCAATTCCTGGAGGTCATTCCAGTTCACATGGAATTCCTCCAGTTCATTATTCCTTTGAGCACAATAGTATTCCATCACCAACAGATACCACAGTTTGTTCAGCCATTCCCCAATTGAAGGACATTCACTCATTTTCCAATTTTTTGGTACCACAAAGAGCACGGCCATAAATATTTTTGTACAAGTCTTTTTCCTATGATCTCTTTGGGGTCTAAACCCAGCAGTGGTATGGCTGGATCAAAGGGCAGGCAATGTTTTAGTGCTCTTTGGGCATAGTTCCAAATTGCCATCTAGAATGGTTGGATCAATTCACAACTCCACCAGCAGTGCATTAATGTCCCAATTTTGCCACATCCCCTCCAACATTCATTACTTTCCTTTGCTGTCATGTTAGTTAATCTGCTAGGTGTGAGATGATACCTCAGAGTTGTTTTGATTTCTCGATGACATTTTAATCTGGTTCAGGTATCACTTTGGAGCGTTGTTGGCCCACTGTGACTGCAGGTGTTTTAATACCTTCCATCTATACAATAAGAACCACATTGACAAAAAACTTGAAAAATATGAGAACTCTGATAAACACAATAACCAACCATAATTTCAGAGGACCCTTGATGAAAGTTGCCACCCATCTCCTGATAGAAAAGTGATGGACTCAGGTATAGAATTTTATATATGTGTGTGAATAAACACACATACTATATGCATGAGTATAGGTGTGTATGTACATATGTGTGTGAAGTGTGTGTATATATATACACACACGCATTTGACAAAAGAGATATTTGTTTCCCTCCATATCTGTGCATATTTGTTATAATAGTTTTCTTTTACTTTTTTTCTAATGGAGAAGGGAGAAGTGGGAGAGAAAGAAAATAAATTTTTGTCCATTGAAAAAAATAATAAAGCCAAGGAAGAGAGAAACAGAAAAAGAGACAGAGGGAGGGAGGAAGGGAGAGGGGTGGGAAAGAGAGCTACAAACTGTTGCCAGTTCTAAAAAGAAGTATCTCCTCTTCCCCAGTCTCTAGAGCAAATAATGAATGCAGTTCACGATGACTAAAAATAAAATAATTAGCTGGGAAAGAAATTTCAAGGAGAGAAATTAAAGATAATCACTTTCAAGATAATGGCATCAAGGTGTGACACACTTAACTAAAAGTTCTAGTTTAAAATCAGGTCATTTGAAATAGAATTCTTTTAAAATTTGGGGAAATAGTAGAACCATAATCTTTACTTTAAAAAAATTACTGGAAGTATAGTTGATGTAGATTTATTCAGGTGGTCCGCTTAGCTTTCTAAGACACAACAAGACAGTCGTTTCTCCTTGGTAAATTATTTGCCCAGGTAAAAGTCTTGGGGTTATAGCTCCCCATCTGGTCTGACCTTACAGTAGAGGAAACCTAGTTCCAGGGAGGTTAAGGGACTTGCCTAAGGTCACACAGATAATAAGCATCAGATATAGATTTTAAGTCTAGGTTCTCTGGCCCCACAACTTCATTCCACTTTCACCTTTGATTGGTTTCACTGAACTGAGTTGAAAGCTCTTCATTTTTTTCTTGGCTGTTGTTTGAATAAGTTTGGTTTTTGAAGATTTACTTTGGGTCCTGGGAGCACTTAAAAAAAGCAACCTTACAACAACAAACAGGACTCCAGAACATCAGGCTGCCTGTTTCTCTTCACATCAGGTTCAACATGCACCCAATTTTCAAGTGAAGATCCTGTACTTGAAAAATCAAGTAGGAGCCACAGGCAAGGGAGCTACAATGTTCCAGAAACATGGTGTGGACCCAAGGATAATGGACCAAACGATCAGCAAGGCTTAGCTCTGTTTTTGTGCCTTCTAGGAACAACCTTCACCCTCTCCCCACCCCAATAAAAATCATCTCTGTTGAATAGGAAATTAATGGCTTCCTTACACCTTGACCACCCTGAGAATTTTGTGTTGCATTTCCCAGCACCTGTGACCTTTAAATAGCAGCACTTAGAAAAGAGGAGTCTGTATGTCCATAGAGAAGAGTCACTGTATTCATAGCCCAGCCAGTGTTTTAAATCCCAGGCCAAGCTCACTACTCTCTCCTTATAAAACAGGAAAGCTGTTCCATGGTCCATTTAAACAACTTTCTTCACAACAGTAGCCTTCATACCCTTCTAGAATGCTCTCCTCCTTTCCTCTACCCTGTGGAATCCTTACCTTTCTTCTCTCTTGGCATAAGAGCTGCAGGATTCCCCTAGGTGTCCGTAGTCTTTCCCTCTCTAAATTATTTCATGGTTGCCTTTCTGGTACATGTCGTAGCTCCCCAGTGGAATGGGCATAAGCTCCCTGAGGGCAGGGACTATTTTGTTTAAAGTTTTGCCTCTCAGCCCAGATCTTTGCACACATTAATGCTGTCCAGTTGTGCCCGACTCTTGGTGACCCCATGGACCATAGGCTCTTCTCTTCTCCAATTTTCTCTCCAAGTCTGTTCAAGGGCACCTTCGAAAGTTCTATGCAGCTAAAAAATCGAGCCTATTATAAATGTCACATCTAGCTAACTGCTCCACGGGCTTCATAAGCCATAGCTTAAACATTCAAGAGCTGACCAGGGCCACCTGCAAAATATCTATTAACAGGAATGGGACCTGGGACTTCACTGAAATAGTAAACTCCTGTGAAGAAAGTCCTTCCACCAGAGCCGGCTAGAGTGCCAACATTTATCTAAAGCCTCGTGCCCACTTGTGCCAGAGACAAGGTCTTGCTGGACTCGAGGCTGGCTCTGTTCCCTACACCCCACTGCCTCTCATAGCATTGAAATGCTGCTAATTACAGTGGGACAGTGCTAATTCTAAAAATAACAATAGCATCTCATGCTTTATATAATGCTTGAAGTTGACAAAACACTTTTTTCTCTGAAAAATGATAGTTTTGAGGGCCATATTTATGTGTATGTAATCTATAGAGAGAGAATCGACATGGATATAATATCTATATACAAAATCTACTCCCACAGAGACACACAGAATCTTATGATCTTGACACCAACTGAGTGAGTTAGGTAGTATGGAATTCTCTTCTCCCTTTTTAAAAAAGTTTTTTGAAAAATGTATTTAATTAATTAATCAATTTAGGATGTTTTCCCATGGTTCCATGGTTCATGTTTTTCCTTCCCCTTCTCCCAGCCCTCCTCTTGTGGCCAATGAGCAATTCGTTTTACATGTGTTATTGATCAAGAGCTATTTCCCTATTATTAGTATTTGGACTAGGGTAATTGTTTAGTGTCTTCATCCCCAATAATATCCCCATCAGCCCATGTGTTCAAGCACTTGTTTTTCTTCTGTGTCTCTGCTCCCACAGTTCTTTCTCTGGATATGGATAGCATTCTTTCTCATAAGTCCCTCATAGCTGTCCGGAATCATTGCATTGTTGCTAGTACAGAAGTTCACATCTTTCGATTTTACCACAGTGTATCAGTCCCTGTATACAATGTTCTCTTAGTTCTGCTCCTTTCACTCTGCATCAGTTCCTGGAGGTCTTTCCAGTTCACATGGAATTCCTCCAGTTCATTAGTCCTTATAGCACAATAGTATTCCATCACCAGCAGATACCACACTTTGTTCAGCCATTCCCCCATCAAAGGGCATCCCCTCATTTTCCAATTTTTTGCCACCACAAAGAGCACAACTATAAATATTTTTGTATCTTTGTATAAACCCAACTATGGTATGGCTGGATCAAAGGGTAGGTAGTCTTTCTCTTCTTCCTTTTGCAGAAGAGGAAACTGGGATTCAGAGATAAGAAAGAAATTTGGAAGTGGACTCTAGAATTCAGGCATTCTGATGTACAAACCCAGCATTCTGGTCACTCTGGATCACCACTGCTGTGCCTGGATGAGTCAGGAATTCCTCAGGAGTGTCTTGCACATAATAGGAGTTTAGTTTCTATTTATTGCATGATGAATTGTTGGCCAGGGGAAATGTACTTGAAACAGTTTCCAGGGATGCTATGAGGCAGCTAAAAAGTCCTGGGAAATAACTTCAGACAAACCAGCTGGGGTGTTTTATACTAATAGTGCTGTGTGTATCCTGAGACTCACAGACACAATTATAGACAACACCTGCCTTAGAAAATAAAAATGGGAGCAACTAAGAAACAAAAGGCGGTCTCCCTAATATGGAAAGGGAGTGGGAAGCTGGGTGGCTCAGTGGATTGAGAGCCAGGCCTAGGTTCAAATATGACCCTCAGACACTTCCTAGCTATGTGACCCTGGGCAAGTCACTTAACCCCCCACACACACACATTGCCTTGCCCTTACTGCTCTTCTACTTTAGAACCAATACATAGAATTGATTCTAAGTTGGAAAGTAAGGGTTCAAATAATAATAATAATAATAATAATAATAATAATAATAATATGGAAAGGAAGAATGGTCAAGTGGGTTTTTAGATGAATAATGATAATAATAAAGAGCATTTAGATAGTGCCTACTCTGTGCCAGGCATTGTGTGAAACACATTGTAAATATTATCTTATTGGATCTTCACAAAAACTCTGGAAAGTAGGTATTATTATTATACCCATGTTATAATTGAGGAAACTGAGGCAAACAGATGTTAAGTGATTTCCTCAGTGCCACAAAATTTGTGTTTGAGCCTAGATTTGACTTCAGGTCTTCCTGACTCCTGGTTTTATCCATTGTGCCATCTAACTACAACATAGCATTATATATCACTATCAAAGAACTTATAACATTCCATATGTATGCATGTTCCATCACCCCAAGGAGCCCTTGCTTCCTGATGAGTAAATTAATTAATTGTCTATTTTATCTACTGTAATCCTTGTTTTATATTGAATTCTTCCTTTACTCATTGTTTTAAAAGGTATTTCCTTCTTGCTTCTCTAATTTATCTATTGGGCAAGTCACTTAACCTCTATCTACCTCAGTTTTCTCAACTGTAACTGTAAATGAGGATATTAGCACGTTTCCCAAGGTCCCTTCTCTTCCCTTCCATCGAACATTAAAATTTACAATTATTTTGCACATTTAGATCAGGCAAGAATAATTATATCCATTTTACAAATGGGGTAACTGAACCCAAGAGAGGAATGACTTCCCCTAGTGATTTAGGGACATTATATCACATATATTTACAAACTACTTCTTATGACAACTTTCTCCAAGGAGGGATATTATTTTTATTTTCATTCTAGAATTAGAAAAAAATAGTGATTCAGGGGCAGCTGGGTAGCTCAGTGGATTGAGAGTCAGGCCTAGAGACGAGAGGTCCTAGGTTCAAATCCGGCCTCAGACACTTCCCAGCTGTGTGACCCTGGGCAAGTCACTTGACCCCCATTGCCTACACTTGCTAATATTCCACCTATAAGTCAATATACAGAAGTTAAGGGTTTAAAATTTAAAAAAAATAGAGTGATTCTTTAGGAATTGGGGGAGTGATTATGATCCAGTGGTTTTATAAAACAAAATTGCTGCTCTAGTTTACATTCTCCTCTTTTGAAATTCTTTTTGTCCATGGCCCAAGAGGAAAAGAAAAAAAAATCTATGGATTACTTTTTCTTTGAGTCAAAAACCTCTTCTGTGATTTGATATTCTTTTTTGAATGAAGTATTTTTAGAGAAGAAAGTTGTAGAAGGCATGGAATCCATTTTGATCTGCTTCAACAAATGACATTTCCTAAGTCTGTAGCCTCTTTAGTGGTTTGAGACAGAATATTATTCAGAATTAATGGCGTATTTGTATTGAAATTGAAGGGAGTCTTCAAAAAGTCCTTCATTGAAGGGTATAGATCTGTCTGGGCAACCATTCACATTAATATGTTGTATGATATAGTTGGGGATGGGGGACTTTGAGTCTTACTAAGGCCAAAAACAAGTATCATGGATTTTCTCCTGAAAGATTGGCTTGTTATTGTCTCAATTTGTGAATATTGTACACAGTTAGGCCTTGATGATGTTAATAATAATAAAGAGGCATCTTCTTCATGCAATTTGGATGAAAGTAACTAAAATACAAGATACTCAAGCAACAGAATCCCAATATGATTATAAGTTAATGAGTTAAGATGAAATCAGGTACATAAGTGATCACTCTTATAAACAGATTAACTTGATCCAATTTGTTTAGATTTTGAAAGTAATAGAGATAATATTGGAAGTAATATTAGACACTCCAAAAAAGAGCTTCTAAGAGAATTCCTGGTGGAAGATCCCTCTAACTCATCCCAATTGTGGCATTCATACATTAGAAGTCTTCTCTGCTTCTTTGGTCTTTCCCTCCGATTGACTAGCTCTTCCCAGAGATTGCATCTTAAGAAGATCATCTTCTAGACCAATGGTTCCCAAACTTTTTTGGCCTACTAACCCCTTTCCAGAAAAAAAATTACTTAGCACCCCTGGAAATTAATTTTTAAAAAATTTTAATACCAATTAATAGGAAAGATAAATACATCTGTGACCATCACCGCCCACCTGGATCGCTGCAGCTCCTACCAGGGGGTGGTGGTGCCCACTTTGGCAATCACTGTTCTAGACCATCCATGTCTCCTTTCTCTACAGGCTGCCTCTGGACTTTCTCTACCAAACCCTCTAGTTGGTTCCTTCATTTTTCAAGTCCCTTTTGTGCACTGTCTTTCCCCCGACTGAATGCAAACTCCTTCAAAACTGGGAAGACTTGTATGAACTAGTGCAAAGTGAAGTGAGCAGAACCAGGAAAACACTGTTCATTGCAACAACAATATTGTAAGATGATCAACTGTGAAAGATCAGTTACTCTGATCAAAGCAATGATCCAAGACAATTCCAGAGAAATCACGATGAAAAATGCTGTCCACTTCCAGAGAGAGAACTGATGAGCTCTGAATGCAAAGTGAAGCATATTTTTTACCTTTATTTTTATTGTTTTATTTTGTTTGCATTTTCTTTTGCAACATGGCTAATATGGAAATGTTTGGCATGACCTCACATGTAAAATCAAAATGAAATTTTTTTCCTTCTTAAAGTGTGTATCTGTGGTGGAGGTGCAGAAGAGAGAGTATTTGGAAGCTCAAAATTTTAAAAAATGATTGTTAAAAATTTTATGTGTAATTGGGAAATATTTAACGAAATACATTTAAAAGTTTTTTAAAAAAAGAACAACTAAAAATTTTCAAAGCTCCTTGAGGACAGAGGCTGTTTTTCTTTTTGCATGAAGTACAATGTCTGACATATAGTAGATGCTTAATAAATGCATGTTTACTGACTGACCACTGAATTGTGTCCAGAAAGCCACAAAATGTGTTTTTCTTCAAAACTTCTGGAAGCTGTCTTATAGTTTTCTAGTTCTCCTTCCTAAAGTAGTCAGTCTGTTTGGGATTTAAGTATAATAACTCATAAATATATATATATGTATACATATACGTACATATATATACATGATATCTTATTTTTTATATATTATCTCACTTCTTATATATTATCTCCTTTGAGATGTATGACAACCCAGTGCAGTAGGCCCTACTGATATTATTCTTCCCATTTCACTGAGGGGGAAACTGAGGTTTGGAGAGGTGCCTTAGATGTTTTTCAGAGCCTCACAGCTTGTAAATGTTAGAGATGGGATTTGAATGCAGGTCCTTGTGACTTTGAGGCCAACACACAATCCCCACAACATGTTCATTGCCTCTCCTAAGAATATAAAACACTGTTAGCAAAGTCTGGGTGGAAAAGGAAATCGGTGTTTGACCAGGTCCTCTGAGTGCATTTGCACTGGCGACCTTCAGAAAAAAAGCCTTTCATCCAGCTGGAAGGTATTTTGGACTAGCCGCCTAGCCTGACATAAAACAGGAAACAATCAATAAGGATATTTGCTCTACCCTTCCCACATCCAAAGACAACAAAGTCCAGGGGGGGAGGATTCACTGAAAAAAAGAGCAAGAAGAGAAGGTTCTCACATCCCTCTTCCTGACAGTCGTCTGCATCAATGTGGCTTTCTTCAACTTTAGGAACATGGATTTGCTTTCTGGATTATGGGTGCTTTGGAGTCATTCACTTATTTCCAAATACTTCTAGCTTCAGGATATTAATCATTCCTGTCCAACAGTAGTAAATAGACTTTCAGGAGAGCAAACAAAACTTGTCTCAAGTACAAGGCCTATGTCCAAACATCACCCAATGACCCATAGCTGGGTTGTCTCACCTAAGCTTCTCTTTTTATTAGGACAAAACTGAGGCCCAAAGTGGGAGGGGATCCACGGTCACCCTTAGAGGAAGAGTGGAAGGAGAGTTGGGGAATGGCTGACCAAGCTGTGGGATATGATTATAATGGAATACTATTGTGCTCTAAGAAATGATGAGCAAGATGATCACCAAAAAAACCCCAGAAAGACTTATATGAAGTGATGCAAAGTGAAGTGAGCAGAACCAGGAGAACAAGTCACACAGAAATATCAATATTGTAGACATCCAACATTTGAAAGACTAAAAAAAACTCTGATCCATGCAATAATAACTCGATTCCAGATGACTCATGATAAAATATGCTACCTACTTCCTGAAAGCATGAAGGACTCAGAGTGTAGATTGAGACATAATTTTTTTTTTTTTTTGGACAGGGCCAAAGCAGGAATTTCTCTTTCTTGGCTATACATATTTATAATAGAACTTTTATTTTTCTTTCTTTTCTATTGTATGAGTGAAAGGAATTGAGAGGAAGAGAAGATGGATTTCTGCTGATTGAAAAAAATTAATTAAAATATTTTTATATCTTTTATTTTTAAATCTTCTTCATCTTTGAATGCATCTCTCCCCCTCCTCTACTCAAGAAGTCAAAACTTGTAATGAAGACTAGTAAAGATACAAACCAAAGAGCAGCTCAAAAAAAACTAGCCCACACATCAACTGTGCCAACAGTATAATCCATGTTCCATACCTTAATGCAAGGGTCAGCAACGTATGGCTCTCGAGCCAGATCTGGCTCTTTTGAGGGCCACATAGGGCTCTTTCTGCAGGAGCCATAAAGTCCATTTTTTTTCAGGCGCTGTTACAGGAGCTGCACTGTGAGCACTGTATGGCTCTCGTGAAATTACATTTTAAAAATGTGGTGTTTATGGCTCTCACGGCCAAAAAGGTTGCCGACCCTGCCTTAATGGATCACCTCCTGCTCTCATCTTTTGTACAGGAGTAAATACAGTGTTTAGATTCTTTTTCATTTGTTTCTTTTTTTTTCATTTACATTGTTATTGTAGTTTTTGTAATGAGTGTAATCAGTGTAGCAAGGATGCTTTGGCTGGTGATCTCAGGGTTCCAGAGTATCTAGGAAAATAGGAGGGGAGTATTTTTCTTCTACTACCATCAGATTGAGTTCCCTCTGACTGTGTTCTCCTTCAATTTGCCCCAGTTCCACTTAACTATTTAATATCAGTTCGCTTTTTTATACAAGGGACATTTCCTTCAAAGACATAACAAGAACAAATGCAAATAAAATTGTTTTTCTCCTCAATACTGTGTAAATAGAGTTAGCTCAAGCCCATTCATAGTTAAAACTCAAGCCACCAGAGAGGATGTCATCCCCACCTCCCTTAGTGGGGAGGGGAGATGAGTTACCCACACGTGACAATAAATAACAAATCAAGAACAAGGGACGGCCCTTTGGGCAGTCCAAATCAGCGTAGAGGCTGCCATTTGTCCACTTGAATTAGAGGTGGACCCACGGGAAGTGAAGAGAGACACCATCTCTTTAAGTATGTTGGTTACTTCCTGTTGGGGGAGTTCCCGCTTTGAACTTGGTGCTGAAGCATCTCGGCTGAGACCTCAGACTGCTTCCACTCTGAATTGTCATGTGGGTAAGTTAGGCTGACTTCCTTGGCCTACCTTGGCCTTTCCAGACACTCTCTACATTAAGTAGGCCTCTTGCCTCCCTAATTGCTAAGGCCTTGTGGCTTGTAGCCTAGTTTAATTAGCTTTTCAATTCTCTCTCTGCCCGGGCCTCCGGGAGGCCTGGGCTAGCCTCTCCCTCTCTCTATTTCCCTACCTTCTACCTTTCTAATTGTAAATAATCTACCTTAAACAGGATCCTGACTTGGGTCTGTTTTAATTATGGAATCAATCTGAATTATTGATTCCTGGCGGCCACACTTTAATATATCTATATAATATCTAAATTATCCGAATATTACAATACCTGGGCACATACTGTCTTTTATCCCATCTGTCAAGGAAAATGGGCTCAAAACTTAACTTAATTCTTACATAGTATTGATCCCTCCAAATTCATGTCCATCTATGGCAAAGGTGCCATCACCTCAGCTTCTATTGTTCTGCAGCAGAGAAGATTTCCTAAAGATCACTCTTCATTTACATCAAAGTTGGACTGGCTATAAAATTTAGATTCTAAATTCTAGATTCCTGTGCCTTGCTTTTCTGTGCTTTTGAAACTTAATAGGTTTACTCCCTTCACTTAGAATGGCAAAGACCATATGCAGAGGCCAAAGACTGTGGTTCATTTCTTAGAGCCATATGGCCTCACTGGGGAGAAGATCTTAAGGCCTTTCTCCTTATAGCATTAACTTTCACTGGACACCAGAAGTAAAGTAGCCCAACTACAAACAAAGCTACTAAAAGGATTGGGGCAACAGAGACCTGGCAGAAACTCCCTTCACAAACATTATAATACAAAGTAAAGCAAATCTACAATGTCTGATGAAAGGATAGAATCATGAAGTTTCCTCAGAGGGCACAGGACAATAACAAGAAACTCCATATGAGCAGTTTTAGAAAGTTTAAATCCATAATAAAGAATCACTCTAGAGAAGTAAAAAATGAATAGATTTGGAATACAAATGCAAAAATAATGAAAAAGGAGAAAAGTTGGGGGAAGAGCACAATTTAGACAATGATTATTCATTTTGGAAGATTTATTGAACTCGGAGTTACTTCTGTGTATCCTGTTTTCAAGGTCAGTCACTTTGGTTTGTATAGAAAACTGTAACATGGAGATGGCAGGGTGGAATTCCTACAAGATACAGGATCAAGCCTCAACCCAGAATTCCAGGGCACCACCCACCCCAGAGAACTCTGGGTGATGGGGCAGTTGATTCCTGGGGGTTGGAAGTGAGCAGATCACTGCTTGCTGATCCCAGTTCTTGATTGCTTTGGGAGCCTTGTGGCTTAAAATCTACATAAGCCATTTTGGTTCTTCCCAGCAGCTAGCCTGTTTAGCTGAACCTTTCCAGCAACAGCACAATTGTTATTTAGTTATTTAGATATTAGAAGAGATTAATTATAGGCATTGAGGGCAAGCTAGATATAAAGGCTACCTTCTCCTTCTTTGGGGGAGGGGCTGTTTCAATCTAACAGTTTAGGGCTTCCCAGACCTTATTCTATCCTTGAGAAAACCTCCCTCCCTTTCCCTTCCTCACTTATCAGTAAACCTTCATCTTTTAGGAGCAGTGCCTGGCTATTATTTACAACCATCTTCAAGCTTAATTCCTTCAGCAGAGTGGCCCTTTCAAGTCAGTTCTTCCTTCTGTCCCTGATAGCTATATGACATCAAGCTTCTCCTATTATCCCTTAGTCAAACCTGTGGGGAAATAAGTTGAGAAAGTCAACAACTTTAGGAGACTAGCCTGGCCTAGCCTTGTCAGAAGACATCTCTTCAACCACCATTTCCAATTGATTTCTAACTGCTTGTTGGGATGGGAGAGAAAGGAGCACTGAGCTAGATTGTGCCCTTCCCTTTTCACTCAAGCCTTTCAGTGGGGGAGGAGTGAGTCCAGCAGGTTACTGATCACTGGCATATCTTCAGCTTCTCACAATATCACTGTTGAAACCAACATAACAAAAACATGCATTATTTTCATGTTAATAGTTTATAATTCTTCTTTAGGAGACCATTCATTCATACCCACCTGACCACTTAGCCTCCTATGAACTCATAGATGTGTGTTAATTCTCTATGTATCTTGGATATCAGACCATTATCAGAGTTATTCAACAGGAAGTTTTTTCTTCCCCTCTCTAAAATGGTGCTTCTCTTCTTTTTCCTAGTTTTAATGGTTTTATTCATGCAAAAGAAAAAAAGAAGAAAAAACTTGAAATGTTTCCTTTAATAAAAACAATCCATTTCATCATCTTTGATAAGCTGGATTCCTTGTTTGGTTAAGAATTAACAAGGATGTCCTTATTGCTAAAGCTTATACCATTTTCATCTTCCTTGTCTTCTACATTTCCGACACAATCACCTCTGTCCTTTGAATCCTTTAATTTTCTTTTAAACCCTTACCTTCTATCTTAGAATCAATACTGTATTTGTATACATTGTTCCAAAGCAAAAGAGAACTAAATGACGTGCCCTGGGTCACACAGCTAAGAAGTGTCTGAGGCCAGATTTGAACCTAGGACTTCCCATCTTTAGGCCTGGCTCTCAATCTACTGAGCCACCTAGCTATTCCTGACCCTTTAAGTTTTGTGATGTTCTCTCTGGATTCTTGTGTCCATCTGACTTCCCTTTCTTAGTTTCCTTTATTGAATTGCCTTCTATCTTTGACTCTCTAACCTTGGACATTCTCCAAGGTTCCGTCCTTAACCTCTTTTCACTCTCTAATCTCTTTCTTCTTAACTCATGTACTCTCATGGTTTCAATGATAATTTTTATAAAAATGACACCAAATCTATCCATCCAGCTTTTATTTTTCTCCTGAACACAAAATAGCACAAATCACATTCCAAACGTCTGTTGGCTATTTCACTTGGATGTGTTGTTCAAACTACAAAATGGAACTTGAGTTCGAGAACTTCTTCTGACATGTGCTGGATGTATTATCCTGGACAAGTCACTTTACTCTATGAGACAATAACTTGTAGAGAAGATGCTGACATTCTCTGATCAGGGAAGTTGCTTGTGCCAAAGAAATTATAGGTCTTCACCCTGTCCCTAATCTGATAGTGATATATAGCAAGATAAATTGAAATGGGGGAAATGATGGAGCAGATCTGAACTCACACTTGTGGCTAGAAATATACTATCACACCCAGGTATACTCATTTACTAAGATACCATTGTGATCTTTTTTTCAAGTTTTGTAATCATAAAGGTAGTATGAGACTGAAAGAACTGAGTTCAAATCCCGTCTGAAATATTTTCTAGCTATGTGACCCTGGACAAATTACTTAATCTTTCTGTGTCAGTTTCCTCATCCGTAAAATGGGGATAATTTGAGCACTTACCCTATTGAGTAAGGATCCAATAAGTTAAAATAAATAAAGCACTTGTTAAGCCTTTAAAGCCCTGTACAAATGCTAGCTATGATTATCCCTTATTTTGTACCTTTCCCATCTGGATTATAGAGCTTTTTATCACATGGATTCAACATTCCTATTAGATGTCCAGGAATTCTTTATCTCTTCACTGTTTTTATTACAACATTGTCCCCACAGTTCTCATTCTGCCCATTTCTCAGCCTGCCATGTCTTCACAAAGCAATTCCATGCCTTCTTCTCATGGCCTCAATCTCACATCAGACATATCCTAGTAAGGCCACCTTTAGTTCTTGAATTTTCAGGTTGACAAATCACCTTCCTCCTCATGACTGTGAAGTGAGAGGGTAGGAACTTCTCACTGGGGATGCTCCCTCTACCAGTGTGAACAAGCCACCCAACCCTTCTAATCTCATCCATGATCTCCCCTTAGTCCACAATGAAATCCTACAATGATGCTCTGTCCCTTGATTCTAATTGTGAGCCCCATTGATTTCTGCTGTAGCCCCAGCTAGGCTGAGTAGGAAAGGCAGTGTTGGGGCAATTTGAGTTCCATCCTATATACTTGAGATCTTCCTTGAGATCTCTTGATTTGGTGTGTAGGAACTGTGCATCACTCAGGACATTCATTCATCAGGCCATTCATTCATCAAGGACTCCCTTGTTCTCGCTGAATGACCAATCATAAATCTTTTGGGTGATGTTTTCAAGAGTCTTTCACATTCAAGACTCATTATGCATAATATGGTGTGGTCTACTTATAGACACCATCCATCTCCCCATTTCCTTGGGATTTAGTCCATTTTATTCTGTGGCATTCTACAATTCATAGCCAAATAGACTCCTTGGGAGAACATGGAGCCTAATGAGGGGATTTTCTTTCAGGGAGAAGGTTAGGGTCATTGAAATCATTCCACAATTTAGGAAACGGATTCTAATTCATCATCTTCCTTCTAATCAGTTCTAGGCTCGTCCACTATGATATCAGTCCAAGATCTATACGCTGATGGGCCAAGGCTAGGGGTAGTGCATTCAAATGAATTTCATTTCCAAAATCTCCAATGTGTAAGGGTGAAAAAGGGGGTTTGAGGGTTCAATATATTAAAAGATGGTTGCCAGAGGACTGAATTATTATCAATCCTCAATTAAGAATAATCTCAAGTCAAAATTGACTTTTGTGGAAGTTTATTTACAATTAGGAAGGTTTAAGGTAGGGAAATTGAGAGAGAGAAACTCTGGCTCGTACCAGAGGCCCAGATCAGGTAAGAATTTAGACCCAGCAGAGGGGTATAGAGGTTAATTAAACAAGGCTTCTAGCCAGGAGGCCTTTTACAATTAGAGAGGCAAGAGAGGCCTCCCTGAGGGTGGAGCCTCCAGAGACACCAAGGGAGGAGAAAGGAAGTCAGTCTAACTTACCCACGTGACAATTCAAAGGGAAGCAGTCAGAGGTCCCACCAGAGTCTCAGCATTCCAACACTCCTCCATGAACCAGAAAAGGTCCTTCGCCAGATGTTCTCTTCCACCGAAGACCTCAGCTGACTGAGGACCTTCTCCTTTTAAAGGGGTCACTTATGCGTCACTTCCTGTGCCTCCCTCCTAGTTTGAGTGTCCAATCACAATAGAAGATTCTCATAGTACTGTCTAAGGGGAGGTCAATTGATTCTGATTCATCACCAATTCTAGCACATGTGGGTTATGGACCTCCCAGAATTAGAGGTGTTCTCACCTTTGATGATTAAATCTAAAGATGGGCAGTGTAGATTAATTTAATTATCACAAATGGCTCCCCATTACTCCTCGGATCAAATATAAGACCCTCTTCTTGGCATTTTAACTTCTTCACAACCTGGCCCCTTACTCTCTTTTCTGGTCTTTTTATACTTTATGCCCCACCACATACTTTATAATCCAGCAACCCTGGCCTGCTTGAGCTTTCCTCTACCCAGAGTTCTGTCTCTGTTTCTGGGCACTTGAATGGACTGTTCTCCATGTTTAGAATGCTCTCCCACTTCCCCTCTGTTTTTTTCTGACTTCCTTCGAGATTATGCTAAAATGCCAGATGCAGTGGGGAAGATTTCCCAGCTCCTTCTGCAGCTAAAGCCTCCCCTGCCAAGTTTACCTTCCATCTATTCTGTAATGAAAGTCATCCAAACCAATCTGCATGCATGTTGTCTTCCCTACTTGAATGGAAACTCCTTGAAGGCAAGAACCTTCTGTTTCTTCTATTCCCGTTGCTTAGCTTAGTGCTGCCATATGGGCTATTCCTCACTGGTTTTAACTAGCTCTCTTAGAAATGAGATCATTCCACCAGTTCCTTCCTCATCACCCAGTTATGGATTCAGAGAAGTTTTTGGATTTAAGTCTCTCTCTTTTCCTTAGTGCTCCTCATTGGCATTCCATGACTCACTCTTATGCAAACTTGACTTGGACACCTGGCTATTTCCCACTTCCATAAACTCTTCTTGGTGCCCAAATGGCAGCTGGGTGTTACAGTGGACAGAGATTTGAGTTCTAATCTGGACTCTTATATTTACTTAGTTGTATCCTCCCGGATGAGTCACATAATCTCCACTGCCTCAATTTCCTCAGTCTATAAAATGTGGAAAATAATGCCATCTAACTTACAAGGTTATTGTGAGGATTCGAAGAGTCAATATTTAGAAAACACTTAGCACAGTGCCTGGCACATAGTAGGTGCTTAACTAATGCTTGTTCCCTTCCTTTATGCCTCCATCCACAGAAGAAGGTATTCCAAAAGTCTTAGCACAATTTTAAGCTGCTAAAGCTCCGATAGCCAGTAAAGATTCATTATGAGAGAATTTCTGGACTAACAGAATTGAGAGGGCTGACTCTCCTGGCTCCTTGACCAGGATGGATAGAGTTTGCAAGAAGTAGCTGTGTCCCAATCCCATTGTTGATACCTCCTGAGCCTGAGGTCTGGGAGACTTCCTCAGGATGCTGTCAGGTTCCCACCTTGCTTGAAAGATGGTGGTTCCCTTTACAAGGACTTGGTTATGTGTGAATTAAAGCGAATAGGAAACAGATATTGTTAACAAACCAAGTAAGAGTGCTTGTACTACTTGAACCCTAGTTCATGTTCTCACACTGTCTATCCAATATTAGGCTTGGCCTGGCTTTTCTGATGACAATTTACTCGGCCAAGCCTTCCTTGGTGACAGCTGCTGAGGCAGCTGGGTGGTACAGTGGGTAAAGTTCAAATCCTGCCTCTGATACTTCCTCGCTTTATGATTCTGGGAGAGGCTTTTAAACTCTTTCCTCCCCTAAAAAATAAGAGTTGAACTTAATGGTCCCTTCCAGCTCTAAATCTGTTGTCACATTTCAGGCTCCCTGCTCTGCTAAACATAGGCTTACTGCCTCCCATTTCTCCCAAGAGGTCCTCAAGAAACTGAACTCAGTTATCTCCCAGCAAACCCAGCTGAATCTGCCAACCCTGTCCGTAGGTGTTCCCCCAGAGCCTGGCTCCTGGACTCTCTCCTACCTGCCTCTATTGATCTCAAGTCTCCTCCATCAGCCCAGAGAATTCATTCTCCCCCACCTCTGACACATTCTGTTATAGATGTTACGAGGAGGAAATCAGTCTGATTTAAGCAAATTAATACTAAGGTGACAGGCAGCACAGCATAATGCCTCATCTTGGAGCCAGGAAGACCTGGGTTCAAATTCTGCCTCTCATATAGATTGACTGTATGATCCTGGGCAAATACGTCACTGTACCTCTTGATGTCTTTGGCAACTCTTTATGACTTGTGCTCCAGAGAAGATGATGCTTTTTAAAAAAATTTTATTAATATTTATTTTTTAGAAAAGTTAACATGGTTACATAATTCATGCTCTTTCCCCTTCACCCCCTGAGTCCCCCCGCCCAAGGCTGATGCGTATTTCCACTGGTTTTAACATGTGTCGTTGATCAAGACCTATTTCCAAATTGTTGATAGTTGCATTGGTGTGGTAGTTTCCAGTCTACATCCCCAATCATGTCCACCTCAACCCATGTGTTCAAGCAGTTGTTTTTCTTCTATGTTTCCTCTCCTGCAGTTCTTCCTCTGAATGTGGGTAGCGTTCTTTACCATAAATCCCTCAGAATTGTCCTGGGTCATTGCATTGCTGCTAGTACAGAAGTCCATTACATTCTATTTTACCATAGTGTATCAGTCTCTGTGTACAATGTTCTTCTGGCTCTGCTCCTTTCACTCTGCATCAATTCCTGGAGGTCTTTCCAGTTCACATGGAATTCCTCTAGTTTATTATTCCTTTGAGCACAATAGTATTCCATCACCGACATATACCACAATTTGTTCAGCCATTCTCCAATTGAAGGACATCCCCTCATTTTCCAGTTTTTTGCCACTACAAAAAGCACAGCTATAAATATTTATGTACAAGTCTGTTTATCTATGATCTGTTTGGGGTACAAACCCAGCAATGGTATGGCTGGACCAAAGGGCAGACAGTCTTTTATAGTGCTTTGAATATATTATTTCATTTGATTGTTGTGGCCATCCTGGGATGCAGGTGCTGATATTATGCCCCTTTTATAGTTGAGGAAATTGAGGAAGAAGACTTGCCTGGGGCCACAAAGCTAGTCAAGGGTCTGAGTCTGATTTAAACTCAGGTCTTCCTGATTCCAGGCCCAGCACTGTACCTTCTAGCTGCTTCAATTCATTGATTTATGTTCAATAAGCAAACATTTCTCTTTCTGTCACAGATGGGTAAGAATAAGGATTGGATTTGTGATTTCACTGACATAGGGAACTCCCAAGTGAGAAAATTCCCTCTACCAAGGTGTTAGCACTTTCTTCGCAACTTATAGAGTTGCCCAGAACACCAAGAAGTTAGGGGATTCTCTCAAGTTGAGGTTCAGAGGCCCCACTTGAACCCTGGGTTTGTGGTCAGTTCCCTATCCATTATTCACCACTGCCCCATAGTCATCCTTCTGAAAAATAAAAATTATAAAAAAAATATCATGTGTGTCATAAAATAGGAAGGGTGGGCCAGCTCTACACCTGCTTGGGAAGAGAAAGGATCTGAGAGTGACACCAAGAACATCAAAGTCTACTTGGAAACCAGTAGCTCAAGAGAGTCCAAGTGTGCCAAGCTATGCATGCATCACTAGGCCCGGCTGATCTGGAGTCTGGGAATGCCATGTCCAACTCAGAAGCCAGCCTCATCAAGCCATCTCATAGGTAGGATGGAATCATGGTAGAGGTGCCAAGAAATGAAAGTATGAGAAAGCTCCAAGTTTAGACCAGTTCTCAGGAATCAGTTTTGAGAGCCAATATTTCCTGAAAGTTTGGCCTGACTTGTCTGAGTAACCCTGCCGATGAGTCTAGCAAATACTATGTCCCTTACAAATCAATGATTTAAAAACTTAGCCAAGAATTTTGTCAAGACCTCACATCAAGTGCACTAACTAGCCTTTAGTTTTCAGAAAATCCTTCTTCCCCCTTTAAAAAAAATCAGGTATTGTAAAAGTGAGGCACGAAGGATGTTAAAATATAACCTAAATGGTTTGTGGGTACACACTGGGTTGAAGGAGAGACAGTATTTGTCTATCAGCAGACTTCCTCCTGTTATCTCTGATTTTCCAGAGAATTCCTCACAATGGGTTTGTGATCCAGTGCTTAGCATAGGGAATGGCCCACAGTGGCACTTAAGTGTTTATTGGTTGATTGATCAGATCGTATGTCATTGTCTCATTGTGTGTTAGGGAAGCTTAGAGATATGATTCGGAATATTCATAGTATCTAGAGTTAGAATGGACCATAGAGATAATAGAATCACACTCCTCTGTTTTAGAGATGTAGAACAAAAAGAGATGTTTCATTCTACGGGGGAAAACAAATGACGTTAGCCTCCAGAATAGAGTAAATTCCCAATTCAACCTTTTCCAGACAATATAACTCAAGTGTAACTCTCTCAAGATTGAGAATGATGGCTATTGGAGAAATGTTAGGCTTAAGATGGAGGCTCAGGTCAGATGAAGAAGTTCAGAAACAGAGAAAGGAATTGATTTGCCCAAGATCCCACAGCTGACAAAGTTGGGATTTGAACCTAGGTCTTCTCTATATGGTGCTGCCTCTCAGCTGCCTCTGCTAATTCACTAATTGCATGATCTTGGACAAATGTCTCATTTCATCATCTGCAAAATGAGGTGATCTTTACAGTCCTCTATACTTCTAAATCATAACATCTTTATGGTACAAATCCTGGCATCCCTCAATTAAGAGGGCCCCATCTTAATTGATCTGAAGTGATCTAGGACCATCAGCTCTCCTACACGTAAAGCTGGCCCTGCTCACTGTGCTATCCAGGATCTCATCAGTTATGATTGGTGTGACGTTTCCCCTTTCTCATCTTTTCTTTGTATTACCTGAGAAACTGTTATCCAAGTCAGATCAATAGCATACATCTTATTCTTCTATGGGCTCTCCAGCTACTTTCTTATTTTTTCTTTTATTATTAAGATATTTTACCAACTGTGAGTGTGAAGCCCCCTGCCTCCATTTGTGATTGTAATAGTATTGGCCCTTATGATCATTTTCATAACACGATCATTAGTTTTGAGTTAATAGTCAAATAATATAGTTTGCTTTATAAAAAATTATAAACTTTAGCTAAGAAAATTACAATTTAGAGTGGTATCAAATCTTGTTTACAGGCATTTGACCTTAAGCCTATATTCCAAGAGTTTCCATTAATCCTAGCATGCCCATCTTGGGTGTATAACAGGATGGTCAGACAAAAAAAGGGAAATATGGTCTTATTTGTGTAACAAGACTGTCTCACAGGAGGTGGAGGGTTACCCTTCTTCATACATAACTGTTTACCAAACTACTGACTCCTAATATTACACCATAATCACCAGTAAAAGACACCAAGACCTTGACTTAAGGCCATAGAAAAGTCAGTAATAATAATAGACTTAACTTACCAGCCAAAGTGATCTTCTTTTATACTCACTAGTTTAATCAGCACTTGTGTCATTAATTAAGAACCACCCATGTGAAAGATTTTTTTCATCCATTTGATTTTAATTTTGATTGTTTTTTTACTGTCACTGAGTCATCAGATTTCTTGGCATAAAAAATACTATCTCCTAAGGCTCGGGGTCTCTGGTCTTGATCTTGACCAGGGTCTGGCTTTATTGGGAGTTTGGCCTCCTCTCAATCAACCCATTTAGCTTGGAGTTTTTGCATTGGTGTGATAAATTTTCACCACACCAATGACATGTAATGACAAATTTTCATGCAAGTTTTCTGAAGTTATATGATCCAAAATTTCCTCTTTCCTTCTCTTCTTTCCTTCCTCCTGGAGCTGACAAGCAATTTGATCTGGATTATACATGTATTATCATGCAAAACATTTTCCCATACTATTCATTTATTTATTGTTATTATTTTTTTAAATTTTAAACCCTTAACTTCTGTGTATTGACTTATAGGTGGAAGAGTGGTAAGGGTAGGCAATGGGGGTCAAGTGACTTGCCCAGGGTCACACAGCTGGGAAGTGTCTGAGGCCGGATTTGAACCTAGGACCTCCCGTCTCTAGGCCTGGCTCTCAATCCACTGAGCTACCCAGCTACCCCCCCATATTATTCATTTTTGTAAGAGAATAATCATATAAAACCAAAACCACAAAATAAAAATCCAAATAAACTAAAATTTGCTTTGATCTGCATTCCAACTCTAACAGTTCTTTCTCTGGAGGTGGATCACATTCTTTGTCAT
This sequence comes from Gracilinanus agilis, assembly GCF_016433145.1. NCBI lineage: Eukaryota > Metazoa > Chordata > Mammalia > Didelphimorphia > Didelphidae > Gracilinanus > Gracilinanus agilis. The sequence continues at coordinate 10,679,320 of NC_058135.1, read as the reverse complement.
AAGTCCCTCAGAATTGTCCTGGATCGTTATATTGCTGAGAGTAGCTAAAGTAGACTTTTCAATTGGTCATTCCACAACATTGCTGTTACTGTATATAATGTTCTCCCGGTTCTGCTTATTTCGTTCTGCGTCATTTTGCATGGGTCTTTCTAACTTTTTCCTGAAATCATCCTGTCCATCATTTTTTGCAGCATGATAATATTTTGCCACTATCATATGCCACAATTTGTTCAGTCATTCCCCAACTGATGGACATTCCTTCAATTTCCAATTATTTGCCACAACACATAAGCACCTATAAATATTTTTTGTGCAACTCCCTTCCCTTTTCTTTTATCCCTTTGGGATACAGATCTAGTAGTGGTATTACTAAATCAAAGGGTATGCATTGGTTTGTAGCCCTTTGGGCATGGTTCCAAATTGCCCTCCAGAATGGTTGGATGAGTTCACAACTCCATCAGCAGTTAGAGTTCATTGATAGCTTGTTCAATTTCTTTCTGAGATGGGATTATTTCCTCTTTTGTTAATCTGGGCAATTTCAATTTTTTTGTAAATATTCATCCATTTCACCTAGATTGTCAAATTTGTTATCATATAATTGGATAAAATAGCTCATAATGATTGCTTTAATTTCCCCTCCCTTAGTGGTGAATTCATCCATTTCATTTTTGATACTGGCAATTTGATTTTCTTTTTTCCTTTTTTTTAATCAAATTAACCAATGCTCTATCTATTTTATCTAGGTTTTCCCCCCACAAAGAGGATTCCTACTCTTATTTATTAGTTCAACAGTTCTTTTACTTTCAATTTTATTAATTTCTTTTTGTTTTTAGAATTTGCAATGCAATCCCTCATTGGGGATTTTTAGATATTTAGGTAACTCAGATAAATTAGTTTAGTTTCCCAGAGAAGGGTTACTACTACTCAATTACACTTACAATCTCTGAGAAGCATTGGGTTAACCCTGTTGAAGGAAATATAGTTTCTTAATACACCACTTTAGATCTTAAGGCACCATCAATGTCTTTGTATTTACATAACCAGCCATTTACGATACTTTCAGATTTTAAATATAACTATTTGCTTAGCAGTAAGGCAAAAGAAATAATTAAAAAATCATTGATGCTCATATATCCAAGCAAGCACGTGAATCATAAAATACTTTTACCATTTGTGCCTACACCTGCATCACATTCTCCTTCCATTGTACTCTATGTGAGGGTGATAGTGGACACACAGAAAACTGCTAAGGAGGTCCATGAGTGAATAAGACACTTGTGCTAAGGAAACCATGCAATTCTGAAACTACAAATTTTGTTGTCTTCTGTGTATCTCCAGAACTGTCCATAAATGTGCCTAAGTGAGTGTAACCTCCATATTGAGTAGATATTTCTGCTGTTGAGCTGAATTCATCTCCCTCTATTGCTCCACCTCAGCCCAGTGTCTGAGGTCAAATTTGAACTTGGTTCCTCCTGATTCTAGTCCTGACTCTCTATCCACTGAGCTGCCTTAGCTGCCCCTGGATTGACTTTCCAAGAGCAGCAGTGGGTAGATTCAAGCACTCACTTCCATCTTTAAACTAAGCTGCTTCGGTGCTGCTATCTCTCCTTGATTCCCCCTCCCTTCCCTCTTTCCTTATCTTTCAGGGTTCTAACAATAAACAGACGAAGTACATTTGCCCCACCATCATCCCGCGTTCTGATGTCCGTATCTCTTTAGCAGAGAACATTCTATCACGTGGAACATTTAGCAAGTTCTTGGCTCAGTTCTGTGAGTCAGCCTCAAACACAGCAACAGTGTCTTCCATTGACTCTTTCTCTTAGGACATGGAACAACCTTGACTCAGCAGCAAGGCTTACAGGGAAAAGGACGTCCCTCTAGGCAGGGTTTGGAGCAGATGGTCTAGACACAGCTCCCAAATCCGAATCACCAGATGCCAAGCCTACCTGAACCTGGTCACAGCACAAAGAGCAGGGCACAGACTCTCTGGAGCCATTGAGTTTTGCCTGGGCAAAGACACACAGGGATGATCAGCCCCTGGGTCTTGCTTTCCCTTGGGTCACCAGTTAGCCTCTATTAAGTAAAGCTAGCCCTACTCACTCTCCTTTTTCTGGAATCTCCTCAGTCCAAGATCAGAGTGATATAGGCCAAACCCTAAAAATACAAATATTCATTGCCCTCAAGGAGCTTCTATTCTATTGGAGTGAGACTACAGGCGAAATGGAGCTGAAAAGCAAAGAGGGATAAAAGTGGGCAGGAGGGGAGCCAGGAGAGGAGGGAAGCAAGTGAGCTTGGCTGGTCTGGACATTTCCTCAAGTTGGAAGTTCTGGGAAGATCTCCCCAATGGGAGGAGGGAGTCTTAGGGATCTTTCAGGGTGAGAAGTTTGCTGGGATGTGTCCAGAGAGTCAGGAGTGGAGAGGGATCACTCACAGAAGATGGGTTTGACCAACCTTCCCTTCTTTTTAGAGAGCATTCTGCTATCTTACTGGTCCCTTGGACTCAAGACCTAAATGCCATCCTTGACTCCTCCCTCTCTTTTAGTACACTTCTATATCCAATCTCTTGTCATGTTGATTCTACCTTAAAATATTGATCGGTGGGCAGCTCAGTGGATTGAGAGCCAGGCCTAGAGCCGGGAGATCCTGGGTTCAAATTTGACCTCAGACACTTTCTGGCAAGTCACTTAACCCTCATTGCCTAGCCTTTACTACTCTTCTGCCTTGGAACCAATACACACTATTGATTCTAAGACAGAAGGTCAGGGTTTAAAATTTAAAAAAAAAATATTGATTGTATATGTGTGATCCTTTTTTTCTTCTCTGAAGCTACCTCCACCCTGGCTCAGGCCTTCATCATCTCATACCTGGACTATTGCAGTAGGCTTATGATTTATCTCCCTGCTTTGAATTTCTTCTATCCCAGCCTATCCTCCTCTCAGGTGTTAAATTGATCTTCGGAAAGTGCATTTCTGATCCTGTTACTTCCCTACCCAACAAATTCCAGTGGTTCCCTATTACTTCCAGGATCAAATGAAAATATTCTGTTTGACTTTAATAGCTGTTCACCAGGCCTGGAATGCTCTCCCTCTCCCTGCCCTGTTCTCTGTGGCTTCCTTTAAATGTTAGTTAAAATTAGACCTTCTGCAAAAAGTTTTTCCTACCCCCCTTTAATGAGATGCCTCCCTCTGAAATTGCCTCCATTTTATCCTGTATATATCTTTTAAAATATTTCTTTGTTTCTTTGTTATGCTAAAGTTCTGAGGTGTCTCCTTCCCTCTGCTGCCCCCTGTCTTAGAGAAGACATCATTTGACAAAAAATATATATGTCTATGTAAAGCCATGTGATGCATGCTTCTAGTTATCAGTTCTTTATCCAGCATGCATCTTGTTTATACACAGCTGTCTGCAAATTGTCTCCCCTTAAGGCAGAATTTAAATTTGAATCTCCTCATTCCAAGTCTATCACTCCATCCACAGGGCTAGGATATCCCTCATGGTTGGAAGGGAATCCCTCTTCACTCATATCCATTAAAATTCTTTTCCTTTGATTCCTCAATGTTTGTTTGTTTTTTAAAACCTTTATCTTCTGTTTTAGAATCAATATTAAATATTGGTTGTAAGGCAGAAGAAGGGAAAGGGCTAGGCAATGGAAGGCAAATGACTTGCTTAGAGTCATACAGTTGTGATGTGTCTGAACCCAAATTTGAACCTGGAACCTCCTGTCTTCAGGGTTGATTTTATCCACTCTGCCACTTAGCTACCCCTAATGTTTGTTCGTTCTGCTTTTTTAAACCCTTACCTTAGAATTATCTCAGAATTGATACCAAGTGGTGGTTCTGAAATATTGTATACATTTATTGATACTGTTGAGGAGGATGCTGTGGAGAAATACTTTGTTGATGTTCACAAAAATATCTTTCAGCTCTCCCCTCAGAAGGCAAGGCAGCGATGGCTTCCTTTCACCAGGCATACTCTTCTTGTCTTCCAGCTACGCTGAATCTGCCTAGCACTTACCCCAAAACCCCAAAATGCTATCGGTCTACAATCTAACTCTAATCCTTATTTAAAATGACCTTAATATTATTAAAGATATTTCCAAGTAAAACACCAAGTCAGGCAGTCCAATATGGCATAGATTGGCTAACCAGATCGTAACTCTGGGATGGCCCAGAGTTCAGGCCAAAAACAGGCTTTTGGGGGGCAGCTGGGTAGCTCAGTGGATGGAGAGTCAGGCCTAGAGATGGGAGGTCCTGGGTTCAAATCTGGCCTCAGACACTTCCCAGCCGTGTGAGCCTGGGCAAGTCACTTGACCCCCATTGCCTACCCTTACCACAGTTTTGACTCCAAGGTGGAAGGTGAGGGTTTTAAAAGAAAAATTTAAAAAACAAACAAGAAACCAGGCTTTTGATCTTTCTTCTCTCAAATCGTTCTCCACCAAAGCAGATCTTCCAACTTCTTGTTCCAGGATGGATTCTCACGGTAACGAGGGTATGAAAACCTCTTCGGCTGGCTTATTAGAGTTCTCTCTCTCCTATACATACAGCAAGGAGCAAGGTCTGGGATGTCTGTCTTCACCAGGAGCCAGAGAGAGCGAGTGCCTGCAGCTGCCCCACCAACTGGCACAACTTTGCCTGTGTCTCTCCTGCCAAGTTCTGGCCTCACGCACTGCGCTCTGGCAAGGCTAGACTTGGTGTCAGAGGATTTGGATTCAATGATTTCCCATTGCCTGTGGGATCTGGGGAGACATACTTACTCTCTGTAGATCTGTAGATCTCATCATTTCCCCTGTAAAAGGAGGCGACTAGCTGACCTCTGCGCTTTCTGCTATCTCTAAAATCTCTGATTTCATTTGAACTCCACGTTACCCATTATCCTCATTTTATGAATGGGGAAGCAGGGGCTCAGGGAAATTAAGTGACTTGCCCAGGATCCCTTATTCTGTGTCCCAAAAGGCATTTGCACTGAGGACTTTTTGACTCCTTCTCCAACATTCTAGCCAGCATGCCATGATAGAAGGGCACCGTAGATGAGCGTGCGTGCGAATGGTCACACGTTCCAAAGGATGGGCCAAATTAGCAAAGACTTATGGCAAATCCTTCATCTTCACAATTTCAAATTGCTTACTGGCATTTTTCCTATGTGAGGGGCAATTCCAGACGCGGATTCACAAGCATTTCAATTGGTAAAATCTAAGCTGGTCCAGACTCTTCGGCCACTCAAAGGGGAGCTGATATTAATTTCCAGGACTTCACTAGCAGTTCTCTCAGAACTTCCCAGAATCGACTTTTTTATTCTCAAGGGGAATAAAAATTCATCCTTAAGCTAGAAAAACCAGGAACAAGAAAAGACCATTTTACTCATTTACTGACCAAAGAGTGAAGGTTTGAGGAATTGGCAACTGGTCTTCTTTGACAATTCTCGTCGATTGGAACCAAAAGAAACATAGAAATGCTCATGTAATTCCTGTGTGAAATAAAGGCTGGAGATGATCTTATTTCTGCACATGAAGAGCCTGCAATTCAAGGGAAGGACAGCCTACAGATTAAAATGAACATAAATAAACATAGCCTGATGCTAGTGCGGGGAAGATGACACAGCACATTGGCAATAGAGCAGTGATGAAAACAGACGGTCTTAAGGGGACCTAATTACTAAGAAGAAAAGGTCAGGCTGCTTTTCCCTCTTTAGGAATAACGACACACTTCTCTCTTATATTTATGTATCCTTTAGTCTGAACTTAATACACAGCAAATAAAGTATTTCCATATATAAAGAAGAATATAAAAGAGGGTTGTACATGGATTTATGAGCCTCTATTACATATCGCTTGCTTTTGTTTTCAAATGTATAAGTTCTATAAGTAATTTTCAGAGTTATTATGCTTTCTCTATTTCCTTTTGTCCTTTTTTCTTTTCTCTAATTTGCATAAAAAGAAGCTTCTTTTCTTCTCTTTCTTTTTTTCTGGGAGGGGGGCAGTCAACATTACTACTGTCTTCTCTCTCTCCCTCTTCTCTTTCTGTCAATTGAAAACTGAAGAGAAAAACAAACCCCAAGTTGCTTATGTCCAAAAGCACATGTTTTTTTTCTGTACCTTGAACCTATCATTTCTTTGTAGGTAGGTAGCCTGGTGCATCACTGGTCCTCTGGAACGGTAGCTGGTCATTGCACTGATGGTTTTTCTAAATAGGACATTAGCAAGTCTGTTTTCCCACAGTCCTTCCAACAATTGTCATATTTCTTTGTTGTCGTGGTCACTGTAGGCCACTTACACTCTGGAATTCCTTATCCTAACTTCCATTCAAGCTGATGAGTTGGGTCCCCAGAGCACATCTATTTGTGGAGGTATCTTACTGATAATATCAGCTCAAGCCCCCATTCCTGTGTTTTCACCCAATAAGTCACCAATATTTGGTGTACCAATATCATTTAAGCAATTAACATAAAATAGTTTTTATCAAGGGATATTTCCTGAGAAGATATAGCAAGAACATACATAGTTTTCCCAGTAATTTTGGTTGATTAGTGAGTCCTTGCCCCAGTAGTTCAACATGATACTACTATGTTTGTTTGCTTCTGCATGGTGTGTACCCAATTTGTTCCACCAATCAAAATTTTCTAATTTTTAACCAGTACTGAATAGTTTTGAGGACTACTGCTTTGTTGTATAATTGAGATTCACTACTGGCTAAGTCCTTTCCCCACTATTTTATTTCATAATCTCTCTTGAAATTTTTGAACTTTTTTCCTCTAGATGAATTTTATTATTTTATTTTTTAATTTACTTTTAATAAAGTCTTATTATTGTCTGTCCCAACTCTTTTCTGTGTATTTGTGGGAAAACATACCCCAGGTTTCTGGAAGTCATGCCTTTGTGGGTACTATTTTTACCATTCCATCTCTGGAAATGTTTTTGCTATTATCAAATTGTGCCTACGGGCTGACTTTTAATGGGAAGTACACTAATTGGGGCTCATCACCTAGAGTGTGGGAGCCCTGACCCATAGATATCCTGAGAGCCTGTGAAAGTAGTCATCCACTGAAGAGTCAGCCTGCAGCCTATGAACACCAAGATGGGAAGATAAGGGTGGAAGTCTGGGTAGTTTATGATTATATATTCCGTTTTGAACACAGCACCTTTAGCATGGCAGAAAAAAGATTTGGGGATGTCTTAAAGGGTCTTAAAGTGAGCTTTACTCAAAAGTCTCAAGGGAAGCCATCAAGGGTAGCACTTGGGGCAAACTTCTTGTTATTGAGGGCTACCCATTAGTGCAGATCTTAGAGTTTTTTCAAAGCTTCTTTTGAATGGATACTGTAGTGGAAATGCCCTGGTTAGTCTTCAAGGACTGAATTCCTCAATGGGAAATTACTGACCAATGATACATTCATTACATTATAACAAGGTTAAAGAGGGAAAGTCGTCTTGTCCCAATCTGCTAGGCAGGGTGGTTCCCTATGGAATTCAGCATGTTCTCTGGTCCTTTGCTAAAGGACAGTGATTCCTGGTTGATCTTTTCATGTAGGGGTGAATTTGACCCTGACTGATCAGTGGTTTATGTTGAAAATGATTGGCAACTAAGCCAGGAAGAGCTGTACCTAGTTCTTGGCTTAAAATAATTAGGTAGAAAGAGCTTTTTCATTCTTGTCAAGTGTTTATTTCTGCCCACTCTCTTTTAGGCTTTCATGAATTGGTCAAGCTGATTTCTTTCCTCTTCACCCATGTCAGCAGCAATGATGCCTACATGCCTAAAGAAGCCTGAGGCTGGTCCTCACATATCTGGCTACCTCTTCTGTTTTGCATTTCTTTCCTTAAGCCTGGATCATTAAACAATGATCCTGAGATATGAATATTTCTGGCCTTGGCCCTAACCACATGTGATTGGAAGTCCAGGAGTTCCTGAATCAGTGCAGATTGGCCAGTATTCAATAATGATACCACTTCTTGGAGTAGGTGGTTCAGTAGACAGAGCAGGGAGACCTGAGTTCAAATCCCACCTCAGACCCTTATTAGCTGTGTGCCCTTGGATAAATCACTTTTTCTATTTGTCTACCTCAGTTTTCTCAATTGTAAAATGGAGGTGATAATAACATCCATGACACAGGGTTGTGAGCATCAATTAAGGTAATCTTTTTACAGTACTTGGCAGATTATCAGAAAATTATTGCCTAATAGATGCTTGCTTCTTTCTTTCATTCTGAACCTGAAAGGAACAAAGAGTTGCATCTGATTGGTCAAAAGATTTGGACTTTGATTTATTCAGACACTGCCAGCCTGAAGTAAAGATGAAATATCTATTTTGTAGTCCAACAAAGTTGTCTTTGCCTCCTGACAGAAGAAAATAATTTAAATATGTCAGCATTTTATGTTTCAAATATTGTTAAACATATGCTTTATAAGACTTTTTTTTGTCTTAAGCTGTGTTTTCAGAGATTCTTCCCAGAGTTTCTGCTCGGGGATTGGGGATGATGTTGTTGAAATAAGCCAAAGAGATAAAATATGATTCTTTTCTTTGGAGTCAGATTAAACCTAAAATGAATCTGGACTCTGGGTCCAGAGCAGAACCTTTTGTGGGAAGTGGTCTTGCGGGCCAATGGCTATAAATTCATCAAATTTCCTTCCAATGTTAATCCATTGATATAGAGCAGTGATGGGCAAACTATGGCTGCCCCCTGAAATGTTCTATCCAGCTACACGGCATTATTCCTAATCTGATGAATACAATGAGTAGGATGCAATACGATGAAACTTCGAAAGAGTTGCCTTAGAAACAGACTGCCAGAGGACCATTTCCTTTCCTTTGGCTCCCTCTTTAAAAAGTTTGCCCATCACTGGTCTAGAGTGTCTTAGAGGCTATAGATAAAGGCCTTCTTACATTCCCTGGAGGTTGGCCACTCCACCAAACAGGACCCAAAGTGTGGGAGTGAGATGGTATCACTTGATGAGTAGGGTCCTCCGAGAAACTACTGTCATGTGTCAAACAAATACATACTTTGCCCTCTGTCACCAAACTGCTTGGGAAAACAATAGTGTCTCAGTCCTCTATAAACACCAGAGGTGAACAGGAGAGCCAGAAAGGTGGTAAAAGATTGCTACAGGTAGAGGTCCCATGTCTACCATTACTGCTTGAGAAAACTCCCTCTCCTAAGCACTCCAGGAGCCCTTAGACCTAGGCCCCTGCCTGCTCTTCCTTTTGCCATCTCTTAAGTAAAGAGGCTCCAAACCTAGAAGTCCTCAAGGTCTTCGTTTTAAGATTTCCTCACCCTGAAGTATAGGATTATGAGGGTCATTCATAGATCTAGAGATGAATGGAATCCCAGAAGCCATCTGGCCAAATATTTCATTTTACAGTGGAGGAAATTTATGTCCCAAGAGATTGTCACCTGCCTAAGGTCATTCAAATACTAAGAGAAAGGATATCTGAACCCAGGTTCTCTGACTCCAATTCCAGTCCTCTTGGTACTATATCACACTGCCATCCTTCTTCCCTTATGGTTGGGAAAAATGGAGGATCAATGCTTCTGTTGTCCTAGGACTCAGGAGGACACGAGTCCTGTCTAAAGGCATTTTGCCCATCCTGTGACTCGGTATCTCTGTCTACTAAGACAAAACCATGTTTCTACCATATCACTCTACAATCTCCCAAACTTATCCCTGAGCCCTTTGCCCCTTTAGACCCTGACCTCCTTTGGCTTCTTTTTCTGCTCTGGAATTTCTATGGAACTCTCTTTCTGCTGTTAATATGCCTCCTTTCATGCCAGTCCACTTCTTATATTGTTATCTTCTATTGCTCACAGAAGTCTGATGTCCTCCCAAGAGACATTGTATTCCTGACCAACCCTGCTAATAGCAGAATGTCCCTTCTCTTATGCTCTCAATATACTGACTATGGAAAGGAGTCCTTATATTCCTTGCTCGGTATACATTTTTTATGTTTCTCCATAAGCTCCAGTCTCTCCATGTCTCCCTGTACTCCCAATCCATTTATTTTTGGTCCAGATTTACTTTCTTTCCATACAAGTCTTCACTTTATAGTGATCCTTTCAATTATAATGTTTTTCTGTCCTTCTTGCCCTTTTACCCCACCAAAACACCATGCTCTTTTTCCATATTTGTTCCTATGCCATTAAAGTCACACAAACTCACCAACTGATCCACTACAAATTCATATTATCAGATTGGCTCTTAACTGCCATATAAGAATGAAGTGTAGAATGGAAAAAAGGAATGTGATTTTAGTATCTGAAAAGCTACGTTCTAAAAGTTGACTTTGGAGAATGGAAATGTGTGCAGGAATTCAAGAGCTTTTCTTAGACCCTGAATATAGTGTGTGTGTGTGTGTGTGTGTGTGTGTGTGTGTGTGTGTGTGTGTGAGAGAGAGAGAGAGAGAGAGAGAGAGAGAGAGAGAGAGAGAGAGAAGAAATAACCTCACCCTAAACTAAGTCACCCCTGGTTGACTACCATCATGATATCATATGACAGATAGACAGATTGCCCTACCTGCAACACTACCATCATGATATCATATGACAGATAGACAGATTGCCCTACCTGCAGATAAACTGGTCATATATGTATATACATTTAATACCTTCAAGAGAGGAATTGCTACTTGGTTCAGAAAAAAAAATGTTGCTCACAGGACTAGTGTAAAAATTTAAGAGAAGGATAAAGTCCAAATTTATTCAGATTATAGTTTTGGAAAAAAAACTTAGTTATTCATAAAATATTGAAGCAACAACCAGTTGAAGATTCTTAACTTTGAGATATCTTGACTGAAGAAAAAATAGAGGTGGTGATCTCAAAATGCAGAATGAGTGTCTCATTTTTGGACATTACCAAATGGGGAATTTGTTTTGCTTAACTGTGCAGATTTATTAGGAGGTGTTTTTTTTTCTTTTTGTTTAATTGAGGGTGGTAAGTGGGAGGGAGAGGGAATAAATGCTTGTTAATAAAGTTATTTATTCCCAAAGCCCATTGGTATGGAATTCTTTCCTTAATGGGTGAGATGAATGTCCTGCCCTGCATAAGGTTAGGAGGCAGAGTTGGGAAAAGAGAGAAGAGAACTCTTCTGTTCTTTGGAAGGCCTTGAAGTTTTTTTCAACTGGTGAATTGCTTCAGGTGCCTCTGACTTCAAGTTCTGAGAGATAATATAAAACAGACCAACCCCACATTAGCCTGATGAAGAAAAAGACTCTGGGAAGACATGAGAGAAGATGGTAGTCTCCATCATACTTCTATTCCCAGCTTGTAACTGTGGAGACTTGGCAGAACTTCCCCTTGGACAAGATCTATGACTCTCTCTCTCTCTTTTTTTTTTTTAACCCTTGTACTTCGGTGTATTGTCTCATAGGTGGAAGATTGGTAAGGGTGGGCAATGGAGGTCAAGTGACTTGCCCAGGGTCACACAGCTGGGAAGTGGCTGAGGCCGGGTTTGAACCTAGGACCTCCTGTCTCTAGGCCTGACTCTCACTCCACTGAGCTACCCAGCTGCCCCCTGACTCTTCTCTCTTTTGATTGAGCTGAACTGAGTTGCCTTGCTCCCCATAGGAAAGCTCCTTTACTCTGTATTCTCTAATTTATAGCTTCTCTGATTTCTATTTTGCTATGATTTTGATAAATTGCTTTCACTAAAAAGAAAAACAAACCAATAAAATGGTTTTTATGGAGCTAACGTTACCTGTGGTTGCTGCCCTAGAAGGTTGTTGCCAGGTTTAAATGAAATAAAGCATGTAAAAACATTTTAGAGATTGTAAAGTTATCTTTAAATGCCATCTATTGCCATTTGACTTGAGTCCCAGAGATTCTGAATCAACAAGGACCCTCTCTTTAGGCTGAAGACTTCCTGATAGGTTACAAGTTTCAGAGCCCTGGAATCAATTACTTGAGAGATCTCTTACAGCAGGTGAAAGATGAAATGACTGAGGAAACAAAGGTCTGGGCTTTCAGGTACAGAGATTTATTAAGCAATATGTGCCAGTTGCTCAACAACCAAGACCAGTTCTCCTCAGCTTTGTCACTGGACTCTTAATACAGGGAAAGACAGGTTTTTATGTATTAAAAACTTTTAACCAAATAAGATCTATTGATTAAATTAAAACAATTAACTGGGATAGTCTTCTGACTTCTAATTGGAGGAAATAGCCTAGGCACTTTTGAAATTGAGAAGGGAAGAGCTAACAAGTACAATTTCCTGAAATCAAAAAAAGAGGTGTTTCATTCCTGACAATTGTCTGTATTCAACCAAAGGAATATGGAAACAATAACTGATTGATCAGTATGGTGCCAGTTGCTTAAGATGGTTTCCCAGTCACGCAAAGCTAGGTTCAAACAATGCAATAATGTGTATGTGTTTTGTTTTGTTTCACAATTCCCACTCTCTCTCTCTCTCTCTTTGGGTTGAGTTGAGTTACTTTGATCTCTATGGGAGAGCTCCCATATTAATCTCCCCATGAATAAAGCTTTCTCCCAAGACAGAAACCGAATGAGAGCTAGTCATAAGTTAATAGAAAGAGAATTGAGATAGTTTCAGAAAATTGAGTCACAAGATGGATAATGTGTGATTCTCTCAAGTCCCACTACCACTTGCTGTTCTAATTCCCTCAATTCCTTCACTTGGTAGTCAGGAGCCAATCTGAGCTTATGATGGACCACAATGAGACATAAATAATAATAAAGCAGAAAGTGCAGAGGATTATTATACTGGACACATGGGTTCTGGTCTTCCTTCTGCCACTAGTAGGCACTTAATAATAAATGTTTATTGACTGACGGATAATTACTCATTAACTCCAAGACCTTGGGCAAATCATTTAAAATCTGATGAAAATCTCCTATGTGAAATGAAGCATTTCAACCTAGGTGATTATTAAAGTTTCATCTTTTAAATTACATCTATAATTTTGATAAATTACTGTAGACCGCTTTGAAACCAATCTGGGTGATGCAATGGGTGGATAGAGTGACAAGCCTGGAATCATGGAGACTTGAGTTCAAATGTGACCTCAGACACTTATTGGCATGGTAGAGAAAGTATGGAGTATCAGGAATACAGCCTGAAGAGGACTTTGAGCTCCATTGCTTTGACTTCAAGCACCTGTCACCTGTGCACCATAATGAGGCACTGGAAGAGGTAGTCAGGGAAGGTTTTTCTTATTAATAGACAGAAATACCAAATATGCACAAAAGACTTCCATTTGGGGAAAAATGGAAAAGGAAACATTTTCACTCCACATGGAACCTAAATAAACTCTTCTACAATGATGACTTGCCACCGTTTCTAATTCTATTGAGGCAAAAAGTTCTTGTGGTCAGCTCCAAGTCTATAAATGGAGAACAATTGTAAGTCACAAACAAAATCCTCTAGACATGCTTTCCTATAAATAATGGACAAGGTAATTGCTACAGTGTGATCAGTAACAGCACACATCCTGGCAGTCTCTGGCTGGGAAGATAAAGTCCCTTCATTTCCTAACTAAACCACACATACAATTCTTGCAATGAGTGATTCAACAGTGTCTGTGCAAAGATGGAAAAAACTGTCCAGTCCAACAGCATTAAGGTGAAAATTAGATTCCATTCATCAAGAATCAGAGAGTCTAACTTGCCAAAGATATATGCCAGAAGATGGATGTGGAGGTCCAAGTTTCCCATCAGTATGCAAGAGGGGCTTTGAGGCAAATTCTTTTTTTTTTTTTTTGTCCTGAATTTTATTTTTTTTTTAACCCTTAACTTCTGTGTATTGGCTCCTAGGTGGAAGAGTGGTAAGGTTGGGCAATGGGGGTCAAGTGACTTGCCCAGGGTCACACAGCTGGGAAGTCTCTGAGGCCGGATTTGAACTTAGGACCTCCCATCTCTAGGCCTGATTCTCAATCCACTGAGCTACCTGGATGCCCCCTTGAGGCAACTTCTTTTGATGAACCGAATCAAAACGAGAAGTTTGCAAAGGTATACTCATGCCCTCTGTATGAAAAATGTACATTGAGAAAATATGCACATATGTGTTGTTTGTGTTCAGTCATTTTTCAGTCATATCTGGCTCTTCATGACCCCTAAGATTTTTGGGGTAAGTGTACTGTAGTGATTTGCCATTGTTCTTTCTGATTCATTTTACAGATGAGGAAACTGAGACAAATAGGATTAAGTGACTTGACCAGGCTGGATTTGAATTCAAGTCTTCCTGATCCCAAGCCCAGTGCTCTATCATTGTGCCTCCTCTTACTATCACCTCTTTTTTTCTTTAATTAATTATTTATTTAGAATATTTTTCCATGATTCCATGATTCATGATTTTCTCCCTCTTCTTTCCTCCCCCCCACAGAGCTGACAAGGAATTCCACTGGGTTATACATGATCATTGTTCAAAACCTATTTCCATGTTATTAGTATTTGCAATGGACCCCAATCATATCCCCATTGAACCATGTGATCAATCATATGTTTTTCTTCCATATTTCTGCTCCCACAGTTCTTTCTCTGGATGTGGATAGAGTTCTTCCTTATAAGTCCCTCAGAATTGTCCTGGGTCATTGCATTGCTGCTAGTAGAGAAGTCCATTATATTCGATTGTGCTACAATATATCAGTCTCTGAGTATAATGTTCTGTTACAAATAAAATTAATATAGGATATATTTTAAAATATTATGGGTTTATTGTAATCCATACTGATAATAAGAAAACCACGTGCCTGCTAAGATCTAATTCAAATGGCCTGCTATACCTTCCCCTTGGCTGCTTCCTAGGAAAGCGAGCGTCCCAATCAAGTTCTGAGACTATATCTCTGTCTATGTAATCACACTTCCTTCCCACCTGTATTACACAAGAGGTATCACGGGAAATATAGTTTTCAAGTCTCCTAAACGTCCACAGGAAGTTTATACCAGAGACTTCAATATTAAGTTCAAGGACCCCAAATTCCCAATTTCACAGTTCTCCTGGTTCTGCTCCTTTTGCTCTGCATCAATTCCTGGAGGTCATTCCATTCCACATGGAATTCCTCCAGTTCATTATTCCTTTCAGCTCAATAGAATTCCATCACCAACAGATACCACAATTTGTTCAGCCATTTCCCAATCAATGAACACCCCCTCATTTTCCAATTTTTTTGCCTCCATAAAGACCACAGCTATTTTTCCTTATGATCTTTTTGGGGTATAAAGCCAGCAGTGGTATGGCTGGATCAAAGGGCAGGCAGTCTTTGAAAGCCCTTTGCAAATAACTCCAAAGATGGAATTCCTCCAGAATGGTTGGACCAATTCACAACTCTACCAGCAGTGCATTAATGTCCCAATTTTGCCACATCCTCTCCAACATTTATCACTTTCCTTTGTTGCCATATTGGCCAGGATGCTAGGTATAAGTGGTTTTGATTTGCATTTCTCTAATCAGGAGGGATTTAAAACACTTTTTCATTGCTTATTGATAGTTTTGATTTTGTCCTGTGAAAACAGCCTATTCATAACTCTTGAACATTTGTATATTGAGGAATGGCCTGATTTTTTTTTTGTAAATTGGACTTAATTTTTTATATATTTGGGAAATTAAACCTTTGTCAGAGAGTTTTGTTATAAAATTTTTTCCCAGTTTGTTGCTTTCCTTATAATTTTGGTTGCACTGGTTTTGTTTATACAAAATTTTTTAATTTAATATAATGAAAATAATTCATTTAACATTTTGTAATGTTCTCTATCTCTTGCTTTATCTTAAATTCCTTCCTTTACCATAGATCTGACAGGTATACTATTCTGTATTCACTTTATTTATGATTTCACTCTTTATATTTAAGTAATTTACCCATTTTGAATTTATCTTGGTATAGGGTGTGAGATATTGATCTAAACCTGATTTTTCCAATACTGTTTCCCAATTTTTCTAGCAGTTTTTGTCAAATGGTAAGTTCTTGTCCCAAAAGCTGGGATTTCTGGGTTTATTGAACACTAGTTTGCTGAGGTCATTTACCCCAAATCTATTCCACTGATCCACCTTCTGTCTCTTAGCCAGTACCATATTGTTTTGATGATCACTGCTTTATAGTACAGTTTAAGAACTATATTGATAGCCTCCATCCTGCACATTTTTTTCATTATTTCCCTTGATATTCTTGATCTTTTGTTCTTTCAGATCAACTTTGTTATAATTTTTTTCTAATTCTATAAAAAAGTTTCTTGGTAGTTTGATAGGTATAGCACTGAATAAATAAATGAATTTTGATAGGATTATCATTTTTATTATATTAGCCTGGCCTACCCATGAGCAATTAATGTTTTTCCAATTATTTAGATCGAGTTTTAATTGTCTGAAAAGTGTTTTGCAGTTGTATTCATATAATTCCTGTGTTTGTTGTGGCAGATAGATTCGTAAATATTTTAAATTTTCTATAGTGATTTTAAATGGAATTTCTCTTTCTAACTCTTCCTGCTGCGATGTGTTAGAAATATATAGAAATGTTGATGATTTATTTGGGTTTATTTTGTATCCCACAACTTTGCTAAAGTTGTTAATTATTTCCATTAGTCTTTTTAGTTGATTTTCTAGGATTCTTAAGTAGACCATTATATCATCTGCAAAGAGTGATAGTTTAGTTTCCTCATTGTCTACTTTAATCCCTTCAGTTTCTTTTTCTTCTCTGATTGCTACTGCTAGTGTTTCTAGTATGATGTTAAATAATAGAGGTGATAATGGGTATCCTTGCTTCACTCCTGATCTTTTTGGGAAGACTTCTAACTTGTCCCTATTGCAGATGATACTTGCTTATGCTTTTAAATATATACTGTTTATTGTTTTAAGGAAGGGCCCTTCTATTCCTATACTTTCTAGGGTTTTTAATAGGAATGGGTGTTATATTTTGTCAAAGGCTTTTTATGCATCTATTGAGATAATCATGTGATTTCTGTTGGTTTGATTATTGATATGGTCAATTATGCACATGGCGTTCCTAATATTAACCCATCGTTGCATTCCTGGTATAAATCCCACCTGATCATAGTGAATAATCCTTGTGATAACTTGCTGTAGTATTTTTTTAAAACATTTATTAATAATCATTTTTAACATGGTTACATGATTCATGCTCCTACTTTCCCCTTCACCCCCCGCACTCCCCCCACCCATGGCTGATGCACATTTCCACTGGTTTTGTCATGTGTCCTTGATCAAGACCTATTTCCATATTGTTGGTGGTTGCATTGGTGTGGTAATTTCGAGTCCACATCCCCAATCATGTCCACCCCAACCCATACGTTCAAGCAGTTGCTTTTCTTATGTGTTTCCTCTCCTGCAGTCCTTCCTCTGAATGTGAGTAGTTTTCTTTACCATAAATCCCTTAGAGCTGTCCTGGGTCATTGCATTGTTGCTGGTACAGAAGTCCATTACATTCAATTTTACCACAGTATATCAGTCTCTGTGTACAATGTTCTTCTGGCTCTGCTCCTTTCGCTCTGCATCAGTTCCCGGAGGTCTCTCCAGTTTGCCTGGAACTTCTCCAGTTTGTTATTCCTTTTAGCACAATAGTATTCCATCACCCGCATATACCACAGTTTGTTCAGCCATTCCCCAATTGAAGGACATACCCTCCTTTTCCAGTTTGTTGCCACCACAAAAAGTGCAGCTATAAATATTTTCGTACAAGTCTGTTTATCTATGATCTCTTTGGGGTACAAACCCAGCAATGGTATGGCTGGATCAAAGGGCAGGCATTCTTTTATAGCCCCTTGTTGCTGTAGTATTTTTGACAGTATTTTATCTAAGATTTTTGCATTTATGTTCATTAAGGAAATTGGTCTGTACTTTTCTTTCTCTGTTTTTGGTCTACCTGGATTTGGAATCAATACCATATTTGTGTGATAAAAAGAATTTGGTAAGACTCCTTCTTTGCTAATTTTGTCAAATAATTTCTATAGTATTGGAATTAGTTGTTCTTTATATGTTTGATAGAATTCTCTTGTGAATCCATCTGAGCCTGGGGAATTTTTCTTAGGAAGTTCCTTAATAGCTTGTCCAATTTCTTTTTTTATTTTTAAACTCTTACCTTCCATCTTAGAGAATCAATACTGTATATTGGTTCCAAGGCAGAAAAATGGTAAGGGCTAGGCAATGGGGGTTAAGTGATTTGCCCAGGATCACACAGCTAGGAAGTGTCTGAGGTCATATTTGAGCCTAGGACCTCCCATTTCTAGGCCTGGCTCTCAATTTGCCAAGCTAACCAGTTGCCCTTCCTCTTTTGTTAATCTATGCAACTTATATTTTTGTAAATATTCACTCAATTCACCTAGATTATCATATTTATTGCCATATAATTGGGCAAAATAGTTCTTTTTTTTAATTTTTTTTTTTTATTTTAAACCCTTAACTTCTGTGTATTGACTTATAGGTGGAAGAGTGGTAAGGGTAGGCAATGGGGGTCAAGTGACTTGCCCAGGGTCACACAGCTGGGAAGTGTCTGAGGCCGGATTTGAACCTAGGACCTCAAAATAGTTCTTAATAATTACCTTAATTTCCTTTTCACTAGAGGTGAGATCACCTTTTTCATCTTTAATACTGTTCATTTGATTCTCTTTTTTCTTTTTTATTAGATTAACCAGTACTTTATCTATTTTATTTGTTTTTTCAAAGTATCAGCTCCTAGTCTTATTTATTATTTCAATAATTCTTTTACTTTCAATTTTATTAATTTCTCCTTTAATTTTTAGGATTTCCAATTTAGTTTTTATCTGGGGATTTTTAATTTGTTCTCTTTCTAGCTTTTTAAGTTGCAAGCCCAATTCATTGATCTCCTCCCTCTCTATTTTGTTGATATAGTCACTTAGGGACATAAAATTTCCCTTGAGTATTGCTTTGGCTGTATCCCATAGATTTTGATATATAGTTTCCTCATTTTTCATTCTCCTCAATGAAATCAATAATTGTTTCTATGATTTGTTCTTTGACCCACCAGTTTTGAAAAATTAGATTAGTTTCCAATTAATTTTAAATTTGCCTCTCCATGAGCCCTTATTATTTATGATTTTATTGCATTATGATCTCAAAAATTGCATTTATTATTTCTGCTTTTTTACATTTGTTTACAATGTTTTTATGCCCTAGTACATGGCCAGTCTGTTTCAGGAATTCTTGAAAACCTTCCATTTTATTAAATGGCTATATTTTCCCCTGAAAGAATATAGTCAGTTTTGTACTCTGTGGTCAGCTTCACTACCAACAAATATAAGTGCTCAGGGTGCAGAATTAATAGCATTGAAACAAACCTATGTAATCACAAGAGACAAGAAAGCAACAATCTACACTGAGTTGAGATATGCCTTAGGAATATGTCATGTTGTTGGTACCCTTCGGCTTCAAAGGGGATTTTTAACACCAACTGGCAAAACTATCATAAATGCTAAAATCATCGATGAAGTTCTTTCTGCTCTCCAACTACCTGAAACCCTGGCTGTTGTACATTGCTCTGCCCATATAGGTGGCACTAACTGTCTCTAGAGGAAACCACTGGGCAGATGCTGCTGCAAAAGTTGCTGCTATGGGAGGCCCTGAATTAACCTTAAATTTGGCAATTATCAATGACTCAGATTTAGCTCTTTCATATAATAAAAAAGAAAGTAAAATATGGAAACAAAACTTCAAGGCAAAGAAGATTAGTGGTGTATGGGTGGTACCTGTAGGAAAACCAATATTCCCTAGAATTTTTTATCATCAAATCTGTCGATCCATCCATAAAAATGGTCATTTTGCATTTATTATTTCTACTCTTTTGAATTTGTTTGCCATGTTTCTATGCCCTAGTACAGTGATGGGCACACTATTCCCCACAGGCCAGATCCAGGCTATAGTTTGCCCATCACTGCCTTAAGAAATTCCCTAATCACTACCTCTGGATGTGGGGGCATAGTGATTAGGGAATTGCTTAAGGCAGTGATGGGTAAACTATGGCCTGGATCTGGCCCATGGGGAATAATTTCCCCACCACTGTCCTAGTACATGGTCAGTCTTTGTGAATGTACCATGTGCTGCTGAAAAGAAGGTGTATTCCTTTTTGTCCCTGTTTATTTTTCTCCATATATCTATTAACTCTAATTTTTCTAGGATTTCATTCACCTTTCTTAACTCTTTCTTATTTATTTTTTGATTTTATTTATCTAGATCTGATAGGGGAAGGTTTAGGTCTCCCACTAGTATAGTCTTACTGTCTATTTCCTCCTTGAGCTCTGCCAGTTTCTCCTTTAGAAATTTGGGTGCTATACCATTTGGTGCATACTTGTTGAGTACTGATATTTCTTCGTTGTCTATATTGCCTTTTATCAGGACATAATTACCTTCCTTGTCTCTTTTAACCAGATCTATTTTTACTTTGACTTTGTCAGAAATCATGATTTCGGGGGCAGCTGGGTAGCTCAGTGAATTGAGAGTCAGGCCTAGAGATGGGACACCCTGGGTTCAAATCTGGCCTCAGACACTTCCCAGCTATGTGACCCTGGGCAAGTCACTTGACCCCCATTGCCTAGCCCTTACCACTCTTCTGTTTTGGAGCCAATACACAGTATTGACTCCAAGATGGAAGGTAAGGATTAAAAAAAAAAATCATGATTGCGATTCCTGCCTTCTTTTTCTGAATTGAAGCCCAATAGATTTTGCTCCAGCCCTTTTTTTTTTACCCTATGTATGTCTGCCTGCCTCATGTGTGTTTCTTGTAGACAACGTATGGTAGGATTTTGGTTTCTAATCCACTCCGCTATTTGTTTCTGTTTTATGGGTATAATCAAGAAGTGAGGTAATCTAAGGCAGGTCTCAAGGCAATTTGGGTAGTGAGGAGGGATAAAGGGGAAATAGGTGATTATAAGGTGATTGGAGGAGGAATGAAATAAGGGAAGATATATAGTAGATAAGGGAAATGGAGTATGTAGGAGGGCGGCTCAAGCAGGTTTATTCACAGAGGCTTGAGACAGAGGATACAGGGAGGAATTTGACTAGTAAGAAATATTTAGATCAAGGCTGGGGTTTTCTCGTTAGTTTCTAAAGTCCCTCAAGGGAGGAGTCGAAAGGGCTCCTCCCTGCCAGTGAAATTGATGGCTGCAGGAAGTCTTGGGTAAGGACTTCTTGCCAAGATGGATGCCCCCAGTTCCCTCAAGTAATAAAAGAAAATGATTCCTTCCCTCTTTAGCCCTTGCCTTAATCTTCGATACAATTATTCACCAGAGGCTTTGAGTAGGTCACAAAGGGGATTTATTAATGTTAGGTTAATCAGAGGGAAAGAGGGTTTAGGTTTTCTAACTGCTGCTAGGGAGAAGGCTGAATGATGGGGGATGGGTCGCAGGAGAGGGTTAGACTGAGAGAGTCTGCTCTCCCAGTTAGGAAGGTTTGACTGCCTTTTAAATAAAATCTTTATCCAATCACTAAAACTAGGGGTGACTTATTTGAGGATGCCCTCCTTGCCTACAGAAACTAAACCCACAATGTTCAATCATCAAGCCCTCCCTTCCTCCCAGGGCCCAAAGGGAAATTCAGGGAAAAGGGAGGGGTGTAAATGAATAGAGATCAGGGAGAGGTCCAGAGAAATCAGCTAGGTTCAAATCTCCCCAAGACAAAATAAGCATAGGCCAAGGCTGAAGCTAATAGGCCAAAGCCAAACCAAAAGCCAAAGCAAACAGGTAAGCCAAAGCTCAAAAAGCAAAAGCCTCCAGCCTAAGCGAAAGCCAGAAGGCAAAAGCATCATCAGAACTTCAGTCCTATTTATAGCTTCAGGCTTCCAACTGTTTTTTGAAGATTCTAAAACCTCTAACCACCAGGTAGTGGCAGTTTGAAATTATAGAAGTAAAAAGTTTCTGTTAGCCACCTTGCATTACATGGGTGAGTTCATCCCATTCACATTCAGAGTTATAATTATCAACTGTGTATTCCTCCAACATTTTGATTCCCTCTCCTTGTCCTGCCCTTCCTTTTTTCACTATTTCCTTCTATACCAGTGTTTTGTTTTTAATCAGTCCTCCTAGTCCCCTCCCTTGTTGTACTTCCCTTTCTCCCTCCTCCCTTCTTATTCCCCTCTTATTATTCTTTAGGGTCTTTTTAATATACCCCCCTTCCCTCTCCCTCCCCACCAGTCTGTTTGTTACCCTTCTACTTCTCTATAGGGCGAGATCATTGGTGGACATGGTTGTGTTCAACACTGGGAGAAAGGCAAGGAAAGAAGTTGCAGGAGGTCGCCAGGCCCTGGAGGGGTAACTGGAACAGTTTGACTTGTAGCAGCCACTACAGTTCAGCACCAAAAGCCATGTCAAAAATGGTAGTTTTGGAACCCAAGGCATTGTAGACACTGTGAAAAAAGTATGGATAGCCCCTAGCATAATTAACGTCACCTCTAAAGTATGTGCAGCCTGTCCCATCTTCCAAGCATATAACCAGCATATCTTTTGCAGAAAAGCTTTTGGTGGATGTCCTTTGGCTTGAACACCTTTTGAACATCTCCAAATTGATTTCATTACAATGCAAAAAGCTGGAAATTAAAAATTTTGCTTAGTTATAGTAGACCAGCTAGCCAGATGACCAGAAGCATTTCCAACAGCTAAAGCCACAGCAGCATTTGTTGCTAAAGTACTTTTAAGAGAAATCATATCTTTTTTTTACTGGCACAGATTGATTCAGACAGGGAAACTCATTTTACTAATTTGATTTTATCGCAAATATACTTATGTTTAAGGAATAACACCAAGGTTTCATGTACCATATCACCCCCAGAGCTCAGGGCAAGTTGAAAGAATGAACAGAGAATTGAAAACTATGATTGGAAAACTATGTACTGAGACTCATTTGAAATGGCCTGAAGCTCTCCTTTTTGCATTATTCCATCCTCGAAGCAGGCCAAGGGGAGATCTACACATCTCACCATTTGAGATGCTGTTTGGTCATCTACCAATACATGCTAAACTGTTTAACCCTTTATATACATCGTTGCTAGGTGGAGATACTACTATTGCCTTATATAGAGATCTGAAAATTAAGATAAGAAAACTTCAAGAATCAGAGCCATGGTACAAGCTGGACCTATAGACTTTTCTCTACATGATTTAAATCCAGAAGATACAGTATATGTAAAGAACTTCCAGCACACAGGAGCAACTGTGTAATTAGACTTTTGTATCCTTGAACTACATTTCTCAGCATTCCTTTTAAATCCCCATGTTATGTCCTTACATCTTGTTGATAAAGTTTCTGTAACTCTGCCCTCACTCACTCTCTTCTACTTTTCATGGTTCAGGAAACTGATCTTTACAGACTGTTTTACTTTCCTCTACTTCAAGTGGTTATTAATAAATCTTATAAAATATAATACTTGGAGAGGAGTAATTGGATGTTCATTTTTAATCTTATACAACTCAGCCAGCCTGCCCAACAGTAATCAAAACAGGAGAAAAGACATTATGGATTCATTGCTGTCATATAAAAAAAGTACCTTCTGTTGGAAATGATTGACTGCATGCATCAATGACTTTGAACTCCTAAACTTATATTTTTTTTAATAAAATGTTTGATTTTCTTGTGCTTAAAGGTTTGATTTTGAAATTCAATGAGTAATAGCCAATAGATAAGTGTATAATTTATGTTATGTTATAGTATTTCTGTTTAGAAATTATTATTATTAATATACTTTTATAGGATTATAGAAAAAGTTAAACTGAATGATATAGGTAAATGATAAAGTGTTACAAACTGTTATAAGTGTTGGTCAGCACCCACCTCAGGGGAAATATTATTTTTATATAATATTCTTGTATGTAATGTTCTTGTATATTTTTTGTACGTAGTAACTGTGAGGTGAATTGGGATTAATATCTTTAGGTTCTTATTTCTGTAAAGTATAGTCAGGATTGTGTTATTTGCAACTAATTATTTATAATTTTGTAAGTATTTGTAATTGTGTATAATTTGAGACTTGTATTTGTAAGATTTGTTTTGCTTTCTTCTTTTCTCTCTTTACTTCTCCCTATTTCTAATATAGAGTATAAGATAGTTTTTGTTTGAAAGATCCATTGGGGAGACTAGTCTCTGAAAAGATCTCAGGGCGGGATATGTCAAAGGGATTTTCTTCATCTCTCCATCCATCTCTTTAAGAGGCAGGAAGAGAAGAATTTCTAATTAGGAACTGACAGGTATCTGTGAGAGAGAGCTGAAGCTTCTATTACCTAGAAGATGAGGAAGATATATAAGGAAGGAATCACTTGACAGTTGGACTTTTGATCTCTGGACCTTGAGGGAACAGATTTTCTGCCTCCTAGGCTCTGACAGTTTTGACTGCTGACAGTTGGAATAGAGGAAAAACTTATTTAAGGAGTTCATATGTGATGAATGTTTATTTATTAGTATAGGTACGTAGATAGTGAATAAATTTCTAGGTAGAGTAGGTTAGATTAAGCCTGGCCTGGCCAGGAAGAAGAACCTGTCCTTGAAGACAGTTAAAGCAGAGTTTTTTAGAAATTTTATTTATGATTAGGAATTTAGGTATAGTCATAAGGTATTATAGTAACAATCTCTCTTTCCTCCTTTCTATTTTCTATCTGTACTTTTCAAATTAAACTAAGTGTTTTATCAAACTGTTCTCACTTTTGTCAAATTCCTACTAATTAACCCTTACACTGGGTACTTGATTCTTGGTTGTAGATCTGGTTGCCTTGCCTTCCAGAATATTGTATTCCATGCCTTCCAATCCTTCAGTGTGGATCCTGCCAGATCCTGTGCAATCCTAATCGGTGCTTCATGATTTCTGAATTGTTTATTTCTAGTAGCTTGCAGTATCCTTTCTTGGCTTGGGAGTTCTTGAGTTTGGCTATGATGTTCCTGGGAGTTGTCAATTGGTGATTTAATGCCAGAGGTGATCTTTGAATTCTTTTAGTCACTATTTTACCCTTATGTTCAAGGATTTCAGGGCAGTTTTCTTGGATCATTTCCGATAGTATGATGCCTAGGATTTTTTTTTTTTTTTTGGTCATGATTTTCAGGTAGTCCAGTGATTCTTAAATTGTTTCTCCTGGATCTATTCTTTAGGTCAATTATTTTCTCAATGATGTGTCTCATATAATCTTCAATTACTTGATTCTTTTGATTTTGTTTTAATATGTTTTAGTTTCTCATGAGGGCATTATTTTCTAATTGCCCAATTCTAATTTTTTAAAGACTGAATTTCTTCCTGTCTTTTGGTTCTTCTTTTCCTTTTGGTCAATTCTTCCTTTCAAATCATTTTTCTCATCCAGTTTTTTTGTGTCATTTTCCATCACGTCAGTTCTGGCTTCCAATGCCTATGCCTCTGTTTCCAGATGACCTGTTTTGCTCTTTGGGCTACTATTTTCCTTTTGTCATTTTTCTTCAACCCATCTTATTTCATTTTAAAATTCTTTTTTAAGCTCCTCCATAGCCTACATCCAATTCCCTGGTTTTTTGAGACTTTTCTGGATATTTCCTGGATCTCATCCTCATCCATTGGTTCTGTTCTTTGGCCCTTACCCCCATAGAAGCTTTCAATTGTAATTTTTTTTCTTTCTTGTTTACTCATTTTATTAATTTTTTCCCCTCCCACTCTATGGACTATACAGACTTGACCCTCTGTTGATTTACTGAACCAGAGTTTTTGAGCTGTTATGTCCTGAGGCTGAATCTTCTCTTTTCTCAATCCTTTGCTGGTATATTGGATTCAACTGGTTGAGCTAACCTGATGAGCTGGCCTTCCCTGGGGCAAATTTTTCACTGTAGCCAGTGGCCTGAGGGTATATAGCCAGGTGCCCCCTTTCTCCCACTTCCTTCCTTCCAGCTCTTGTTATACCCCTGAACCATGTGTGGTAGGTCAGAGACAAACCCTCATGGCTACAGTCTCTGCCTGGGTCTCACACAGACAGCATGGTCTTTTCTCAGATCTTAGTGTGGTGGGTGGGTGAGAGTGTCTTGCCTGATGATCCTCCCAAGTTCTTCCCTACCAGCTGTTTTCAGAGCCCTGGGTCATGACTTCTTGTTAGGTTTGGATTTCTTTTTTCTTTGAAGTATGATATAAATATTGGTTTGGAAGGATTGTTGAAGAGGTTATGGCTTGAGGAGCTCCTAAGCCACCATCTTGGCTCCTCCCTTACTATCACCTCTTAAAAACTCTGTATTGACTGTCCAAATACACCCTTTCTATACTCTGACTTGCTGAATCCTTTTCAGGGTTACTCATTTACCTTTGGTTTCCATTTGTCAACCAGGTTGAGGGTAGCTGACAGGTTTTTAACACATTGGCGAGTTAGGAGAATGCCTAGCACAAGCATGTGAAGACTTCTCCCAGCTGAATGGGAGGTTGAGAACAATTTGTTCCAATGGCCATAAAGGAGGCTGTAGCAGGAATTGAGGAGTACTTAGAGCTTGGTAAAAATGTCAAAGATACCAAGATCATAAGCCATTGTCAGTTGTCCTGACTTTTGTCCTGCCACTGGACTTTAATGACTCTGCTAATCATTTGTGAAACTCTGCCTCGCTTAAATACAATTCACTCATAAGTCAAGACATTACCCTATGATGTCATTGGTCCCCTTCCAAAATGGAGTACAGGGGCATCTAGGTGGACAGTGGATTGAAAGCCAGCCCTAGAAACAGGAGGTTCTAGGTTCAAATCTGGTCTCAGACAGTTCCTAACTGTGTGACCCTGGACAACTCATTTAACCTCCATTGCCTAGCCCTTACCACTCTTCTGCCTTAGAACTAGTACATAATTTGATTCTAAGACATAATTGATTCTAAGGGTTTTTAAAAAAATAAAGGACAAATGATACCTAACTTCCCTGTTCAATAGAAAGCATCAGACACTGATCAAGTCAAGCCATGTGAAGGTGAAATAAGTAGAGAAATAACCAGTAGAGCCGAAAATATGATATACCAAGCAGAAGGGCACCTCAAGTCTTCAAGGGCTCTGGGGAAACATTCCTGCATTCCTTGCCTTGCTAGAAGTGGAAGGCATCAATGTTGCCTAGCTACATGAAAGAAAGGAAGAGAGAAGAGAAACTGGGTGAGGAAGTTCCATAGATCTTGAAGTAAAGGAGACTTAAAACTCATTTGAGCTCTCTTCTCAGTTCTCCTTCTCCCTATTTTTTGCAATTCAATTATTTTTTCCTAATAGATTTAGATATGATGTCATATGGCATACATATGTTTGGTTCATTATTTATAGTTCCTTTAAGCACCAAATAATTTCCTTGTTTCTGTTGAAATTGTGACTTTTTATTTTTTCTTTGTTTTATAACCTGATTCCAACTCCTGCTTTTTAAAATCATCTGATATATAATGAAATTTGATATGCGTTCTTACTTTTTAGATGTATTTATTGTTTAATCAAGTGTTGGATTTTTTCTTATTTATTTTTCTACTCTTTCATTTTAAGGGATTGTTTAATCCTTTAGTGTTTAAAGTTATGATTGTTAGGCATATGTTTCCCTCTATTTGGATATATAATATTGCTATTTTGTTTATTCCTTTCATTTTTTAAGTCACTGCTTTATCCTTATGATTAGTTTTGTTTAAACTTCTTGGAAACCAGTCTGTTCTGCCAGGCTTTTTCTCCCTTCTCCACTCTGTTGTGAGGAAGATTATTTAGTTATTAGTTAGGAGACCTAACAGGAAGGGCTGGAGAATTCCAAATGGAATGGGGAAGCAGGAAGTGTCTTCTTGCTCTCTGAGAGGGACTCCATGGTGGTTCGGACAAGTTGCAACTGACCCTCGGAGACCTCAGATTTCCAGAGATCCTGAAGGAAGACTGACATCTACTTGTGGGAGATTTTGGTAGAGACTATTAAAACTAACCTGAGCTATAGGTCAGCGTGGGCTGGGTTAGCTCCCAGAATCTACCCACCTGAAGGAGTGCAGCTGGTGGTCCTGGAGGAGCTGGTACATCACTGGAGTGAGTCTGCTGTGAGGATTCCCACTTCAGTCCTGCTATCCTCTGGGCCCTGCCTGGCTTAGGTCTTAGATGAGTGTAGATAAGTCCCTCTCCTGACCCTGTGGTTTGCCCTTAGTCTGAAAGTGTAGAAACCCCTATTCCCATCCTTTACCAGAGTTTCTTTAATTAAAATTGCTATAAACTCCTGCCTTTTGCCTGCTAGTTTTCATAGGCCCCTTGCCTAGAAGGTGCAGGAGTCACAGTTAGGGCCTAACTTCCACTTCTGTTAACAGATAATCTCCTTAGCAGTTAAACCCGTCTCCCTACCTTGTTTGGTCCTGCCTTCTGTCATTCCTGTCTCCCTCACACCCCACTGAGCCCAAAAATAATATTTTAGTAACTCCCCTAGTTATTCCCCATTATAACTCCCTTTTCTCTTCTCTTTTCTATAGTCTTGGGCTTGACTTAAATTAGTAATTTCCTTTTTTCCTTTCATTATCTATTTCTTCCCTTCTTTGGTCCCTTCTCTTTCTCTAATCTTACCTCATTTTCTTTTTTAAAATTTGTTATTTTTATTAATTTTATTTGAAATTTGTTAATATCTAGTTTTTAATCATCATTTTCCAGATTATTCTTGATTATTCCAACCCCAAAAAGCTATGCATGCCTTAGAACAACAATAACAACAACAGATGAAAATGAAGGGGAAAGGGAAATTCAAGAAAACTAATAAATCATTTAAGTCCAGTGGTATATGCTTTGTTTCACTTTCCTAATCTCTCAACTCTGCAAAGAAGATAGAAAAGAATATAGTCCTATTCCTTCTTTGGTATCAAGATTGGTCATTAAAAATGCAAAGCGCTCAATTTTAATGTGTGTATGTGTGTGTGTGTGTGTGACTTTGGAGTAATCTTGAGTTGTTTAAATTTTCTTTTACTAATATTTGGAAGCCTTTCTTCTGGCTACTTGCAAGATTTGTCAATCGTCTCTGAAATTTTTAAATTTAATCACTGTGTATCTTGAAGTCACAAGTTGTTTTTTGGTTTGTTTGTTTTTTCTGGCAATGTTTCAGTGATTTGTGATCTGAGGTTTTGGACAGTTTTCTTGTATTATTTTCTCCATTATGATATTCAGGCTTTTTGATTTGTCTTTATTTTGGGAGACCTATTAACCTTGAGTTACTTCTGTGAATCCTGTCTTCAAAGTCAGTGATTTGGGTTTATTCAGAATATATATGTTATTTTAGTGTTGTCATTCTTTAGTTCTCATCTGCAAACATTCTTCCATTTCCATAATTTTTTTGTTCCAAATCTATTAATCTCTCTTGATTCTTTAGACAGATTCTCTATTATGGTTTAAAATTTTCCTAATCTGTTAATTGTATGTTGTTATTTTGTAATGAGTTCTCATTTCTGACATATATCATTTCTAATTTCTTCTTTGTGGTTTTTAGTTCACTTTTGAATCATTCTGAAGTCTTTTGTTATACTCAGAGAGGAATTCACATTCTTCTGAGTTTCAAAAGACACTATTGATTCAATTTCATTCATATGATAGTACTTGGGAAGGGGAGAAAGGGAGGGAATAAGCATTTGTTAAACACCTACCAAGCTCCAGGCCTGCTAAGGGCTTTATAAATATTATCATATTTCACTCTCACCAAAATGTTGGGAAGTAGATATCATTATTTTCCTCACTTTGCAATTGAGGAAACTGAGGCAGACCTAAAGATTAAATGACTTGCCCAGGGTCATTCAGCTAGTAAGTGTCTAATGCTGGATTTGATCTCTTTGAGTCTTCCTGACTCCAGACCCAAGGCTTTATCACTTGCCCCACCTCACTGCCCAAAGAGAACTTTATATCCTCATTTTTGTTTCTGTTTTTGTATCTATTGGCCTGCAAAGTGTCCTCAATGTTCTCCCATCATGGAATACAGTGTTCTTGTCGTAATTGTTCTTGTGGGCAAATAAAAACAGAACCAAAATTTGCTCTATAAAGTTATAATGCCAATAAAACTATAACTCTTTAAAAAATGATAAACTAAAAAGAATATAGAGAAATGAGCAAACTTTTGGAAGTTTTAGAACAAACATGGCATTGTCTCACATTATGTAATAAACATATTTTCTAGCAACCCATGCTACCTTTACAAAAATAAATCTGAGGAGCCAGAGAAATTATAAATACATTTAAAAGGCAGAAATACTATAAACACACTCTTTACAGGACATACCACAATAAAAATAGCAGCTTTATAGAGAGAACAAGCAAAAAATACAGACCTCAATGGAAATTTAATGACAATCTGAATAATGAGTGGTTCAGAGAATAAACCATAGAAATGATGAATAACTAAGTGAAAGAGAATGATGATAATTCAACAACATACTGAAATTTTGGGAATATAGATGAAGAAATCTCCAGATATAAAATTATCTCTGAAATAATGGTTATACTCAATAATTATTTCATAAATATTGAGAAACAAAATATTCTCTCCAATTTCTTTTATGAGAAAAATACCCAACTTAGTTCTAGTACTTAATCCAGGGAGGAATAAAGTAAAGACTGTGAATTGTAGAACAATATCAGTAATGATTTTAATTTAAAATTTTTAGATAAGGTCCTGGTAAAAAGTCTATGAAGTATACAGAAAGTATTCATCTGATCAACATGGATTCATGCCAAGGATGTAAAGATGATCTGATATTGGGAGAACAATTAATTAGACAATATATTTAAAATAAAAATATCCCAAATCACAGGCCAATAGATACAAAAACAGAAACAAAAATGATCATATTAGTAGATGTAGAAAAAGCCTTTAAACAAAAATTTTACAAAACAGATGGAGATGGATCTCTTAATAAATATTATATATTATATGTGTATACATATGTCAATATCATATGAAATGAATAAACATAAAAAGCAAGCATGCCAACTTTCCCTACTGCTATAGTTCCAGAGAAGTTAGCCATAGCAGTGACAAAAGAAAGAGATGAAAGGCCCAAACCCAGGCAAAAAGGAGTAAAAACATTCTTATTTGCTGATGGTTTAATTGTTTACTTAGAAAATCCCAGAGAAACTGAGACAAACTTTAGCAAAATAGTAGAATATAAAATAAGCTTGCAGAGTTAATAGCTACAAGATAGCAAAATTTAGGGGCAAAGAATAGGAAGTGCATTTTATTTAAGTTAACACAAAATGTATACAATTTCTGGGAGTCTATTAAGGCACCTTTAAGACCCATGTAAATACTAGTACAATTCCCCCACCCCTTTTAAAGAAATACTTAAATAACTGGAGGGATATTCGGTGTTCATATTTGCATCATAATAGCTAACAGTTATTTGGCACTTTACGGTTTGAAAAACATGTTACACATTTTTTTTTCTTATTCAATTCCCACAGCAACCTTGTAAAGAAGGTATTATGATTGCTCATATTTTATAGATAAGGCAATTGAGGTAGAGAGTTTAAATGATCAACCTAGGGTCACACAGCTAGTGATGAATTCTGATTTGAATTCAGATCTTCCTGACTCCAAGTCGTATTCTGTGCACTGTGGAGCCTCAATCTGACTAAAATAATTTTTAAAAGACATTACCTAAATTAGTGTGTAGATTTAATGCTATTCTAATCAAGCTACCAGGAAGATCCTTGATAAAATTAGTCAAGATAATAAAAATTAATTTGGATTGAGAAAAGGAATCTCAAAAGAAATTATTTTTTAAAAGTAGAATGTAGGGGAAATAATTCTAGATGCTATCAGATAATCACAATTATTTGGGAATGGTTAAAAAGGGATAGATGAGAGTAACAACTGTTGTGTGGAGATGGAAAGCATGGAATCCCTGCAAAGATACAGGGACAGCCTCACCCAGAATTCCAGGGGACCCCCCTGGAGAACTTTGGGTGAGGGGGCAGTTGAGAAGAGTTGGCAGTTACTTTGTGGAGGTTGAAGTGAGCAGACACTCTGCTTACTACTTCAGACTTGGGGTTCACTTGAGAGGCCATTGTGGCATAGCCAGTGTGGTTTCTACATAAGGATTAGCCTGTTTAATAGGGTTAGTTTATATCAACTTCAATACAACAAATATTTAGTGATTAGAGAGTAAAGATATTCATTAATAGCAAGAGAGTCAGTTTTAGTTAAGTGCCTTTATCCCCTCCTGTGAGGGGGGAAGGGCTGTTTCAACCTAACAGTTCAGGGTCACCTTTCATTATCCTAAAACCCTCATTAACCTCTCTAGTTTTCCTTGCTATTAGATAATATGAGCTATACCTTCAAATCTGTGCCTGATAATTATTTGGGGGAATATTCACAACTCAGTCTGGACATCTAGTTTGAATCCTGTTGACTGCTAGTTTAAGAAGATCAGCTCTGTCCTCAACAGTTGTTAACTAGCTTCTGTTTACTCATCTATCAGACCTGTGAGGAATATAAATTAAAGAAAAGAAACATCATTGGTGTTTCAGCCATAACAGAAACTTACCAGGAGAATCTTATTCAGTTTCTATCTTCCAACTGAAACCAGCAACTGTTTAGGGGGGAGACGTTTGAGATCCATGAATGTTTTACCGCCTCCTTCCTCACTGAAGCCTGTCAATCTGTGGCTCTTGACTTGAAGCTCTATTTGGCTCTGACACATTTATCTGCTCCTCCAAATTTATCTGTTATTATTATCATAACAGTTTTGGCCAGCCAGCCTAGGATTTTTACTATAGAACCTAGTGGAGAAGAGGTATATGGCCAATATGATCAATAGAGCAATTGTTACCGTGGGGTGCTCTGGTGTTTTAATGTATGGGATTTGGCAAACCTGTGCCACATTTTGGTTTGTCACAGTTCCCCAATTTTTTAAGACAATGATAGAGTTTTATGATACTTATCTGTGGCTGACGATTACAGTAGGGGAGGCCTTGGCTTATGTACCAACAGGGATAGCCATGACTGCCACTTGCTATGGGGCCCTAATGATTTTGAGGAAGGTACTAGCTTTCACATTTGGAAAGGCTGAAGTTATTGACCTGGTTATGGAACAGATGTTAGAATATATGAAGACACTAATAGAGATTAACAAACAAATTAGAGAGGGCAAGGAACTAGATGCCAGGACAATTATGTAGCTGGAAATAATAGAAAACACGGTCACAACAAAGAAGGGGAGTGAAATACAATAAGAGATTAAACACGACAACCCAGAAAAGCAAGAAGTTGCAGGGGCAGAGGCAACTCCTGTAACAATACTTCCCATTACAGACAGGACAAGAGTACAACCAGATGCTGGGATCATACATGTTAAGGGCTATAAGCCATTTACTGGAGGGGATCTAGAGATTTTAAAAAGGAGGTTCCCCCAGTTTTTCATAAATCCACATAAGGCAATAAAAGAATTCAAATGGGCAGTCAGGCTGTATAATCCGAATTTTGAAGACGTTGAACTCCTGTTGTCAGAACTATTTACCCCAAGTGAGAAAGCTAAATTTATTACAGAAACAAGGACCAATCCCAATCTAGCATCATGGCCAGAGCAACATCAAGATCTAGAGCTGTCATCCCATGCAAACATGACATATCTTAGGAGATGCAGGGAGGACTTGGCAGAGGCGATGAGACTTCATGCCAAAAGATCAAATGCATGGGGCTCATTTGAAAAGTTGAAGCAGGGGGAGGAGGAACATCCAAGCATATACCTAGACAGACTGCTGGAAGCTGGGGAGACTATCCTAGAGTTCAGGGACATGACTGCTTAGGACAACATTCAGCATGTCAGGAGGCAATTTATGAAAGGGAGTCAGAACTACATTCAAACATATTTTAGACTGCATTGCCCACAATGGGATACCATGCCCATTGAGGAATTGAGAAAGACAGTGGCTTATGTCCATGACTCAAAGGATAGTGAATCTAAACCATCTAGAACCTCTGAAAAAGATTGAGAGATTGCTGAGCTTAAAAAGCAATTGAGGGAAGCTCAGAAGGCCAGGGAGGTAGATCAAAAATATGGCTCTGATGTCCACCAATCAGAGGAGCCAAAGCAGGCCTAGGCAATCATCTAGTGGCAGTGCTAACAACAAAATTAAGAGATGTTTCTTATGTTCAAAAATTGGACACGTGGTACGGGATTGTAGATACAAGTCCCAGATTAACTTTGGAAACAGGAATAATATCAATAACAACAGGAGGAATACATACTATAATTCCAGATACAATAGTAACACCAATAATAATAACAACAGGGACAACAATAGTAGATACAGTGATAAGGTGAAGGCCAGATGTTGTGACCATGACTGTGCCAAGTTTAGTAGGTCCCCAAGCTTGTCAAAAATGGAAGAATACCTGTCCCAAGGTAGTAGACCTCGTACCTTATAAACCGAGGAAGCAGTCTTAGAGAAAGCAGTTGTTGCAAGAAAAGAGAAAGGCAGTGATGATGATGTAGCAAAGGAATGTGAGAAGAACAAAATGGGTGCAGAAGATATTATGAATTATGGGTTGGAGGAGGTAACACAAAGTTACAAAGATATGACTGAGGAGGAGTTGCAAATGCAGGAGGATATAATAGAAAGGAGAGAATTTATGGGAAAGGAAACAGTGATATGGGGTACACTGACAGAAAACCAGGCACATCTGCACAAGTTCTTGATAAAAGCTTGAAGAAAGTAGCATTCCTTGATTCTCACTATGGGGGGACAGAATCATTCTGTAGTAAGACTGTGGATCATTTACATGTACAGCAAGGCCAAACAGCAAGGGCAATGAATATAGACAGCTGTACTAATGGGGATCTCTTGGAAATGGACAGTGTCAACAAGGGAGATGGGCTCCTGCAGTCCATTGAGAAGGAAAGTGCTAAATTCTCAGATACAGGCACTACCTCTTCTCTATCACCAACTAGAAGGAAGAATCAGAAAGTACTTCTTAAACATCAGTTGTCTGATAAACTATAGAATGTAGATGACTAGGGGAGGAATCTTCTATTTTACCCTCTACTTAGGGGTAAGACTGGAAACTACTTTTGCTGAAATTAAGTTTGGACCAACACAGTGACCCATATAGCAAAAATGAATGTGTGATCTTCATATTAAAGGGCAAACTACACACACACACACACACACACACACACACACACACACACACACACACGTTAGAAGAAAAGCAGATGGGGTTCTTCAGGACTATATACTCCCTGAGCCTGCCTACTTCTGCTCTGTTTTGGTTGCTGAGAGCAACTTTGATGGCTCTCCTTATACTCTGTAAGGGTTAAAATGAAAGGCTGGACTAAATGTATAAAAATGTGGTTGTTGAAAACATTTTATTCAAGTCAGGATGACTTTCTTTATGGGAGTTTATTTACAAGAGGAGAAAGAGTGAAAGTCAGGAAATGAGAGAGAGTAGATAACTACTCCGGCCAGGTCTGAACCAGGCAAGGCTTCAGAGACCCCAGCAAAGAGGGTCCCAGAAGTAAATTAAACAAGGGTTCTAGGAACAAGGCCTCCTCCAAGACGAGGGGCCTCTTCAGAGGCTAATACCTCCAGAAAAGCCAGGAAAAGGAGTCAGTCTTTTCACTCACCCACGTGGTAGTTCAAAGGGAGTGTAAGGGGGAAAAAGGGGTTTTATGGGTTCAATATATTAAAAGATGGTCTCCAGAGGATTGAACTATTATCAATCCTCAATTAAGAATAATCTCAAGTTAAAATTTACTTTTATGGTGATTTATTTACAATTAGGAAGGTTGAAGGTAGGGAAATTGAGAGAGAGAAACTCTGACCCGGACCAGGTAAGAATTTAGAGGCCCAGCAGAGGGGTGCAGAGGTGAATTAAACAAGGCTTCTAGCCACAAGTCCTTTTACAATTAGAGAGGCAAGAGAGGCCTCCTTGAGGCTAGAGCCTCCAGAGACGCCAAGGAAGGAGAAAGGAAGTCAGCCTAACTTACCCACATG
The DNA here is from genome assembly GCF_016433145.1 of Gracilinanus agilis. Taxonomy (NCBI): domain Eukaryota; kingdom Metazoa; phylum Chordata; class Mammalia; order Didelphimorphia; family Didelphidae; genus Gracilinanus; species Gracilinanus agilis. The sequence goes on along the minus strand of NC_058135.1, from coordinate 10,643,497 downwards.
ACAATTCAAAGAAAATATTTAAAGCTGTCTCACCAAGGTCTCAGCATTCCAACACTCCTCCATGAACTAGAAAAGGTCCTTCGCCAGACACTCTCTTTTCACTGAAGACCCCAGCTGACTGAGGACCTTCTCCTTTTAAAGGGGTCACTTATGCTTCACTTCCTGTGCCTCCCTCCTAATTTGCATGTCCAAACACAATAGAAGATTCTCATAGTACTGCCCAGGGGGTGGGTCAGTTGATTCTGATTCATCACTCACTTCAGCACATGTGGGTTAGGACCTCCGAAGATTGGAGGTGTTCTCACCTTTGGTGATTAAATCTAAAGATGGGCGGTGTAGACTTAGTCTAATTATTACAGGAGAGATTCAAAAACAGTCTCACCAAATTTCAGAGTTTCAGGTCCACAAAGCAGATCCTTCACCAGCCTCCAACTCGAACTTGAACTCAAACTCAAACTCCAAACTCCAAAGAACTGACTCCACAGGAAGTTGCTGCTGCTTTTAAAGACACTTCTTTGTATCTTTTCCTATGCATCCCTTCCACTTTACATGGACCAATTGTAGCTTTAGCTTTGCTTAGGACTGCCCAGGGGGCAATCAGTTGTTTCTGATTCATCACCCACTATAGCACATGTGGGTCCCAGACCTCCCCATATTTAAGGATAAGTGGGTGTATACACTTCTGGCAATTAAATTTATAAGCGGGTGAGGGGAGAGTTAATCCCATCTTCACAACTCTAAAATTCAGGAGGTCATTAATAACCTTTTTTACTCCACTTCTGATATTCCATTACTAAAAATCAGGAAAGAAAGAAACACAACAGAAAAAGAAGAAAAAGCAGTGTCATGCATTTATAACCACATGACAACCAGGTTGGGAGACAAGGAAGCCAGTGGCAAATAGAAAGCCACTGAAACGTCTGCTATCTTTACCCTTAACCAAAACCTTGGCAGTTCTTGCCTTCTCACTGTCATGAAAGAGAAAAAGGATTCAAGCCTTTCGTATGCTCATTCAGTTTGTCTCAGCTGCCAATTAAAAGACTTTTTGTCACTGCTCAGTAAACTGAGAGGAGAAAAGAAATATCTAGGAATACACTAAATCATGAACGGAAAGGATTTCCTACTGGAAATAAGCCTCCACATGGATATCTCACATCCTACTGACTGGGCACTCAGTGGTCAAACTCACCATTACATATACATTTCAAAAATGTTCAATGACTCAAACCCAAGGAGGCATAAATGCTATGAAACCATGACCAAGCTTCATTCCAAAGAGATATGAAAATGTACCTTTTTTGCTGATTTGAAAAGGGGAAGAAACATATATAAGAAACACTACATGTAATGTTGGACTTGGTTTATATGTTTTGCTTAGTTGTTTCTTTTTCTCTGTTCCCTTACAGAAATATCGAGTTGAAAAACTATCACTGATTAGACCTTAAAAATAGTTCACTGAATGGGGCAGCTGGGTAGCTCAGTGAATTGAGAGCCAGGCCTAGAGACAGGAGGTCCTAGGTTCAAATCCAGCCTCAGACACTTCCCAGCTGTGTGACCCTGGGCAAGTCACTTGACCCCCATTGCCTACCCTTACCAATCTTCCACCTATAAGTCAATACACGGTACTTTAAACTTTAAACAAGGGTTTAAAATTTAAAAAAAAAAAATAGTTTGCTGAACAACATGACAAAAAGCACGAAGCTCATTCCAGGAACATATTCATTGTTCTGCACTGTGATATAGTTGTAATTTCACCATGACGGTGAACACCAGACATTAAAATTAATCTAATAATAGTGTTCTTTTTGCCTTATTTTCCTTTTTAGAAATAAAATAAGATATAATTGCATGTCACTATAGCAACATCCACAATGAATCAATTTGTTATGATTACTATACCCCCAAAAGATGAAAAATAAATTTTAAAAGTATAAAAGTTTTTTGAAGACAATTTTTTGTCATAGGAATACATAACATCTACAGTATAAGTTAATAAATTTCAAGCTACTGTATAGAAATGCAACACTAGCATGCACAATATGGTATCAAGAGTAATGGGACAGTCATCATTTTACTGGAGAAACAGTATCATAAGCAAATGCATTTCTTTAAAAAAAAAATAATAGGGGACAGCTGGGTGGCTCAGTGGATTGAGAGGCAGGTCCAGAGACAGGAGGTCGTGGGTTCAAATGTGGCCTCAGATACTTCCTAGCTGTGTGACCCTGGGCAAGTCACTTAACCTCCATTGCCTAGTCCTTACCACTCTTCTGCCTTGGAACCAATACTGAGTATTGATTCTAAGACAGAAGATAAAGGTTTAAAAAAATAAGAAAAGAAAAGAAAAAAAGAAGAAAAGATTAGTGAAGCTCCTTAAAAATGAAAACCTTGCCCCCACTAATCTCAGTCACTGGGTGATCATGGCCTGAATGATTTTCTAAAAGCAACCAGAGTCAAAGCTGAATTAAAAAAAAAAAAGAAAAGGTTTTGTAACCCCAGTATGATACTTCCAAATTATACAGGTCAGGACAACGCTGCTCATGTCTAAACATGAATTTAAATTACTTTATTTTTTTATTAAAATTTTTTTAATTGTCCTGCAAAATACCCTTCCATATTTATCATTGTTGTAAGAATCAAAACCTCAAAATAAGACCACATATATACTAATGTGAGATGACTCCAACAGTTCTTTCTCTTGAGTTTCAATGAATTTAAATTACTTTAAAGGGAAAAAAGCCATACTCCATCTCCCCCCCAATCCAAACTCAGCCACTCCATTATATCTACTCAAAGTTTTGACTGGTGGCATAAGCTGGATTCTAGGCTTTGTAAAGGAGAAAATTATGGTTGGTTGGACTAAATATTAAAAAGGATTGGCCTCCAGGAATTGAATAAATATCAATTCCAAAATGATTTTTTAGCAATTTATTTATAAAATACAGGAGAGAGTGAAAGTAGAGAAAATCAGAGAGAAGACAGGGTAAGATTGATTTTTTTTTTAAACCCTTAACTTCTGTGTATTGACTTATAGGTGAAAGAGTGGTAAGGGCTAGGCAATGGGGGTCAAGTGACTTACCCAGGGTCACACAGCTGGGAAGTGTCTGAGGCCAGATTTGAACCTAGGACCTCCCATCTCTAGGCCTGACTCTCAATCCACTGAGCTACCCAGCTGCCCCAAGATAGGGTAAGATAACTAACCTCACACACTAAGTAATTTGCTCTGGCCCCTGGCTCAACCCAGGCACGGCTAATTAGTCCTCAGCCAGAGAAGCCTCAACCTTGAGCCGAGGGCCTGAGGATGAATAAAGAAAGGCTTCAGTCACAAAGCCTTTTTTTTAAAGAGGAGAGTCCCTTCAGGAAAAATCCAGGAAGAGTCCGTCTTTCTCACTCACCACGTGGTAGTTCAAAAGGAGAGATTTGAGAACAGTCTCACCAAGTCCAAGGTCTCAGGTCCAGCAAGCAGAGTCTCCAACTCCAACTCCAACTCCAGCTCCGAAGAATGAACAAGGACTGACTCACAGGAAGTTGTCGCTCCCTTTTTTTTTTTTTTTTTTTTTTTACATTTATTAATATTCATTTTTAACATGGTTACATGATTCATGCTCCTCCTTTCCCCTTCAACCCCCCCCCCGCACCCCCCCACCCATGCGCATTTCCACTAGTTGTC
>NC_058135.1:10556722-10639495 GCF_016433145.1 Gracilinanus agilis | reverse complement strand
CTTCCTTCCTTCCTCTTTTCCCTATCCTTCTCCCCTCCCTTTATTATTACCACTACAAGGTACAAAGTATCCCATGAAATCATGCTTCTCATTGCCTTTGAACATCCAATAAAACTCACTTTAACTTCTTTCTTTTAATCTCTAAGAACCTACAAGCTATCTTTTCATTTATCTGTAATATTCTTTCTTCTAGTTTTGATTAGAACAAAAATATCAAGATTGGCATGATTCATTTCTTCCCTCAACACAGGCACTCAATCACTGAATAAGGATTTGACATTCAGGGTACAAATAATCAAATTAACATTTATAAATAGTCTAAAAATTGTGATTCTTATACATACACTTAATGGAAATAAATATAAAGTATCACACGTGGGTTCAAAAGAAATTAATTTTCAGAGTACAATTTCGGAAGGTATGATTAGATGGCATCTGAAAAAGATCTAGGGATTTTAGTGGACTGCAAGTTCAACAAGAGTGTGACATGGAAAACAAAACAAAAGCTATTGGAGACTTGACCAGCACTGGGAGGGGCTCAGTTTTCAGGAATAGGGAGGTGAAAGCCTCACTGCCTCCATCATTATTCAGCTGGAATGTTATATTTAGTTCCTCATTTAAGGTAGACATTTATAAGTTGGAGAGTACTCAAAGGAGGGAAATCAGGATAGTGAAGGGTCTTGAGTTTATGTTATGTGAGAATTCATTACAAAAACTTGAGTATGTTGAGCTTGGAGGATCAAAAGCCTAGAGGAGAGATGATAGAACTCTTGTGCTTTTTCTCTTTGGCCCCTTTAAGAGGGGAAGTAGTAAAGAGAGGACGGCTAGATAAAAAGAAGTATAAAATCCTAGACTTCAAGTTAGGAAGACCTGAGTTAAAATACAGTCTTAGTCAGCTATCTATGAAACCCTAAGCAAGTCACCCAATAGCTGTCTGCCTCAGTTTCCTCATCTGTAAAATAGGGAGGACTAACGCCTTTGGTGTGAGAGCTTGTTGAGCTCTTCTCAGGGTTACTCCCTCACCTTTGGTGTGCGCTTGACACTAATAACTCCTATGACTCCAAGATACTATAGCATGCATAGCAACCACATCCCAGTAAAACTGTAAAAACTAGTCTCTGCAGACTAGCTAAACCAGGTTGAGAGTAAGTGGCATGTCCCAAGTCTGTTGATGACTTAGGGAGCTGGTTACTCCAACTATGTGAAGACTTTTCCTAGCAGAATGGGCAGAGGAGAACAATTTGTTCCATGGCCATGAAGTCAACTGAAGCACATGCTGTGGATTGTTTACAGCTTGGTCAGACATTGAAAGAAGTCAAGGCCATCCATCGCATCCTGAGTCATTTAGAGTCATCTCAATTTCTATCCTGATGCTGGATTTCAATGACTCTGGAAGAAAGAGTGAAGCTGAAGACTTTGTGCAACTCTGCCCCAGTAAATCCAATTCATGTGCAAGTCAAGGCATCAATCCATGATGTCCTTGATTGTCTTTGAAACAAAGGGTGGTCATCTATGTGTCAGGCACTGTGCTAAGCATTTACCCCTATCAACTCATTTGATCCTCACAACAGCCCTGGGGAGAAGGTACTATCATTATCCCCATTTTACAGGGGAGGAAACTGAGGCAGACAGAGATAAAGTGACTTGCTTCACAGATGATGTCTGAGGCTGGATTTGAACTCAGGTCTTCCTGACTCCAGGGCCAGTGTTCTATCCACTGCACTACCTAGCTGCATGGGAGATGGAATGTCATCATGAACATCAAGTAAGCCTGTCTAGAACATAGAATATATGAAAGGAGGTGAGTGTCATAAGCCTGGAAAGGCTGGAACCATAGCGAGAAGGCTCAAAAATGTTCATCAGAGAAAATTCTATTCATCTTAGTTCATTTCTTCCTGGCTTCTCAGTCTTTTTTCATATCATTATTTGAGTATATACTTAAAGAAGGGACTTGGTAGATATGTCACTGCCTTCACAACTCTTTTGAGATTTCCTCTAGAATGTCTTTGGGAAGGCATTCAGAGATTAGTTTCTCATTCAGAATCTTAAAGGTCTGCCATGGGTAAGGTTCCCTGGCATACCCTCACTCCCCACCACTCTGCTCTTGCCTGAGCTCTGGGAATCTCCAGATTTTGCTCTAAGTCACTTCCTCAACAGTCTTTTCACTTCTCAGGCACTAGGGAGTCTTCCGCATCCAACCTTTCACAAGGTACCAATGGCAGCGAGGATTCAGTGAGTGCTCCTGAAGCACTGGGCTGAAGAAGCATGGGGCCATCTTCCCTCCACCTTCTATGGTTCTGCACAGAAAGATGGCTGGACAAGAGGATTCAGGTCTTGGGTCCTTCCTTATTTCTTGCTCTCCTTAAGTACCCTTCCAAAGAGAAATGAATTTATCCCAGCTAATGGAGAACCTCCAGGAATACTTCTTGGAATGGGAGATTCCAAGGAAGATATATCCACTTCTCTGATACTTAGGACCATCATGGTACAAAGAGGAGAGTGCTGGTTCCAATCTTGCCTCTGAGGCTGATTACTTTGTGTATCCTTGGCCAATATATTTAATGTCCATGGGCCTTGGTTTCCTCTTCTGTAAAATGAAAGATTTGGTCCTATTCAACTCCAAATCTCTGATCCCTGGAAACTCCAGCTGTGCTATCATATATTGCACGGTGGTCACTAATGCCTACCTCTGTAGGATTATGTGCCTTAAGTTTGCTTACCCCATTGATGGGGAGGTGTTCTTTCTCCTCTCCTCCATAATTGTAAACATGTTGCAGAGTTAAAGGCACCAGTTAAGCTGTCATTTATATTAACCCATGTTAGATTTAAACTAAATTCATGGAAACTTTGCAGTGAATAAAAACACAATATAATTAGTGTATACATTTGAAAGCTGAATTCTCTCAAGAGCCAAAGTCTGATCAGCCTGGCCCACTAAGCGTGTTCCCAGAATGTGACACAGCCCACAGAGGCAGGATTCCAATCCCTCTTTGGTAATCTCAGGTCAGAATTCTGGCTACAGACCTTCTCTTATGCCCTCTTTCCAACAGTGGTGTTTAGTTGAATCAACAAGTAAGAATTAAAACCACAAGACTTCCTTTTTCTTTTGTATTCTTCCTTAGGGGAGATAATTTTCTTTTCCTATGCTGTTTGCTAAAAGAGGGAGGATGGAAAACTATTTCTGCATAAAGAAGAAGAAATAATTCAACTTGTGAAGTATGTAAGGTAGTGTGCTTCTTTCATAGTGAAGATTTCGGTGGCTGAAGAGGGCAGAAAAATAATTTTTGTCTAGTCAAACATTGTTATATGTGTAAAAAAAAGTAGTTTTCACAGAAGATGTGAATAGTAGGGATGCCAAAAGGGATAGACAATGAATTTTTCTGTCAATAAAAAAGGTTTAAATCACTTTGTAGAGAATGTAAGATAATGAGCCTTTTGAATCTGAACTGTTTGGTAGCTGAATGAGAAGACAAAATTCTATATACTGAAAAATGCATAAAGTGTAAGTTGAGGAAACAGTTTTCAGAGACATGGAAGGTTTGAAGACAGGGATGGATGACTGGGTGTATTGTGGTCCATCAACTACTCATTTGCATGTAACTGATACACATAAATGTAAAGGTCTTAAGAGGTTAAAACTTATTTAATATTTAATAACGTGGTTTTCTTTACTCATGTATTTTCCTACTAGGGTTTTGTAAGTGTCTGCCCACTCTTACCCACAGTTATTGGGTACCTTGGTGGGATAGTGTAACCCAGGTTTAAGTGATATATAGATTAGTTCTGAACTTTTATTACGTGGAGAAATTGTGTTGGATTACTATTGCTTTTGTGTTGTTAAATAGATGGTTTTTGTTTGCTATCCAAAAGTGTCATCATTGGGGGTAGTGGGGTTTTGTGTAAATAGGAATCACTCTGGTGGGGACTTCTTCCTAGAAGCCCCATGTCTCCTAATGCTTCCCCTTCCAGCATGATTCTAGTTCATGCCTGACTGTAATTCTGTAACCAGAGGTCCATTCAACGTGTTAGAAGACCTGCTCTAGTTCACAGGATCATAGATTGCATTTGAGAAGGGACTTGAAGGCCATCAAATCTGACCCCCTTATTTATATTAAGAAGATGAGACTCAGGTTAAGTGATTCACAGAAGGTCTCACAGTTAGTGAGTGGTTAAGCTAAGAGCTGAACCAGATTTCCCTGAAAGAGTTTGAGCAAAACCATATGGCAGTGGTCATTCTCTGGAAACCTAGCCATGCCAGTTTTAGGGTCAAGTTTGGGTAATGGAGCCAGACCAGAGAGCCTTGGGGCCCATGCTAATAGGCATGCCACGCAGGTGTTATATATCTAGCTTAAAAGATCACGTCCTCTCCAATGGGCATCTCTCCAGAGGAAAAGAAAGTCAGTCCCTTGGAACACTTGTGAGACATCTTTTTCCATTGACTTAACTGCTTAGCCAGATATATGCTTCACAAACAAAAAAGAACTTACAGAGTCTACAATCTTGTATTTGGAAATAATGAAATAATATTATATATGGAAACATAAAACAAAGTTTGGATTTGCTAAAAAAAAAATCAGGGAATAGTATCCTGAATTCTCTGGAGTCTTGAACTCAAGGCTGGCCTTATGTATCAGCAGATAACCATTTGAAATGAATTCAGGGGGCTAGAGAATTCTCTATTCATTTCTTTCACAAAAACATCTCAGATCCAAGAATCCCAATATCTTAAAAGTTAAATGTTAGAGATTAGTTTCTTTGATGCACACTTGTGGATTAGGTCCTGAGATGGACTGTTATAGTTTTAGAAATATCTTACAGGTATTCACTTTAAATTTTTAAAAAAGTTTTTATTTTGAACATTTTCCCATAGTTACATATTTCATGTTCTTTCTCTCTCCCCAAGCCCCCCTAATCCCCTTTAGCTGATGCGCAATTCCACAGGGTTTTACATGTATTATTGATCAAGACCTAATTCCATATTATTGATGGTTGGACTAGAGTTATCCTTTAGTGACTACATCCCCAATAATATCACCATCAGCCCATGCAGGTATTCACTTTTAAAACTATAGCTCACAAGCCCTCGCTGGTGTGCTTTCCTTCATAGTCAGGGAGAAGACAAGAGTTGGCTCTTGGCAGAGATATTTAAGATGGTGCAGTAAAAACAGTAGCTCCAAAAGACATCCCTTCCCAAAGCTGTGGAACACTGTCCCACAAATTCACAAGAAGTTCATTCATGGGGAGAGTGGGCACAAACTTAGAGAGGCACATTTGTAGTGAACACATGGCCAGAGAAGCTCATAACTTCGCAACAGTCAAGCCTCAAAGTCCTTTCTATATTTGTTCAGTGACCTTTATAACCCAACTGTGTATTTTGAAGTCTAGCTTTCTTCCCCATCCATAGACTGCTCTCTTCTCTGCTGCCAGAGGGTGGACTCTCTTCTCTGCTCTCTTCTCTGCTGCCAGAGGATGGGCTCCTTGAAGATAGTGCTCACCCTGAGTGATTTCCTCTCTGTAGCCACGTTTGCCATGATGCTTGTCTCTCCTCTCTCGGCTGTGGGTTAAATTCTCTCAAATTGAATCTCCAATTGCTGGATGGAATATCTCCTTCTGAGTGTCTCCTCTTGTAGATCTATCTCATAATCGGTGGGGAGGAGGACTTCTTTCTCCCTCCCATTCCGAGTTTGATTCTCAGGGGCCAAGTTCTTCCTCTACTTCTGGCTCTTACTAGTACTGTTTCAAACTGCCTGGATTTTGTCTTTTAAAAGAGTTAACCGCAGGCATAGCCCCTCACTACCCACCCATAAGCACTGTTCCTTTCTGACACAAAGAGAAGTATTCATATTTCATAAAGGAATCTCTTGTTGTTTGCCCCTCGTTAAGCCTCATCCTTTGTGATTACATCCTCTAGCTACATCCTGTGTACTGGGAGTAGGTAGAGTAGGAGAACCCAAATTCTTCCTCAACTTCTACCTTACACTATTTCAGAATCTTGAAACTCACGCCACGGATGACTTTTTTTGGCTGAACACTGCCACAGTTGGGTGGGTTTGAGGTTTTCTCTATTCAGTCTTCATCATTTTGGCTTCTTCTACAATTTTTAGCTTTTCAAATGCCACCCACTCTGATGGAGTGCCTCAGGTCTCATTGGCAGCTTCCTCAGGACCTTTTGCATTGAATTCATCTTTCTCAAGCACAAGCTAACTGAGGATGGATTTTTCCATGGCCAGGCCAGCGTCAGCTCTTAGAAGCTATCTGAACTCCTTCCCAAGTCCATCACGAATTCTTTCCTGGTTTCTCAGTGGCCATATAAAACTGGGCTCACTGGAGTGAGATCACCTCACACTCAGTGCCTGCTCTTTTCCTGGCGGCACATTTCTTTTTCTAAGCCCGTCTCACAGTATAATATATACCAGATACCAAAAATCCATAGAGGCGAGCCAAAAGAAAAGGTATTTGTGTATGAACTGAGGAATTAATATCCTGTAACATTTAACCTCTGTCTTTTTTAAAGTAAACTCTCTCTTAGGGTTGTAGGCAGGGAGTTGGGGGCAGGGTGGAACAGAAGGGAAGGGATAATGGAAGGGGTGGGAAAGGAAGGAGAAGGCGAATTGCCAGAGGGAAGCCTATTGGCCAGTGGAAAGGGCACTCAACCAACCGATGGCTAAGAAGGCCAGGGATGGAGTATTGGTGCTGCTACTAAATCCTGTGTGACCTTCAAGACAGTACCACCTCTCTGGGCTTTAGTTTGCTCATTTATAGAGAAATTCATATAGCAGGAAGGAAACACACATTTATGAAATAGTTGCTATATTCCAGTCACTGTGCCAAGACCTTTACAGATACCTCATTTGATCCTTACAGCACCCCTGTTAGGTAGGAGCTATTATTATGCTCATTTTATAGTTTAAGAAACTGAGAGGTTGAATGACGTGTCTGAGGTCACATCTGAACTCAGGTCTTCCTGACTCCAGGCCCAGCACTGTCTCCACAGGGCCACGAGCAGCCTCTTCTAAAATTGAAGAATTAAAAACAAAATTTATTCCAGGGTTAGAGGATTCATGTTGTCTCCCTTCCCCCTCCTGGAGTTTACAGGCAATTCCACTGAAAACCAAAGGATTTAGAAATGAGAAGGGACCTTAGAATAATTAGTTCAACGCTTAGAATCTAGTCCATAAACAGTCAAAGCCTTGAGCCCGAGGTCCCGAGGTGGGGAGTGGATTAACCCAGGACACAGGAGTAGGAGGTTGCAGAGCTGCGATAGGGCCTCATGTTCTCTGTAGGGTACCCTCATGCCCTGCTGCTACGCTGAATGCCTTTTGTAGGCCAAAACTAGTGACAGGAATTCTCTCTGGTCCAAAAAGAGCAGTATTGGAATTATTCTCCTTAGAGAAGACAGGACCTTCATCGGGCCTCTGTGACAGCCTACTCACACTCACCAGGTAACTGTCCAGGGGCCTTTGGATGACTCTAACTTTTACTTCAGAGATAATGTGATTCCATAATCTGTAGTCACACCATTTTAGAAATATTAGGGTTCAAAAGATGAGACTTGGCTTTAGAGGGAAGCTTAAAGCTCTTCAGAGCATCCCAAAGGCCATCTGTCCACCATTTTGCTCTCCCTCTCCTGTCCAGTCATTAACTCAGCTCAGTGGTAAAGTCAGGAAGATCTGAGTTTGAATCCTGCCTTGGATAGTTACTAGCTGTATGACTCTGGGCAAGTCCTTTAATCCCTCTCAGCCTCAGTTTCCTCAATATTAAACTGGGAATAGGAAGAGTACCTACTTCACAGGGTTGTGAGGATGGAATGAGGCCATGTATGGCAATCACCTAGTGGATCTTGGAATGTTCCAGAAAGGCGAGCTGTAATTGTGTGTGGGGGCAGTGGCCCTCTGGCAGAGAGGAACTGATGGACCACTTCTATGTGTGCACCTGATCTGACCAGGGCAGAGAGCAAGAATCTCTTCTTTAAAACCCGTACCTTCAAGATATGTACAAAAATATTATAGCCGCGTTCCTTGTAGTTGCAAAAAATTGGAAAATGAGAGAATGTCCTTTGATTGGGGAATGGCTAAACAAATCTGCTGGTGATGGAATACTATTGTGCTCAAAGGAATAAAGAACTGGAAGAATTCCATGTGAACTGGAAAGACCTCCAGGAAGTGATGCAGAGTGAAAGGAGCAGAGCCAGAAGAACATTGTACACAGAGACTGATATACTGTGGTAAAATTGAATGTAATGGACTTCTGTACTAGCAGCAATATAAGGGTCCAGAGCAAGGCTGAGGGACTTCTGAGAAAGAAAACTAGCCATATTCAGAGGAAGAACTGTGGGAGGATAATTCTACACAGGAGAAAAACAACTGCTTGAACACATGGGCTGATGGGGATATTATTGGGGATGTAGACACTAAATGATAACTCTAGGTCAACTATCAATAATATGGAATTAGGTCTTGATCAATGATACATCTGCTAAGGGGGGTTAGGAAGGTTTAGGAGAGAGGGAAAGAACATGAAACATGTAATTATGGGAAAATTTCAAAATAAAAACTTAAAAAAATTTTAGTCCTACAACAAAGAGTTTATAAAGTATAAAAAAACCCCCCAAAAACCCCGTACCTTCTGTCTGCATCTACAGTTCTGGGCACCACATTTTAGGAAGGGCATTGGTAAGCTAGAAATCATTCCAAGGAGGGCAATCAATATAAATGTAGGAAAGAGTTCATGTTCATGTTATACAGAGCCTGAGTAAAGGAATAGAGGAAGTTTAACCTAAGGAAGAGATGTTTGGGAGGGACAGCATGCATCTTTAAGTATTTGAAGGGCTCTCATTGGACATGGGATTAGACTTGTTTTCTTTGGTTCTGAATTGAACAGAATAAGAGCAATGTTTACGTATGGTATATGTGTTTCCCATATAAATTATGTGTCAGCACATAATATATAAAAATATGATATGATATAATGATATGGGGATTTGTGTAGATGTGGCTCATGGGGGGGCATGACTAGATATAGCTTTAATTTCTTGCACCCATGCTTCTCCAAGGGAGACTTTGATTCCTACCAGGAGAGAAGGAAGAGGTTGGGGCCAGAGACTGGCCACTCTGCTCTTGTCAGAGAGGGGCACTAGGCTAGAATTATATCTATTGGACCTCTAAATATTTTTAGTCTAGGAGAAATAATTTTGGGTCCAAGGCACAAAGCATGAAGGTGTTATTCTCTACCCACAAAGGGTGGCATGAGTCCAACAGTATAGACCTGCAGGAAGGGGGGGGCCAGCAATCCCAAAGTACAATCCTCCAAATCCTCTATACCTTCTCCAGTACCCATAGGTGGAATTTGAAAGTTGGTGTTCCTTACTCCAAGTCCAATACCATATCCACAACTTGACCTAGAGAGCAATCATTTACCTCTGGGATGCTAGTTATTCCTCCTTCTCAATTTAATTGAATAGGTCTTTCTAAAGCATCTTCTATGTTTTAGGCTGGATTTTGGAGATACAGAGACAAAAGCTAAAGAGTGCCTGCCCTCTAGAAGCTTGCATTCTATCAGAGGAGACAAGATATACGTACATGTCAATATAGTGATCTTGCATTGGCCCATTGGGATAATCACATGGGGGATGCTCACTGTTGCCATTACCGATTCTAGTCAGCCATGTGGAAGTTTGAGAGCCTGTTTCTGGCTCTGTGTAATTTGGGCCTAAAAGGGTTTAGATTTTGTCTGGAATTGGAAGAGGTGATGGCTCAGGGTGTAACAATCACCTTGGCCTCTCCCTGACTCTCTTAGTTATGAACTATATAGACTGTTCTGAATTATTTCCCAAGAGGAGAGTGTGGGAAAGAGCCAGCTTTCCCTCCCATTCTCAATATGGCCATGTAAAAGCATATGCTATTTAATGCACATGCCCTGACTAGGTGAAGTTTAGGCTATGTCTAGTGTTTGTTCTTTCCTGATTTTCTTTTCTTAGTCAAACGACATTTCTTCCTAGATGGATGTGCCCTGGCTTTCTCGTGAGGTCCAGAGGTCCCGTTGGATCTGTGATGAATGGAAGCAAAGAAATTATTCTTGACAAATACTCCAGCATTTTTACAGAGAATGGCCACCCACCAGAAACCTGGTTAAATCCTGTCATTTTTACCAACAGGCATGCTGAAAATAGTTTGGACAGTGCGGAAAGGAGGTGAAATGTGATATGTCTAATTAGCAGTCTTGAAAACTTTTCTATGTTCTGATGAGGCTTCAGTATCAGCCCCTCGGTAGATTATAATAGCAGTTTTAAGTGAAATTACTGAATCTTGTTTAAATCATTCTGTTAGTGCATACTGAGTACTTTATGTTTAGCATTTTACATGGAGGAATAAATTACATGTCCTTACATAGAATTCATATTGGATATTGAGTATCTCTTGTTAGCCCCCTTTTTGGGTAACCCTATAAATGAGCCAAAAGCTAAGTAAAATCTTTTTCTGGGTGTTATGATGATAATAACAGATAGTTTGGAGAAGCAGATAAATATGTCAGGGTCAAATAGAGCTTTAAGTCAAGAGCCAGAGATTGACAGGCTACAGTGAGGAAAGGAGGGGGTTAAACACTCCTGGCTCTCATATCCCTCCCCCTCTAACTGCTTCTGCTTCAGTTGGTAATGAAGACAGGAATAAGATTCTTCTAGTGAGTTTCTGTTATGGCTGAAACCCCAATAATGTTTCTTTCTTAAATTTATATTCCTCTCAGGTCAGTTAGAGGAGATCTATAGAAATTATTCATCTAACTGTTGAGGACAGAGGAGATCTTAAACTGGCAGCCAACAGGATTCAATCTAGAAGTTCAGACTGAATTGTAAGTATCTTCCAAATAATCATCAGGCACAGATTTGAAGGTAAAAAGTTATATTAGGAATTAACAAGGAAAATTGGAGAAAGTTAACGAAGGGTTTAGGATAAATGAAAGATGACCCTAAACTGTTAAACTGATGCCCCCTTCCCCCTCCTCACTGGAGGGATGAAGCATTTAACTAAAACTGTCTCTCTTGCTATAGATAAATATCTTACTCTCTATTTACTAAATAATTATATACTTATATTAATGAAGAATAGTACTAACAAATGGGCTAACCCTATGAGTAGAAATCACTAGCTTATGCTATAATGGTTTCTCAGGAGAAACCCCAAGTCAGGAGAAACAAGCAGAGTCTCTGCTCACATCCAATCCCACCAAATAACTGTCTCCAACCCTTCTCAACTGCCCCTCACCCAAAGTGCTCCAGGGGGGTCCCCTGGAATTCTGGGTGAGGCTCTCCCTGTACCTTTGCAGGGATTCCATGCTTTGCATCTGCACACAACACTGGGACATTGAAGTATGTATGGGGGAACAAAGAGTACAAGAAAAGGGGGCCTAAACTAATTTGAGACTGGGCTCTCCAGGACTGAATCTAGTCTAGACAATGTGTCTGGATAGAAATCAGGACCTTAGGGGCAAAGGAAATAGGATTACACCTAAGCTGGAAAAGGAGTTAAAATAGATTTTTCTGTAGAGGATGGACTCTACTCAAGGAATGTGCCAGATAGTATGCTATTTTTCCTGCTGAGCTTTTAGTATTCTTCGTACAGGCAGCAAATTGGCATGAACTAGAACTTTCTACTGTCTACTGGATTGATCAATGTCTTTATATAATTCTACTGAATTTAAAAATCTTGTTTCCTGGTTGAAATAAACACATACACATATACACGCATATGCACATAGAAATATGTATGTATATATGTATATATTAACCTTGGCTTGAAAATGAGATATCCTGGGTAGAACCATGATGGTGAACTATAGGCAGCAACTCAGCTGAATTCTCCCAATATTCCCCTCCAAACAATTTTAAACAACTCATTTAATCAAATGCTGAAGTGGCAGAGCCAACAAAAGGTCAAGATGAGTCATCTTTCCAGCTAAGGACAATTTAGGAGGTCAGCAGATTTGTGACACCAGGGTGGGAACTTGGCCAGAGTCCATGTGGAAGCAGTGCCAGCAGTGAGGCTGGGTTACAACAAGGGTAGCAGCAGCAGGAACTTCCAAACTGTCAGCCTTGAGGTGGTTGGGTGTTGGGCAACTGGTCAAAAAGAGAATATAGGGGACCTTTTTCCAGTGGGTGGAGCTGGCACTGATTGGCAACTCTATTTCCTATACATAGTTCTGGGTTGCAGTTCAAGGGTAGAGAGGAACACTTCAGGTCCCTCACAAGGGAGCAGGAGCGCTGATCACAGTTCCAAGGCAAAGAGAAGCACTAGTATTTATGACTATAGGAGAGCAGGATTACACTTCCAGGGCCAAGAGGGGGCACTAGTGCTTGTGGCTGCAAGGGAACAGGTACCCCTCCTGTTTAAAGATCAGAATGAAGACTGGCATCGAAGTCTCTCCACCTCTCCCTGCATCATGTCACCTTGTAAGCATTGAAAATTTGCAGACCCCCAGAACTAGCTCGGAAAACAGGAAGCTTAGAAGAAGCAAGCAAGATTAATCCAATGGACATGCTAAAGTTCAAAGTTAAGAAATAGACTGGGAAAATGAATAAACAACAATGACAAAACTTGACTGTAAAAACTATTGTGGTGCCAGGGAAGACCCAGACATAAACTCAGAAGACAACAATGTAAAAATAGCTGCAAGCAATGCTTTAAAGAAAAATACTCATTGGATACAAGCCCAACAAGAATTTGTGGAACAATTAAATAAAGATGAAAGTCATAGAGGGAAAACTGGAAAAAGAAATGAGAGTGATGCAGGAAAATTATGAAAAGAGATTTAGCCTCTTAGTAAAAAAAGGAACAAAAAATATTGAAGAAAATTATGCCTTAAAAATCAAATAGGGGCAGCAGCCAAATGGATCAGTGGATTGAGAGCATGGCCCAGGAATCGCAAGCCCTAGGTTCAATTCCGGCCTCAGTCAATTCCTAGTTGTGGGACTCTGAGCAAGTCATTTAACTTCCCCTTGCCTAGCCCTTACCACTCTTCTGTCCTGTACCTAATATTGATTCTAAGATGAAGTTAAGAGTTAAAAAGGGGGTCAGCTGGGTAGTTCAGTGGATTGAGAGCCAGGCCTAGAGACGGGAGGTCCTAGGTTCAAATCTGGCCTCAGACACTTCCCAGTTGTGTGACCCTGGGCAAGTCACTTGACCCCCATTGCCTAGCCCTTATCACTCTTCTACCTTGGAACCAATACACAGTGTTGATTCTAAGGTGGAAGATAAGGGTTTAAAAAAAAAAAAGAAATTAGAATTGGGGAAGTGTAAGCTATGGTTAAGTAAATGGTCAAATAAAAAGCAGGCAGTTTTCAGAAGAAATCGAAGCTATATAGTCATGGGAAAATACCATAAATTAATAATGATTTGAGAAAGACAAATTAAAACAGCCGTGGGGTACTATTTCATAACTGTCAGTAATTTAAAATGCCAAAGGGAACGATGGAAAATAGGTGCACTGATGAACACTGGTGGAATTGTAAACTGCTCCAACCATTCTGGAGAACAATTCAGAACGATACCCAAAAGCCTAAAAAATTGTGCACATCCTTTGACTCAGCAATACCACTGCTACGTCTGTATCCCAAACAGATCAAAGAAAAAGGAAAAAAAAAACCTTATATGTGTAATATCATTTTGCCATGCAAAATGGAGACCAGGATGAGTGACACCCAACAGTTTTAGAATTTAGAACCAACCCAGATGCCACGAGCCAGAGGGCAAAAGCTGTTACTGCCAGGACTATAAAAGAGAGAAACTGGAACAAGAAACTCTCTCATTCCGGAGAAGGGACCTGGGTGGTTGGGTGGCTAGGCCAAACCAAACCTCCTTAGGCCCTCTGCAGCCTGTTCCACTACTTATCACATCCTCAACTTCTGGACAAAGCTGTGCTATATATTAATCATTGAACATCAAAGAAGAACAACATCAAGACTCAGTCAGTGTGGTTAAGGCCAAGGTGCCTGGCCTGGCCAGAGTGCCACAGAGAGGGAAACCTCTCCAGCAGACAGTCTCGACCTGATTGCCCTTTGACTGACAAACCTGATCATTGGTAGTTTAGTGAAGGTTTCCCAACAACTCTTTCCTTAAACCCTGTTCCTTTCCATGAGTTGTTACAATTCAATCCTAAAAGTCTACTTAGGTGAAAGTCATTATTGTCCTAAGGATCAATAATCTTATCCTTGGGTTTGAGGGAAGGGATTGCTCAAGCAAAGTCAAATCGCAGTCTTCAGCGTTATCCATTAGTCTATAGCTTATCCATCCATCTAGCCCAATGGTTCCCAAACTTCTCCGGCCTACCGCCCCGTTTCCAGAAAAAATATTACTTAGCCACCTGGAAATTAATTTTTTTAAAAATTTAACAGCAATGAATAGGAAAGATAAATGCACCTGTGGCCATCACCGCCTCCTGAATCACTGCAGCACCCACCAGGGGGCGATGGCGTCCACTTTGGGGATCACTGGTCTAAACCCAGGATAAGCAGTCAGAGAAGCTGTGTGATCTAATTCACAGCTTCTCACTTGATCACTTATTTCTGGGCACTGTTAGGTGGAAGTTAGGTGTTTAGCTGAGCTTCAAATACTTTGTGGGACCTGGTGGTCACCGAGGCTTCCCACCTTCACTCAGCTCAAGTCCTTGTACCATCAGAGGACCCCGGGCCATCTCTCCATCAGGCCCTATCCAATATCACCATATCACCTATAACATGTTCAAAAATATTTATAAGGGCTCTTTTTGTGATGGTAAAGAATTGGACATGGAAGGCATGCTAATCAGTTGGGCAATGGATGAACAGGCAAGTTTTAGCATATGACTGTAATAAAATACTATAGAGCTCTCAGAAATAAGGTGGATGTTTTCTGAAAAACATAGCAAGTCCTATATGAACTGAGGCAGAGTGAAGTGAGAAAAACTGGGAGATCAGTGTGCATGGTAACGGCAACACTGTAATAATAAGCAACTGTGAAAGATTTGGCTACTCTGATTAATACAATGATCCAAAGCAATTCCAAAGGCCTCATGATTAAAAAAAATGCTAACATCTCTAGAGACAGAACTGATGGACTGCGTGTTAAAGTAGGCATTTTTTGCTTTCTTTTTTTTTTCTTTTGCTTTTTTGGCAATATGACTAATATGGAAATATGTTTTCAGGATTTCACATGTATCAATTTCATAACTTTTCTTCTAAGTGGATGAGAGAGGAGTAGGAGAGAGGGAGAGAATTTGGAATTTAACATTTAAAAAGAAAAGAACGTTAAAAGTAATGAATTAAAAAAGAAAATGAGATATCCTATAAATTTGGAAGAATACATCCTGAAGACAAAGGAACTATTTCAGGCCATCTCTTTAAATGAAAGGACTACATGAGATTTTGAGTTCCATTTAGTTTCCTAAAGGTTAAATGGAGTTTCTCCTCTGGATTGAGGATTTCTAAAATGAATGAGTCCTACATATTCTCTTGCCTGCCTGAAAGAGCATTGGCTCCTAACAAAGGCTAAGGGCAGATAGATTTCAGGAAGATGTTGAGTCTTTGAAGTATTTAAAGATCACACCTCGAGAATCAATAGAGAGCACCACTGTGAGGGCTGAGCAGTGGGATGAGGTGTGCTACTTTGACAGTGACAGTGATCAAGGTTGGACGGAAAAAGCACTAACGAAAATCAGCTGCATCTCTGTCCATAATCAAAGTGTGGGTGAGGAGGACCAGAGTGGGATCACCAAAAGGGGATGATAGCCTTGAAGAGAAGAGAAAGCAACTAATGGAGATGGCGGCAGGGAAAGACGTCAGCTGTGGAGAGTGGGAGGGTTGAGAGGATGAGGAGGTGGTTGTTGAAGCGAAGGGACCTCTTAGAGGTCACCCTTAGATCCCTAGGATCATCTGAGATCATGCTCAGGCTGCATTAGCCAAGCCCAGATGGGCAATTCTGCCAAAAGTCAAATGGATCTTATTAACACAGCTGGAGCAGATATGGAATGAAACACTATTGCGGTGCTCCTATCCCTACAAGGAAATGTGAAAGCTTGTGGAGATCTGGAAGGAGCTTTGCATGAACAATTCTTAAAGGACTTCTAGGAGCTCTACTGCTCTTAGAGGAGTTTTATTTTTAACTTTATTACTGGGCTTTGTTAACATCCAGTTCAATTACAGTAATCACAAAGACCAGGACTTTGCATGTGACATGCACCTGGCATGGGGAAGGTCAACTTGCCAAGAGGGCTGAGCAAAGGGAACAAGCCGCGTGTGTGGGCAAGTTTGCTGAGAGAATGAACATGTGCAGTTGAATTTATTTTTATAACATTTTTAGTTATCTTTGTTGCTCCAACTTCATTCCATGATGCCAAACCATTGTTGAGAAGGCAGAGTGTCATGAATGGTGCCATACTACAGCATACTTTGGAAGATACTAGATTGTTCCATTACATGTCCTAGTGATTGTCTTGAACATTCTGGGTCCTGGACTTCTAGGGTATATTTGAAAGACTGTACCTGACCTTGGTCATACATATACTCAACATGGAGTCTCCTCCCTCCTTCCAAATTTTCCTATTACTGATAAGATTTACCAGCATCCTCCCAGTTACCCACATTCTCCCCCTAGGTGTCATCCTCAGCTACTCACTCTCATTTGGCCCATATGTTTAAACAGCTATCAAATCTGGTCATTTCTACCTTAATGCTATTTCTCCCACTCACTTCAAGCCCTCATCATCTCTTGGTTAGACTATTGCAACAGCCTTCCCAGTGATGCCAAACCTTTAGAAGGGTGGGTGATGTGAGAAATGTCCTCAGGCTCATGTGCTGCCCACAGAGAGAGCTGAGTGCCCCCCTCTGGCACACATGCCATAGGTTTGCCACCACGGTTCTAACCAATTTCCTTGACTTAAATCTCTCTTCCCTCCAAACTAGGACCAAACAGAAGTCCTTTGGCAATGAAAGCTCATCTCAATTTGGCTCCTTCCTTCCTACCCTTCCAATTTTTCTTGACTTTACTTTTCTTCATGAACCCCAGGTACCAGCCATACTCCCCTTCTTTTGGCTCTCTCTTCTATACGTTATGCCTCCGTATCACTGGCCTGACTATCCTCACTCCCAGATTGCTCTTCCTTCTAATTTCGGTCTCACGGAATCTCTGGCTGCTTTCTAGATGCAGCCCAAAAGCCATATTCTGCAGGCAGTCTTCTTTCCCACCCCCCACTCCTCTTCCACTTGGCCTATCCCAGCGACCAGAGTCTTCCCCTATAATGTTCTTGTTCATCTATTTGAATATAGACTGATTTATCTACATTTTGTTTCTACCATTAGAATGTTAATTCCTTACATAGGGATGGTTTTTTTTTTTTATCCCAGGGACTAACATGATGCATGGTACTTAATAAGGATTAATAAATGTTTTTGATTGGTTGATTATTTAGTTGCCTGGGGGAGGGAGGAGAGCTTGTGAAAGATTCATCCTTGTCTCTCCTCTCCCCTTTCCGCCCTCCTCTCCCCTACTTTCCCCTCCCCTCCCCTGCCCTCTCCTCCCCTCTCCGCCTCCTCTTCTCTCCTTCTCCTCTCCTCCCCTCTCTCCCATTCCCTCTCCCTCTTCTCTCCCCTCTTCTTCTCCTCTCCTCTCCTTCTCTATAATATGCTGTAGTTACTCAGCCTTGGCCTCACCTGGCATTTAAAAAATGTGCGCTTGGAATCCAATTTCTCATTTTGCTTCAGAAGTGAACAAGGATCTTTTATCTAAGCCAGTCTGAATTGAGATCCATGCTCTCTGATTCCCAGAGGCATAGTCAGACTGCTGAAAGCTTAGGAATGCTTGGAAAAATGTCCTTTATTTGTTTATCCTTGTTACAAATTGAAGCAAAGGGCATCAAATATTTCCCCTGCTACTTGTAAGACCCAGGATGCCCTTGGAGACATCCCGAGGAGAGAATAGAGATTTTCTCTTACATTCTCCAGGGAGACTGGAGCTGGGGCAGGAGAACCTGGCCGCTCTATTTGTATGGGGGAGGGCCATCTCATTTCTTCATACCAGGGTATCCCTATAATATTGATATGTGTATTTCAGGATGTTGGGGGGGGCATGGGCAGATGTCAGCTGTGCCTGAGAGTGGCAGAGGCTATCAGTGGCCCGCAGGGTCTTGGGCAACACAGAAATATAGGGCAAAGCAATATACCACTGGGGGGCTTCCCCATGCACTACTTTTAAAGGAAAGAAGATGAAGACTGAGAAAAGGCTATTGGATCCAGCGGTCTGGACATGGTTGGTAACCTTGGAGAAAGCAATTTCATTTGGGTGATGGAAGAGCAGCCAGATTGTGAGTAGTTGGGAAGGGAGTGGGAGGTGAGGAAGTGGAGCCAATGAATGTAGACAGCTTTTTCTAGGAGTCTGGAAGTGGAAGGGGGAAGAGATACAGCATAATCGGGTGAGGGGGTGTCAGGATCAAGAGGAGGTTCTTAAAGACGGGGGAGACCTGGATGTTTTGGGACAAAACGGCAGGGGATGGTACAGAAGGTACCTGTGGCTAACAGGAGCGTGAAGACTAAAGAAGAGGGGATGGTTGAGGAGAGGACAATAAAGGTGATGAGTGGCCCTCCTTCTAAGGCTGGGGCATATGAGGAGAGGGCGAAGGATAACTCTGAAGAGATTTGAGGGGACGAGATGGGGCTCCTCATGAATGGGCTAAATCTCCTGCTGAGAGAGATGCAGGAAAGGCTAGTGCAGTGGCCTGAGGATAGAAGAGACTCAGTGGCTCTCCACTGGTACTTAGCACAGTGCTGGGCACATAGTAGGTGCTTAATAAATGCCTCTTGACTGCTCACTCACTGGCCTTTCTTGGTTTTTATACTTCTCCCATAGACTGAGAGTTTTTCTAGCCTTTAGTTTTCAAAGGTATGAATGCCTTTAGGGATCTGCCCCCTTCATAAAGAGCAAGTCAAAGGATGGGGCCGGTATTAAGGCTCTGCTTCACAGGGAGTTTGGTTTTGTTTTTTAGCCTACTTTAAAGGCTCTGCCTGCAATACTTCTGCAAGATTTCACATCTGCCTATGCCTTTCATTCTTTTAATCCTCGTTCTGTCATCCAACAAATCAGCTGCCTTCCCGGCCATTCATCCCTTGGAAATCTGAGAATTCCCAGACCAGGGGGCAGCTGGGTAGCTCAGTGGATGGAGAGCCGGGCCCAGAGACAGGAGGTCCTGGGTTCAAATCCGGCCTCAGACACTTCCCAGCTGTGTGACCCTGGGCAAGTCACTTAACCCCCATTGCCTAGCCCTGTAACAAATAAAATGAATATAGAAGGATATATATAAAAGATATTAGGGTTTAGAAAATAATAATAAAAAAAAAGAATTCCCAGACCTTCGAAGGTCCATGTGCCCGTGCCTGGGCTGCCCCGCTGCAGGTTGGGAGCGATCCATCACTGAAACCATTTGCTTTCATTCTCCAATGAACTACCCGACTACCCGGCTGTCATATTACACCCATCTTCCATTTAGTCCAAGAAGACAATGTGGGGGCAAACGTTTTCCTCCTGTCTTAGTGTTGGTTCTAAGACAAGAGTGGCAAGGATTAAGAGACTTGCCCACAGTCACACAGCTAGGTAGTATCTGAGGTCTGATTTGAATCCGGGACCTCCGGTGCCAGGCCAGGTACGCTCTCCACTGTGCTACCCAGCTGCCCCAAATGGGGGATGTTGTCCCATATGTGGCTATCATTGGCCGATTTTACAGAATCCCCTTGGTTAGGAAATTGCGGTTTGGCGCCGTATTCTTCGCTGTTCTGAGAGTCACGGCAGCCAATACGTAACTGAAAGGGATCTCGAGGGACTCTAGTCTAACGTCCTCCCTCTGCCTCTCCGTCTCTCCTGCTCTCTCACTCTCTCTCTGGCTGTCTCAGTCTGCTCCCCCCCCCCCAATTCTACAGACGGGAAAATAGCCTGAGCAGGTCCCACAACAACAGTACGAGCCCGGATCTTCCTGGCCAGGCCTCGAGCTGGGTCCTAGAGCAGCGGCTCCCATGACGGACGCGGATGGTAATAACGCCCAATGCGCAGTGGCGCGGCGCCTGAGCGAGCCCAGAGCCCAGGAGAGGAAGCCCAGGGCTCCGGGCGGCTGTCACCTGAAATCTACTCCACGGCTGCCCCCTGGTGGCCAACAGCGGCGACGCAAGGGAGGGCGCCCTGGGATTGCCGGGGCTTTGCCTTCCAGAGAAACTCTGATAAAAGCAACTTGGGGAAAACTTTGCGGACGAGGGAGTGCTAACAAAGAAA
Source organism: Gracilinanus agilis (assembly GCF_016433145.1). Lineage (NCBI taxonomy): Eukaryota > Metazoa > Chordata > Mammalia > Didelphimorphia > Didelphidae > Gracilinanus > Gracilinanus agilis. Next base: position 10,619,219 of record NC_058135.1, on the reverse strand, counting down.
CATGGCCTAGACGAGAAAGTCACACTGTTCCTTCCCGTCGCCCTCGTGCCTCCGAATATTCCCCGTGTTAGAAAGCCGGGGAGACCACGGGCAAAGTGGAGAAAGCCTGGTTTGAGTCCTGCCTCTGACCGGTGCTGGCTGTGTGACCCTGGCCGAGTCTCTTCCCCTCTCAGGGTTCCAGGCCAGCCTGCAGTATTTCTGCTTTTAGTTTGGGCAATTATCTTCCTGAAGTTCAGTTTGTGTCTGCTCCTCTGCAATTCCCACCCAGGGCTTCCACATCTGCCCTCTTTGTCAAATTCCTTTTCGACCCATGGCCCTTCAAATGTTGGCAAAAATGTCCATTTTTTCTTTAATCAAAGCACTACGTGGCTGCCCCGAGAAGGCTGTGAAGAAAGCGCTTTGTAAACCTTAAAGCTCTATAATTCTTGGCCTCCGTCATGACCAGACTCCTCAGACCTCTTCCCGTCATCCCTCGTCTAAGCCACGATCCCAGCCGTTTCCCATCTGACTGTCCAACCAGCTCAACTCGACACTGTCCTCTCGGGCCATATCACCATTTGTGCCGGGCCAGTCCTCATGCATTCCCCTTCAGTCCTGTACATTTTCCTGAATGAGGGGAGGATGTCAAAGCACCTAGTGTAAATTCCCTCCCGGGTCTTCAAGCTCCCGCTACTGTTGGGTGCTTCTCTATTGCCTATAAACTTGTTCGTGTCACCTCCATCCTCAGAAAAATCAGTCAACCCTTCCATCCTCTCTACCACCCATAAGTCTCCTGCCGTTTTTGGCTACACTCCTCAGGGAAGTTACAACAGGTGCCTCGACGTCCTCCCCTCATCCTCTACTTATCATTGAACAAAAAACGAGGACCTCAAAAGCTACTAATGACCTCTTAATTGCCAGTTCCAGTGGCCTTTTCTCAGTCCTCGCCCTTGTTGACCTCTCTGCAGCCTTTGACATCTTCTAGCTTCCATCTTCTCATCTCTACTAATAGAATGCTTTAGAGAGAGGAGTGGGGGAGAGATGTGGGGAGGAGCCCTGCCTCCAGGTATTGACCCAAGACAAATGGCCCTCATCTCTAGGCTTTCCAGTTCTCTTCCCCCTCTAGCTTTCCCTTAATCACATCAGCTCTCAGCGATTTGATCAACTTTTCTATTTTGAGGATTCTTAGATCTACTCATGCATTCCTAACCCTGGACTTGTAATTAATCACCTTAAGCGGATGCCCTGGAGACCTGTTGAGCTCAGAAGGTCCGACACAACTGATTTTTCCCCAATTGACCTTAAGCTGGTACTTCCTATCAGGCACACACTTACTTTCAAGGGCACCACCATCCTTCCAGTCACTAGGCTTGTAACCTAGTAGTTGGTCATCCTCGATTACTACCTCTCACCCCTTATGTCCAAGCTGATTGCCAGGATCTATTGACTTCATCTTTGCAGCATCTCTCTCAAATATGCTACTACCTCTCCCTACACGGCCCCAACCTGTATCGGCTCACCCTGGACTATCACTATAGCTGCTAGTGGGTTTGCCTGGCACATTCCTCCCCACTCTAGTCCATTCTGTATTCAGCCTCCAAAATGATCTTCCTTCCTACAAGTGCACATCTCACAATGTCACCTCCTTACTCTCCAGGGTCTCCCCATAACTTCCAGCACTATAGAATTCGCTCCAAATCAAGGCCCTCTATAATTTATCCCACCTCCTTCCTTACTTCCTCCCCACATTTTGATACGATGATGCTGGCTTCCTGGTTGTTCCAAGTCTGGAATCCCCTCTTCATCTCTTTGCCTCTTAGCTTCCCCTAAATCACAGCTAAAATTGCCATCTTCCACAGGAAGCCTTTCCCAATCCCTTTTAATTCTAGGTTCTTTCCTCTGCTTTTCCTATTTATCCTGGGTAGCTCAATTGTTTGTAGCATATCCTCTCCCCAGTTAGTCTGAGCTCCTGGAGGGCAAGGGCTGTCTTTTGCCTTTTATTGTATCCCCCAGGGCTTAGCAGAGAGCTCAGATCAAGGTCCCAGTGACTGATTGAATCAAATGCTAAATTGTATTTAAGGAGGAAAGGGGATTAGGCCAGGGAGAGTAAGGGAAGACTCCTTAGAGGAGTGTCGGGAACTCTAGTGAAGTGTAGATAGGTTGTGCACAGGGAGGTGTAGGTAAAAGAAAAGGCATTCCAGAGGATAACAAGAGTGAAAATGAGAATGGCACATCTCTGGGTTGCTGAGAGATAGCTCTGACTAGAAGAAAAGGTAGATTTGAGGGAAGGATGCACTTTAATGCAAAAAACCATTTTACTTCCTAATAACTCATTATTCATAGGATCATAGTTTTAAAAAGTGAAAATGACATTAAACTAGTCTCTTTCATTTTACACACTGGAAACTGAGGCCCAGAGATGATGTTTTCTTGTTCATGGTCACACAAATACCGACAGAGGCAGGATTTGAATCCAGGTTCTCTGTCTACAGAGCTGTTGCATACTGGTTAAAGATAATGAACTGAATTCAACCCTCTCTTCCCACCACCATAATGGCGAAAATGAGGGGCAGAGAACTATATGAAATACAAATAGCAAATAGGAGAAACAACACTGTCTGCCTCCAAACCCTGTGTTCCTTCTACTACTCCAGTCTCTGGATGCATGGTTCTTAAACTTATATTTTAAGGGTATGATATGTAATTATTGATAATAACCGACACAAACAAGCCACAAAATTAACTTTATTTCTCCATTTACAGTCATTTAAGGCTTGATTATAGTAGAACATATAAAAAGACAGACATTTTTAAAAATCGGTTTTGTTCTGAAGTCAAGAGTAGAAAACTCTAGAGCATAATAAGCAGTTATACAAATAATGATAACAATAGTATTTAAAATCCTGGTTTTCAAAGAAGTATATAGGTAAGTGATATTCTGTGACAAAATGAATTAGTCATTGTTACAACTGATGGATTCACACTATCAATATCTTTTTAGCTTCTCCCAGGAGAACAAAATCAAAATTTAAGAACAAAGAATTCTAATGTTTAGGCCTCTTTTGATACATTCATCAACCTCTTACTAAAAACTTTACTCAAGCTATGAATAAAACATCTGATTTTAAGTAAGTGTCAACTTTAGACCAAAGATGGAAAAGAATGCCTACTTCTTTCAGAGGCTGACCACTAATTATGCTTTAGCACCTGCCACTGAATATATTCTTCCATTTACTGAGGAATGCTGCACCACCTCTCTGCACTAACCTATTTTAGCCAAAAACACAATAAAATTAAAGGCTAGCACTTAAAATCCTCTCTAAGCCATGCTCTCAGCCCTACGGTAGGTCAAGTATGTACAGCCAGTGGAATAATTATGCCTGGTACAGCTGACTATTAGTTTTCCCATTTAATGTTTAACCAATGAAATAAAACACACCAATTCTAGTGAAATTATCTTAAGGGAAATCAGATCTGAGAATCACACATACATTATTTTCCTACCCATGCCCCTCATTCATTGACAGGAATTTTGTAGGCCACCATGCTATTTACTTTGTGGATGGTAGTGGTAAAGGACCTTAGGCGGACCTCTTCAGAGTTGGCAATAAACTGTGGTCCAGACTCTTCCCATTTATCAGGGACTACTAGTTCTTTGTCCGTATAAATGAGTAGATCAAATGAACCTGAATGAGAGAAAATAATGGAGTAGGTGAGAAGTTATTTTCAATGGGCATTCTACTTTCATTTTTTGATATTTAAGGAAGCATTAGCTTTGCTAATTTAATCAGCTAGCTTAAGACCGAGCATTGTACCTTCTCTTTTGACATTGCTGTTAAGATATGGTTTACACCAGCATATTCCTTTACTGAATACGTTCATATGAGAAACCAAACTCAAATTCTTTTATCACCAACATTCATAGAGCAGGCAAAGTTTGCAAACAGGAAAATACTTCGGTAAAAGTAATTTAAAAAATAATAGGATTCTAATCAACTTTTTAGTGAAGTGGGGGTTTCATTCTAGTTTGTTGACACACAGCTCAAGAAGAGAGGGATCTCAAACCTAATACGAGTAATATTAAAGTGAACTAGACTTTGGAGAGGTTCTGTGAGAAGCAGAAAACACAAACCTAGCTAAGAGTTAGAAGATTTATCAGCTGATGTTTCAGTCACATTTGACTCTTCATGACCTTATTTGGGGTTTTCTAGGAAAAGTGGTATGCCATTTCCTTCTCCATCTCATTTGAGAGGTGAGGAAATCTGAGGTTGGGTTAAGTGACTCGTCTATGGTCACACAGCCAGTAAGTGTTTGAGGGTAGACTTCAGAATTTGGGAAGAAAAGTCTTCCTGATTCATCAGTACAAACTAGGGACTTATTAGTACAAATAGATTAAAATAGAAAGCACAAGTTGCTGTTTTAATCATAAAGAAGATTATGGGAATTTTGTAAAAAGAGACATTTTGCATGTTATAGTAAAACTGAAAATAGATTTATAAATAGGTGGGTCAGTAGAGAACATATAAGATGAAAAATTTTCAAAACAGAAAACACAGCTCTAGTCAATAGCCTGATATACAATTTAAGTTAAGACCATGACATTTGAAACTATCAGAGACTTTATAAATACCTAATCTAATCCTCTTACTTTAAGAAACCAAAGTCTAGGGAGCTTGAGTTACTTGAAAAAAGATCTCATAAAGGTAGAATCTGAACCCAGACCTAAGTAGTTCTGGTTTCAAATCTTAAAATTTGTTATACTTTATCTTTATAACAAAAATCTCTGACAGGAGTCTAATTACTCAAATATACAAGGAGTTAAACCAATTGTATAAAAGAAATCAAGCCATTCCCCAATTGATAAATGGGCAAGAGGCATGAATAGGCAATTTTCAGATAAAGAAATCAAAAGTATCAATAAGCACATGAGAAAGTGTTCTAAATCTCTAATAATTAGAGAAATGCAAATCAAAACAACTCTGAGGCATCACCTCACACTTAGCAGATTGGCTAAAATGAAAGAAGGGGAGAGTAATGAATGCTGGAGGGGATGTGGCAAAACTGGGACATTAATGCATTGCTGGTGGAGTTGTGAACTGATCCAGCCATTCTGGCTGGCAATTTGGAATCATGCTCAAAGGGCTATAAAAGAATGCCTGCCCTTTGATCCAGCCATACCATTGTTGGGTTTGTACCCCAAAGAGATCATAGATAAACAGACTTGTACAAAAATATTTATAACCGTGCTTTTTGTGGTGGCAAAAAACTGGAAAATGAGGTTATGTCCTTCAATTGGGGAATGGCTAAACAAACTGTGGTATATGCTGGTGATGGAATACTATTGTGCTCAAAGGAATAATAAACTGGAGGAATTCCATGTGAACTGTAAAGATCTCCAGGAATTGATGCAGAGTGAAAGGAGCAGAGCCAGAACATTGTACACAGAGACCAATACACTGTGGTAAAATCAAATGTAATGGACTTCTGTACTAGCAGCAATGCAATGACCCAGGACAATTCTGAGGGATTTATGGTAAAGAACGCTACCCACAATCAGAGGAAGAACTGCAGGAGTGGAAACAGAAGAAAACTAACTGCTTGAACATGGGTTGAGGTGGACATGATTGAGGATGTAGACTCAAAATGACCACACCAATGCAACTATCAACAATTTGGAAATAGGTCTTGATCAATGCCACATGTCAAAACCAGTGGAAATGCGCATCAGCCATGGGCAGGGGAAGCTCGGGGGATGAAGGGGAAAGAGCATGAATTATTTAACCATGTTAACTTTTCTAAAAAATAAATATTAATAAATGTTTTGTAAAAAATTTGTTATAATTTAGTGTATCTTATAATTTGTTTCTGTTTGGTTCCTTTGGTCCCATTCTTTCAGCCAAGATCTGCGACAAAACCATTGTAGTTTGATAAAAGTATTAACTAAAACACTTTCAGTGATGTGGGGGTGGGGGGTGGGAATGACTTGTATTTTTAATGGAACTTGGTACCTGCTTAATTAACAAGTATGTGGAAAAATGTGAGAAAATTGAAGGAACTGAAGGGACAGCAAGTGGTTAATTGTAGGAATTGAGTGAATGAACTACACTGACTCTGTCTTGTGACTTAATTTTGGAGCTAGTTTAGTTCCTTTTTCTATTCAATTAGGGGCCTAGTCCAAATTCTGGTTTGTGATAAAAGTTTATTTAGTTACAGGAATTGGGAGAAAATTCTATTGCTTTGTTTGAACTTAACCTTGCATGGCTGGGAAACCAGACCAGCTATTGTTTAGAGACCCTTAACCAAGGACCTAGAAATTGTTGACCAGAAATGCGGTTAGATCCCAAGATTGATGTAAGGAGTTTTCACATAATTGTACATCTCAAGCAATTCATAACTTATCTGAAAATTGGCCCCATAGTGATCATTCGCTTCTAGTTTCATGTTCCTTTGAATATTTATCAATATTTAGAGAGGGGTAAGGCTACCTCTTTTCCTGAATTCAGAGAATTGAACCTGTCCACTCTCCCCTTCCCAATTTGAAAAGTCCCTAATCCTTTGTCCAGTTAAAAATTAGTTTTTCTAATGTAGTGTTTCCTTTTAATTAATTGGTCTTATTTGATTAATTGCAGACTTCTTTTGTATTTGGGGTCTAGCCTTAAGTAGAAGAAGAGCTTGGATCTGATTTGTTAGGTGATTGCCACGCATTACTTAATAGATCTATATGCTCAGAAGAGAGAACCTTTGTTTCCTCAGTTATTTTATCTTTTTGGTCATTACATAAGGTCTTTTTTTTGTTTGTTTGTTTGAGAATTGGGAGGTCTTGGGTTCTGTTCTGGACCTAACTAGCTCTAAGACCTCTCATAAGTGGGAATCCATCTGCCAAGCTAATGTCTTCATTACATGATCACAAAGCTGTAAAATTCCTTCAATCACATTTAAGTTGAACAAAAGATTCCAAAGGGCAGGAACCAGTCTCAGAATTATTCAAATGTTGTGGAGATCTCTTTATCATTTCTGATAATCCGATAAGGGCAGTTTAGTTGATAAAGAAATAAGGACAGGACAAGGGAGTTGTCTTTTACCTCATGCTTCCAGCTCTGGCTCCAGGAACATGGAGTTTATTATATATATTTCAAGACTCATTTCACACAAAAGAACCCCCTCGAAACTTTGCAGATGCGCAAAAGTTACAAATTATGTCACATCAAAACACAAAACATTGGCTTCAGAATAGAACAAGGCCAAAGCTGAATTTTGACTAGGTTCTTATCAGAAAGCCAAGCTGGGGAGTATCTTGGCCTTGGCTATAACAGGCAGCAGCATTCCTTGCTGTGTTAACTGTGTTAACCCTTTAAATTCAGGTTTGATAGGAACTTAAAGCTTTTCAATAAGGCTACAATACTTTTCAACAAGAAATCACAAGGATCACAAAAGCGGTCAAAAGAGGAGTCTCAGATTTTTATCTATTCTCTTATTGGCTTCCCACATATGGTCAAAGATAAATAACAAGGTTTATACCAAATACTTACAAGCTGCTTCTAACAATGGCAGAAATGTCACAGTAGCTGTAATCTGTCGGATCACAGACCGGATTTCATCTTGGATAGATTTTGCAGATTTCTCTCTTGGTGCACTATAAAAGGAAACAAAATATATTAGTTCATGAAGTTGAATGAACAAAAAGTAGGAAAGGCTTTCTAAGATCATTATAAAATCAAGCTAACAAAATATAAACTCATTAAAAAAAAAAAAAAAAACAAACAAACCATGAGATCACAGCCCCCGACTACTTCAAATTGTAAAGTCAAGAGATTTTTAACCTGCCAAATCTGCATAATTTCTTAAAAGTTAAACATTATAATTCTAGTTCCTTTATGTGAATATTTTGAATACGATAAAGGACTATAACAGACTAAATTACTGCGTTGGGTTACAAGAATGAAAAATAAAGGTACTAATGATTTGATTTTGATTTTATTAAAAGCAACTTAAAGTCAAGTCATTACCTCCTGAGCCCTGTAAGGACGCAGTAGTTAGTCCTCATGACCATCTCCCAAATACAGTCTCTTTATTCCTTTCTATTTTTCAGACTTGGCCACACACCTCTATCCCTAGGATTTTGTTAAGAGTTGGTTTCTGCTTTTAGGTTTGTACTTGTGATATCAAGCTAGAAAACTCTAGTAAGCTTCTACTTCTACTCTGAGAGTGAATAATGTGAAGTAGAGAGTAATGCTAGATCCAGGGTCACAGAGACCTAAATTTCTAGGCCCTGTATCCACTATCCTGACTCATTTTCATTTTCAAGACATTCTATTTTATAAGGCAGTGAGGTTGTGCAGTGGATAGAGCACTGAGCTTGGAATCAGGAAACAGCCAACTTCCTGAGTTCAAATCCAGCCTCAGATACATCCTAGTAGTGTAGTGTGTAGTGTGACTCTGGGCAAGCCACCTTGCCTCAGTTTTCTTATTAGTAGAAAGAAATGGCAAACCACTTGGTTTCTTTGCTAAGAAAAGCCCAATGTGGTCACAATGGGCACTACTGAAACAACAATATATTTGAATTCTATTTCCTCAAAATGCTGAGGAATAAAACAGTAACTGTTAATATTCAGAAATTTAGTTTCTAGAAAGTACAATTGAAAGTGAAAAGTCATTGATCATTTGTCATTTAATTGAAAGACTAGCACAGTGGGATAGCTAGGTGACTCAGTGGATTAAGAGTTAAGTCTAGAGATGGTAGGGAGGTCCTGGGTTCAAATCTAGCTTCTCTCAGACACTTCCTAGCTATGTGACCCTGAGCAAGTCACTTAACCCCCACTGCCTAACCCTTACCATTCTTCTACCTTGGAACCAATATATATAGTATTAATTCTAAGACAAAAGATTAAGAGTTTAAAAAAAAAGGGCTAGCAAAAAGCAGTCTGAAAGGATTAGGGGCATATGTCTCAAATCCCTGCTACTTGAGGAGGCTGAGGCTGGTGGTTTGCTTGAGATGTGGAGTTCTGAGCTGCAGAAAGGCCCGTTAGATTCTGGCCCTAAGTATGGCATCAATGTGGAGAGCCCTTAAGGGCTGGGAGCTAACAGGCAAACTAAGGAGTAGCAAACAGGTGCAAGGAAACCTTCTGTACTGATCACTAATAGCATCAGACCTATGAGAGAACCAGCACCTCTAGCTGGGCAAAATAGAGAGACTGAATCTCAAAGAGAAAAGTTTAGCACAAAGCCAATGACTTTGTTGCCAGCATAGGTTTTCCATTGGAGACTTAGTACTGATAATTGGGAAAAAGTGAAATTTAAAAAAACCAACAACACACAAAACAATCCAAATGAGTACTTACCTGTCTTCTTTTGCTGTCTTGTCACATTCAATATCAAACTGCCATCGTTCAAGGACTTCGCCACTTTCAATATCTGAAATCACTACCACCAGCTTTTGAACCGAACACTTGTATAACCAGTCTGTAACATGATCAAATGTCTATTTTTATCTACTGCCAACAAAGTGACATCAATATTTGGAGGCAATCAAATTATAACCAATTTTATCATTCAAAAAGGTGGGAAAGCATGGATCAAGAAAGAAATATTTTGAGATAAATGGAAGAATAATTGACCATAGGTAGGGAAGGCAAAGGTTAATAATAAAAATGAGCACAATCAATGACAAAGGAAAATTCCTACCACGGGGGAATAGTCTCTCAATTACCAGCAGGAATTGTTATTTCTAAGAGTGAGGTCCTACTGAAACAAAGGGGTGGGACCAAGAGCTACAAGCTAATAGCAGGAACTGAAGTGGGAACCAAAAATAAGGTACCTCCAAAATGGTAATTTCTTTTCTTCTTTTTAAAAACCTTTACCTTCTGAATTAAGACCAAGCAAGAGATAGAGAAAATGTAAAATGAATGACTGATTATATATCAAATTAAAAAGTTTTCGTACAAACAAAACCAATGCAACCAAAATTAGAAGGAAAGCAACAAACTCGGAAAACATTTTTATAACAAAACTCTCTGACAAAGGTTTAATTTCCCAAGTATTTTTTTTTTTTACAAAAAATCAAGCCATTCCCCAATCCTCAAATGGTCAAGGGACATAGGAAGAAATCAAAACTATCAATAAGCATATGAAAAGGTGTTCTAAATCCCTCATGATTAGAGAAATGCAAATGAAAACAACTCTGAAGTACCACTTTACAACTTAGCAGACTGGCCAATACAGCAGGAAAGGAAAGTGATAAATATTGGAGGGGATGTGGCAAAATTGGGACACTAAGACATTGCTGGTGGAATTGTGAATTGATCCAGCCATTCTGGAGGACAATTTGGAACTACGCTCAAAGGGCTTTAAATGAATGCCTGCCCTTTGATCCAGCCACTCCAGTTTGTACCCCAAAGAGATAATAAGGAAAAAGACACGCACAAAAATATTTATAGCTGTGCTGTGGTAGCAAAAAAATTGGAAAACAAGGGGATGCCCTTCCATTGGGGAATGGCCGAACAAATTGTGGTATCTGTTGGTGATGGAATACTACTATTGTGCTCAAAGGAATAATAAACTGGAGGAATTCCATGTGAACTGGAACAACCTCCAGGAATTGATGCAGAGCGAAAGGAGCAGAGCCCGGAGCATTTGTACACAGAGACTGATACACTGTGGCACAATCGAATGTAATGGACTTCTCTATTAGCAGCAATACAATGACCCAGGACAACTCTGAGGAACTTAGGAGAAAGAACACTATCCACATTCAGAGAAAGAACTGTGGGAGCAGAAACGAAGAAGAAAAACATGATTGATCACATAGCTTGATAGGAATATGATTAGGGTTCTAATGTTAAAAAATCACTCTACTGAAAATATGAATAACATAGAAATAAGTTTTGAACAATGATACATGTATAATCTAGGGGAACTGCTTGTCAGCTCTGGGATGGGGAGGGAAGGGGGGAATCATCAATCACGTAACTATGGATAAATATTCTAAAAAAAGACAAAAACCTTTACCTTCTGTCTTATTGAGTGCCTTCTTCTGTTGATTACAAACAACTTAGCCTGAATATGTCTTGTTTGTTCACTGTGGTTGGATATTGTCTCCCTATTCTGCCTTTCTTTGTACCCCTAGGGCTTAGCAGAGTACCTGGCACAGTGGTGGGGGTTTAATCAGTGCTGGTTAACTCCACCTTTCCTACTACTTCTTTTTCAAATAAGGAGCAGAAAATGCATTCTTCTGACTTATTGAGGAGCTACAGTGGAGAAATTCCTATCTTGGAAACACTAAAAGGCAAGCTTAAAGAAAGGCCCTGCACCTAAGTTACTTCCACCTTTCTGGCCACCTATTCTACAGTCTCTTCACCAAAAGACAACCCTCTCCTGGAGATGAAGTCCTGGAGGAATGAATACTCTGGGGTCCTGCCTGCTCTCCTGAAGAGATGACCTTTCCCCAAATACCACCCACACCCCAGTTCTGGAAGAAACATCAAATTACCTCTGTCACTGTTCCCGAGAGGGGTGTGTCCTTCCATCAACCCAACCATGCCACCCTACATCAATCTGGGGGCTTGGAGAATTTCTATTTTTAATTTCCTTTAATTCCCTCTCCTGAAGTGATCCATATTACAAAATCCTAAACCGAGGAAATAAAAATATATCCTAATAGTGTTCTTAATGGTGGCATTTACATAGCACTTCAAGATCTGCAAAGCATTTTACAAGTTAATTAATTTGATCTTTGTGAAAGAGTGGCTGTTTTTTAAAATCTTCATTTTATAGATAAGGAAACTTGGGCCCAAAGAAATCAAGTGACATGCCTAGGGTCACTGTTGGAGGCAATCTTGAAACAGGTCTCTTAAGACTCCCTCAGGTTCTTGATATGATATTGTAAAAGGTAATTCTTTATTCCTGTTTTAATTTAATAGGGGTAGTGGTCCTTTTGCCATAGAGATGTGTAGGGATAAACCAGCCCACAGAGACAGAAAAGTGAGGTAAAAAAACGATAGAAAAGGGGCCAGAGTCAGTTGCTGGCAGTTGGAAGGCAGTTGGGAGTTGGTTGGTTAGGAGTGGCTGAGGAGAGATCTTGACAGGCTTGATCAGGGTGGATCTTAGGAAAAGACTAGACCGGGTTTGATCTTGGATTGGGCTAGATTGGACTGGAACTTTGTGGGGTGGTTGTTATTGATCAGTTGGACTTTTCTCTATAAGCAGTTATAGGTAGATATAGGCAATTATAGATAGTAATAGTTTTAGGAGTCAGGCAATCTCTTTCCTAGATTTCCTATATTAAATTTGTTAAAAGCTGTTCTCTTATTTTTGTCAAAACTCCTTACAGTACTAAACACTGTTACACTGTTGTGAACTTTAAACATCTTTTGTCTAATTTTCTTACTGTCAAAGGCACTACCACTTTCCCAACCTAGGAGTTATCCTGGACTTCTCACTTTCCTCTCATATCCAAGCTGTTGCCAAAATCTGCCTTGATTTGTCCTGAGCATTATTCTCTCAGATGACTCCTTTCTCTCCTCTAACCTCACATCTAGATAACGGCAATAGCCTGCTGGTGGTTTCTATCTGCCTCAAGTCACTTTTCACTCTAGTCCATCCTATTTATCCGCTACTCAAAGAGATCTTCTTAAAGCAGAGCTCTGACCATGTCACGCCACTACCCTTGCTCAATAAACTCCAGTGACTCCCTATTACTTCCAGGATCAAAAAGAAAATTCTGTTTCTGTCCTTCCCTCCCCCTCCCATGTACCCTACTAACCAGTGACACTGATCTCCTTGATATTCCTTCAAGACCATCCTCTCGAGTGTCTCCAGGAATTCAGTGGCCATCTACCATGCACTGAATTCTTTCTCTACTCCCTGTCTTCCTTTGGGTCCCAGCTAAAATTCCACTTTCTTCAGAAAGCCTTTCCCAATCCTCCTTAATTCAAGTAACTTCTTCTAATACTTATTTACAATTTATCCTATATAAATTGCTTATATACAGTTTTTGGTCTTCTCTTACACACTGTGAGGCCTTTGAGAACAGGGATTGTCTTATCTTTCTTTGGATTCTCAGTGCTTAGGATAGTACAGTTCCTGGCACACAGAAAAGACTTAATATCTTTACTGATTGATGTGACATTGAAATGGTATGACAAAAACAGCAGCACTTGAAATTTGGTCTAAAAACAGAGCTTCTTCTATATTTATTTGGTTTGGCAAATTCTGGAAATAGGCAAAGCCACTTATTTCAGTTCAAATACCTTTTAGCTGGTCCACCACATTATTCAAGTATTTAATGAGATCAGGATCTGTTGTTACAAGCAAAGTAAGTCCGTATTTCTGTACTCGAGTAAAAGTTTCAGATGGGTATATACCACGCTGATATAAGATACTGTTGACACCAAATGCTGAAAGCAAAAAAAGAATAGGAATGTGTGGTTTTTTTTTTTAATATGTCACAAAATGCTTCAACTTAAGTCTATTTTTAGCAGGAAAGAAATTAACTCCCCCACTAGAAATTTTATTGTAGAAGTATTGTATTAGTTTTATACAAAAAAAATTATATACTCACCCCTCCTACTTTGATTTTTCCCTGTAGAAAATATTTAAGTTTTTGTGGCCAGTAAACATTTACAGTAGAACCTGATGTATGGCCACAAAAATGTTACTTTTCTCATGGTTATGTCTTAATGCAATGCTGAAATAGCCAATATATGAAAACAGAAACAGCAAGTACTTATCATCATTTATCACTAAAGACAAAGATATTATTAATTGTGGAGTGACTGACCGTTTCGAAACCTTTCGAAATTTAGCTAGTTTTTTTTTTTAATTTTAATTTTTTTTAAAAACCCTGACCTTCCATCTTGGAGTCAATACTGTGTATTGGTTCCAAGGCAGAAGAGTGGTAAGGGTAGGCAATGGGGGTCAAATGACTTGCCCAGGGTCACGTAGCTAGGAAGGGTCTGAAGCCAAATTTGAACCTAGGACCTCTCATTTCTAAGCCAGGCTTTCAATCCACTGAGCTACCCTGTTGCCCCCTAGATTAGTTTTTAAAGTTCATCACTATGCTGGTACTAAAGAAGTTTTCCAAACTGATAGAAAAAGTGCCAAGTTTTGCACACTGCTGATATGCTATGAGAAAACCAGTCACTGATAACAAGATGAGGTTTCTGATTAGGACTTTAGTGGAGGTATGAAAGGACCTGAAAGTGTATGCTCATTAACATGGATGAAATCAAAGGTCCACCATGTTTTCACTTCAGTAACAGTACAAGTCAGTAAGAGCTTATTATTATTACTCCTAGTCCTCCTTTCCTCACCTCTATGCCCCAAATATAACCTAAATAAAATGATCTGGTCAGTCAACATGTGTTGATAGAAAGCCTGTTCACCCAACACTGTACTCTACTTTCAATGAAAAGTAAACACTGAAATGAATCAAGTTTCACAATGAGATCAATATTCTATCACCAAAACCAAAGCTGTCCAAGGGACAAAACTGTAGACAACCCAGTGGATCAGACAATGAGTCTTGCCTTATTACTCGGGTGACTTGCCTGGACCTCAATTTCTTCCAATTCTGAGACTGGGTGAGCCATTATCATAGGCCCCTGCCCACCTTACTCATTCTCTGGACTGCCCTCTCTCTTCAGCTAGCCAGCCAACCTGGCACCTTCCCCCCATCCCTCGTCTTCTCGGCCCCTCTTTATTCATTTCTCCTCTAGAAGATCTGGCTTGTTTGTGCCTTTGCGTCCCTTACTATGCCACTGGCACGTAGCAGTAATCTGTAACAATATGCACGCACACACATGAGCAATATATAAATATGTAGTGGTGCTGTAGATTTAGAGATGGCCAAATGCCCTCTAGCTCCCTTCCCCAAGGGCAGGAGGGGCTGGATCCGGGGGCTCTGGGGCTCTAACTGCCCTTCTGACAGTGTTTAATAGAGGAGGACCTCAGGTTCCTGGTGTGTAACAGGAGCGAGGCAAGAAGGGTTCGGGTCCTTAGCTTCCGGCCGCAAGTAAAGCCGGCGCTGCTTGACCCCTAGCCCAGCCCCTGTAGATGGGAAAACTGAGGCAGGGCACACTCTTGTGTGTGTGTGTGGGGAGTGGTACTCACAGAAGAACTCCGCGACGATATCAGCGCTGCCGCGCAGGGTGATGCCCTGGTCCCGGGTGAGCTGCAGCTCCATCGTTGCGATCAGTCACGTCGAGCCCCAGGGGCGCGAGTCAGCCCCACAACAGCCAGGCCACAGCTTTCAAATGCAACCGCGCCGGGAGCGTCACCACGAACGCGTGGGGCGGGGCAGATGCAGCGCACGCGCAGTCCCGTCGTCCGTCAGCGCGCAGCTCTGCGCAAGCGCAATTGGGCCCTGTGCGCTCTACTTCCTCCCCCTCACCGCCACCATTGCGCAGGCGCAATTCATCACCTTCAACCCCTCCCATCGCTTCCCGCCGTTCTTTGAAACTTCTGGCGTCCTGTTGTGGGCGGAAGATGCCTTTATCTCTCTGCGCAGGCGTGGCCTGCCTCACGATCTCTCCTTGCCCACTCCATCTCCTGCGTAGGATGCCAGAAAGGCTCAGTTTTGGGCTGCTGGAGGGGAATTCATAGAAACAAGGTGTTAACTTTGAAAAAACACAGAACTATTAAACAGTCATAAAAGCCACTCATAAAAGCCACTCTTTAATGAAGGAAAAGGGGGACAGGGCTGATTGGGTCTCCACTTGGAGCCGAGCACCACGCGCCTCATGCAGAGTTGAGGACTGAACTCTGCTTGCTCTGGTCCCTGAACCCCTGGGAGTGGCACTGCTAGATGACTAGATGGCGATTCCTAGGAACAGAAGAAATTGGGGAACTTATGTACTATTTGGGAAGATCCAGGGGCTGGGAAAGATGATTGACATTACCATACTGACCAGCCAGAGGCTAGAGTGTAAGGGAAGGGGCCGCTTACAATAAATACTAAAGGATGGTCCCCGCCCTGGTGTGTCTTCCTGGGACTGGGTCTTCCATACAATGGGGAAGACTACCTAAGACAAAAGGGTATTTAGCATTTACCCTGGGGTCCATCATTCAGTCTGCAACTGCTAGTCTGGGATTCCCTTCAGGGTGGATTCTCCTGGGAACCGGGAACAAGCACAAGCTTTGGGGGTCTCTAGCCTACTAGCCATTCCTAAAACTTGGAGTTCATCAGATCTCACTAGGCCACAAGTTTGGGTTCGCTAGATTCCACGTCAACAAAGGGACCCTGACGTCCCAGGTTCAGTGAGGACACTGAGGCCAGGAGACTGCGATCATGAAAAGCAAGGTAGCCTTCACTGAATGAAAACCAGTTTGAGCTGCTTTTTTTTTTTTTTAACCCTCATCTTCTGTCTTGAAGTCAATACTGTGTATTGGTTCCAAGCCAGAAGAGTGGTAAGGGTAGGCAACGGGGGTTAAGTGACTTGTCCAGGGTCACACAGCGGGAAGTGTCTGGGGCCAGATTTGAACCCAGGACCTCCTGTCTCTAGGCCTGACTCTCAATCCACCAAGCTACCCAGCTGCCCCCCTTAGGTGCTTTTCTAAGATGCACATAATAGGGGAAGTGGGAAGTTGGGCCTCAGTTTACTGAAGTGAGCCGGGTTTGTACCCCAAAGAGATAATAAGGAAAAAAGACTTGTACAAAAATATTTATAGCTGTGCTCTTTGTGGTGGCAAAAAATTGGAAAATGAGGGGGTGCCCATTGATTGGGAATGGCTGAACACATTGTGTATGTTGGTGATGGAATATTGTGCTGAAAGGAATAATGAACTGGAGGAATTCCATGTGAACTGGAGAGACCTCCAGGAATTGATACAGAGTGAAAGGAGCAGAGCCAGGAGAACATGATACACAGAGATAGATACACTATGGCACAATCTAATGGGATGTAACTGACTTTTCTACTATTAGCATTACAATGACCCAGGACAATCCAGAGGAATTTAGGAGAAAGAACCGTGGAAACAAATGCATTAGAAAAATATGTGGTCAATCACATAGTGCAATAGGGTAGGTTTGGGGTTTTGATGTTAAACGATCACTCTACTGCAAATATGAATAACATGGAAATAGGTTTTGAACAATCATACATGTATAACTCGGTGGAATTGCTTGTTGGTTTTGGGAGGGGGTGGAATCATGAATTGTAACAGTGGAAAAATATTCTAAATAAAAAAAGGAAAAAAATCCCTTCACTGTTATTTGTCTTTTCCCGAAAAATCCTAGATGGGCTCACGAAGAATCAGACATGATACTGCTGTCAGCAGCCAAGATAAGGAAAATAGAAAGTTTTGGGAAAAATTTACAGTTTTCCAACAGAGAATTCATAACTCAAACATCTAGGGAATTGTGCTAGATTTATAAGAATAGGATTCGTTCCCCAAATGATAAATGGTCAAAGGAATGATTAGGCAGTTTTGGGAAGAAGAAAGGCTATAACCATATGAAAAAAATGCTCTAGTTCAGTGATTGGCAAACTTTTTAAAGAGGGGGCCAAAGGAAAGGAAATGCTCATCTGTCAGTCTGTTTCTAAAGCAACTCTTTCAGAGTTTCATTGTATATCTCAGGCGAGGAATAATATCCAGCAGCCAGATAGAACATTTCAGAGGGCTGCATCTGGCCTGAAGGCCATATTTTGCCCATCACTGCTCTAGGTCATTATTTATTATAGAAATGCAAACCAAAACAACTCTGAGATGTCCCACACCTATCAGATTGGCTTAAATGATCAAAGGGCAAAATGACAAATGTTGGAGAGAATGTGGAAAAATGGGGACACTAATACACTGTTGGTGGAATTATGAACTGATCCAGCCATTTTGGAGAGTAATCTGAGATTATTTCCTGAAAATTACAAAACTGAGTATACTCTTTGACCCAGTAATGCTACTATTCGGTTGTTTTTCTAAGGTGATCAGAGAAAAAAGAAAAAGAACCTACATGTTCTAAAATATTTATAGTATATTTATGTTGGCAAAGAACTGGAAATGCAAAGGGAAGTCCAAAAATTGAGGAATGGCTGAATAAGTTATGGTTTATGATTGTGATGTGAGAAATGATGAGCAGGTTGATATGAGAAAAACATGGAAAGACCTACATGAGATTGTGAAGAGCAGGACTAAGAAAACATTGTGTACCATAAGGAACTATCTTATCTACTGTGATACCTATCTGCCCCCAGTCTTTATTTAATTCCTATAAAAGATCTAGCATTGCTTAATGGAAGAAACAACATTTTTCCTAGAGACAATATAATTTTTTGCACATATATCTTCACACAGAAATATGGTGAGGTGATAAAGCCTAAACAGTACTTTAGCTGAGACTTGAAGGAAGGCAGGAGGCAAAGATGAGGAAGAACATCCCAGGTATGGGGGCACAGCCAGAGAAAATGCCCCTTATTCTGGGGATAGAGTGTCTTCTTTGTTTGTGAACTAGCCAGGAAGTCAGTGTCCCTAGATCCCAGAGCACCTGGAAGGGAATAGAGTGGTCAGTTTCTCACACTTTCTGTCCATTCAGAATCTCAGTCACCACTAATACCAAACTCAGATGTGATAGCTACAAACTTCACTTTCCTCTTTAAGATCTGACAAAGGTCTCCCTGGCTCAAATGAGTATCTCTGCCTTGATAACAAAGTCTCTAGGTAACAAAATCTCTAGTGTCTACCATTCCAAAAATCTCTATGGTAGCTATTGGGTGGAATTTCTCAAATCATCCTGGATGAGTTTACCAATCTCACCTAGGATGGAGCAGAAGGCTGAAATGCCCCAGGAGGCCAGCGACCATTAAAAAAAGGCAACTTGCTAGTGATTAGGTAAAATGAAATAACTTTAAAAAAATTCAGATGACAATAAACCTATATTATTATGGTTATATGCTATGTTAAGATTAAAAATGATAAAGACTGATATAATAATAGAAATTAGTATTTTAATTAAAGCCATGGCCATGTTGGTAAAATATATATATGACCACGCTTATCTTTTAAATTTACCGCCAGAGCCCATCCTCTCTCCCGCAGGCCAGCCAGCTCCTCAGGAAGATCAAGGGGGCTTTTTCTAGGCCCTCCTCTCATTTAAACTGTCCTATGTGTGGGGATGTAGACGTCCCTACGCCCAAAGAACTGCAAACCAGAAACCCATTGGAATCACGGGAAATGTAGTCTGATAGTCCCCATGTGTCCACAGAAAATTTGTAACACACTTTTAAATGGCATCTCCCCAATTCCAAATATACAGTTATGAATATAAAAGTGCTTTCAAAATACAAAATTAATGTCCAGAGTCAGAGCTTAGTTGATATTTAGTATAATGAATATAAACACTGAGCCTGGAGTCAGGAAGACCTGAGTTCAAATTCTACCTTAGGCATTTATGAGCTGAGTAACCCTCCTCAGTTTCCTTTAATGTAAAATGGAGATAATAATAATAACACGTCTCTTAGACTTCTTTTGAGGATTGGATGAAAGAGTGGTCATAGTGTTTTGTGAATCCTAAAGTGCTTTATAAATCCTATTATTATTATGATTAATGATATTATTAATTACATTATGCATTACACAATTATTTTGTTATTTATTATAATGAATAATAAGTATGGTAGATGGTATGGTGAATAGAATACTAGCCTTAGAACCAAGAAGACATCTTGATAAGTTCTGATTTGGCCTTAGACACATACCAATGATGTGACCCTGGATAAGTCACTTAATCTTGTTTACCTTACTTTCTTCATTTGTAAAATGAGCTAAAGGAGGAAATGGCAAGCCTCTCCAGCATCTTTGCCAAGAAAACCCCAAATGGGGTCATAAAGAATTGGACCCGACTGAAATGACTCAATAGTAAAATAACAAATAAAACTAATAATCATCATAATATTAGTACTAGCTCAGCCCCCTTGTCATACAGATGTCCAGAGCAGTTAGGTAATTTGTTCTGGCTTACTCTGCAGATGATTATAAAAGTTGGGGCTAGATTCTCCTCCTGATTCCAAGCTTCATGCATAAATCCTTTGCTGTCTGAAAATATTGAATGAATATTTCTTGAAATTTTGGTTTTAAAAAGTTCTAATTTTTAAGTAGGATTTTCCTTCTGTAGGGCAAGTGGGATCCTACTAAAGGGTGAATTTTGCTTTAATAGAAATCTCTCTGAAATTTGTCAATTGACCAGAAGATGGCAATGTTTAACTATCAAACAAGCATCTTTTGAAATCTCATTTTAGAGGGACTTATGAAAAAGAACACTAACCACATTCAGAGGAAGATCTCAGGGAATAGAAACACAGAAGAAAAACAACTGCTTGATCACATGGGTCGATGAGGATATGATTGGAGATATAGACTCTACACGATCAACCTAGTGCAAATATCAATAATATGGAAATAGGTCTTGATCAATGACACATGTAAAACCCAGTAGAATTGCACGTGGGGGAGGGGGTGAGGGAGAAGGGGTGAGGGGGAGGGAGGAAAAGAATATGAATTTTGTAACTGTGGAAAAATGTTCTAAATTAATCAATTGGATAATTGATTATTTTCCAAAATTTTCAAAATAAAATAATAAAATAAAATAAAATCTCATTTTATTCTAGACCAAGGCAAAAATATTATAAGCAGCCAGAAAGAAGCAACTCAAATTTGGAACCACAGTCAGAATTACACAGGACTTAGCAGCTTCTTACATTAAAGGATCAGAAGGCACAATGCTGAGTACATTTTTTCAGGGGAAAAATGGTCATTTAATAAAATAGAAGATTTTCAAGCATTCTTGATGAAAAGAATAGACATAAACAAAAAACTTGATGTTCAAATTCAAGACTCAAGATAAGTATAAAAAGATAAATAAGAAAGAGAAAATTTAAGGGATTCAATAAGGTCGAACTTTATATTCCTATGTGGAAAGTTAATATTTGTGAGTTAAAATTTTCATCATTATTAGAACAGGTAGAGGGAGTATTCACAGAGAGAGGGTGTGAGAGTAAGTCGGTTGGGATGGCATGATATGGAAAAAAAAAAATTAAGGGGTGAAAAAAAGAGGTTTGCACTAAGAGAAAAGGGAAGTTGGAGACAGAACCAGTTAAATTATCTCCCCTAAAGAGAGGCAAAATACTATTACAGTGGAGGGAGGATGAGAATGGTGATAGTAAATGCTTAAACCATTCTTTTATCAGAATTGATTCAGAGAGAGAATAACCACCATAGTCATTTGGGTATAGAATTCTATCTTATAGAGAAGTAGGGGGAAATATTGGGGGGGAGGGAATAGGTGATTAAAAGTAAAACACTTAGAGGGACAGAGTGAAAGGAGAAAGCAGGATCAAGAGTGGAAAGTAAGAGGGAAGGGAATACACAGTTAATTATCATAACTATGAATGAAAATGATACCTCCAGATTTTTAAAGGAGAAATTCAATGAGCTTCAGCCTGAAAGAGTAAAATTATTCTAGTGGGGGACCTCAGTTTTCCCCTATCAGAACTAGATAAATCAAACAAAAAAAAATAAACAAGGAAGAAGTGAATGAAATTTTAAAAAGTTAAATTTAATAGATATCTGGAGAAAATTAAATAGGGATAAAAAGGAATGTAATTTTTTTTCAGTGGACATGGCGCATCCCTCAAAACTGACCAGGTGTTAGCGCGTAAACACTTGACAACCAAAAGCAAAAAACCAGAAATAATAAATGCATCATTTTCAGATTATAATACAATAAAAATTATAATCAGTAAGGATCCATGGAAAGATAAATTAAAATTTAATTGGAAACTAAATAATATAATTCTAAAAAAGGGGTGAGTCAAAGAACAAATTGTAGAAACAAATTTATGAAAGAGAATGACAATGATGAAACCGCATATCACAATTTATGAGATACAGCCAAAGTGATACTTAGGAGAAATTTAATGTTTCTAAATGCTTATATCAATAAAAATAGAAAAATCAGATCAATGAATTGGGACATACAACTAAAAAAACTAGAAAAAGAACAAATTTGAAATACCCAATTAAAGACTAAATTGGAAATGCTAAAAATAAAAAGAAAAAAATTATTAAAACAAAGTAAGAGAACCATTGAACTAATAAATAAGACTGAGTTGGCTTTTTGAAAAAACAAATACAATAAATAGAACATTGGTTAATTTCATTAAAAATGAAAGGAGAGGGGGTAGCTGGGTGGCTCAGTGGATTGAGAGTTAGGCCTAGAGACTGTGAGGTCCTAGGTTCAAATCTGGTTTCAGACATTTACTTCCTACTGTGACCGTGGGCAAGTCATTTAACCTCCATTGCCTAGCCCTTACCATTCTTCTGCCTTGCAACCAATATACAGTATTGATTCTAATACAGAAGGTGAGGGTTTTTAGAAGAAAAAACGAAAGAAGAAAATAAAAATAACAGTATCAAAAATGAAAAGGGCATATTCACCACCAATGAAGAAGCAATTAGGAACTATTTTGTCCAATTATATACCAATAAATCTGGCAATCTATGTGAAATGGATGAATTTCAAATTTTTGAATTTACAAATTTTTGATTTACAAAAAATAAAAATTGTCCAGATTAACAAAAGAGGAAATGGAATACTTAAATAATCTCATCTCAGAAAAAGAAATTTAATAAGCTATCAATGAACTCTCTAAGAAAAAATTCCCCAGGGGGCAGCTGGGTAGCTCAGTGGAGTGAGAGTCAGGCCTAGAGACAGGAGGTCCTAGGTTCAAACCCAGCCTCAGCCACTTCCCAGCTGTGTGACCCTGGGCAAGTCACTTGACCCCCATTGCCCATCCTTACCACTCTTCCACCTATAAGTCAATACACAGAAGTTAAGGGTTTAAAATTAAAAAAAAAAATCCCCAGGTGTGATGATAGAATTATGTCTATTTTAATGAAATCAATCAGCAACCTTTAAATCAATCAATCAAGAACTCAAAGCACCCCTACTTAACACTTAAGTAATTAAGTTCAGAAGTCAAAAACTGCAAAGGGGACTGCCCAGCCCTGGGTAGGACTAAGCAAATTGAAAGACCACAATTGGTTTCTGTGAAGAAAGGAGAGAGACAGGAAATGATTTGGAAAATGGGACATAACATGGACTGAAGAGCATGACCTTCTACCATTCCTTTCCTGATGTTTGCAGTGAGTGACTGAGATTTCTGCCATGGAGAAGACTTTTCCTGGATCCTGCATTGGCTTGCTGGGTGAGTGGCTCAGGCTGCAGAGGAGGCTGTTCTGGTGGACTTCTGGCTGAAGGTGTCACAAGGAAATGGAGACTTGAGGAAACTTCCTGCTGGGGTGCTGAACTGGACTTCACTTTGCTGGAGAAGCTCTTAGGACTGGTAGGCTTGTTAAAAATCTGTCTCTTTATCTACATTTCCTACTTTCACTCTTTCCTAAATAAATTCTTATCCCAACACCACCTCTTTGTAAACAAAAGCTATTAAAAGTCATTTTGACTTAAGCTATAATATTTTAAAATCAGTGACTATTATTTTATAACTCTCTTATTGAGTCAAAAAACCGAATTTTAAATTTTACCCAGGGCCAATTGGATTTATAAGTGAATTCTATCAAACATTTAAAGAACACAATATCAGCATTATATAAACTATATGTCAAAACAGACAAAAGAGTCCTACCAAATTCTTTTTATGACACAAATATGGTGTTGACACCTAAACCAGAAAGAGCAAAAACAGAGAAAGAAAATTATAGGTCAATTTCCTTAATGAATAAAGATGTAAACATTTAAAAATAAATACAGTAGGGGGCAGCTGGGTAGCTCAGTGGATTGAGAGTCAGGCCTAGAGACCGGAGGTCCTAGGTTCAAATCTGGCCTCAGACACTTCCCAGCTGTGTGACCCTGGACAAGTCACTTGACCCCCATTGCCCACCCTTACCACTCTTCTACCTAGGAACCAATACACAGAAGTTAAGGGTTAAAATAAACGAACAAACAAACAAATAAATAAAAATAAAACAAATACAGCAATATATTTCAAGGGTCATTCACTATGACCAGGTGGGATTTATACCCAGGAATGCAAGGCTGGTTTAATATTAGGAAAACTATCAGCATAATTGACCATATTAATAACTAAATGAATAGAAATCACATGATTATCTCAAAAGAATCAGAAAAAATTCTTTGACAAAATACAGCACCCATTCCTATTGAAAACAGTAGAAAGCATATGAATAAAAGGGTCATTCCTTAAAATGATAAGTAATATCTATTTAAAACCACAAGCAAGTATCATTTGCAATGGGGATGAGGTAGAAGTCTTCCCAATAAGAGCAGATGTGAAGTTCATTATAGAAATGCTAACATTAGCAATAAGAGAGGGGAAAAAAAGAAATTGGAGGAATAAAAGTAAGTATTGAGGAAACTATTACTTTTTTTTTTTAATCCTTATCTTCCATCTTAGAATCAATACTGCATATTGGTTTCAAGACAGAAGAGAGGAAAGGGCTAGCAGTAAGGCAATGGGGGTTAAGTGTCTTGTCCAGGGTCACACAGCTAGGAAGTGTCTGAGGTCATATTTGAACCCAGGACTGAATGAACCTGAATAACAAAAGAGCTGATACTCCCTGAGATTAAGTTCAAAAGTTGCTGTTAGACTCCTTCCTAGGTTTGGCTTTCTTAGGGGCAGCTTGGTAGCAGAGTGGATAGAGCAAGCCAGGCCTGGGTTCTAGAGGACCTGGATTCAAACAAATGTGGCCTCTGACACTTCCTAGCTGTGGCCCTAAACAAGTCACTTAACCCTGATTGCCTAGCTTTTGCCTCTCTTCTGTCTTAAATTAATGCTAAGACAAAAGGTAAGGGCTTAACATTTTTTACAAATGTGCTCATAAATAACTTGTTCCTCTCCTACCTTTATAGCATATTTTAGGCCCTTCTAGATCATTTATGATGCAGTTACAGTCGCCTTCCTTGATCTTTGTAAGTTCTTTTGCTTCTGCTATCCCCTAAACTGGGCCTTTCAGTTCCAGGGCTTTTTTCAAAGACCATCTCAAAGCTCATCTACGTCAGGAGGCCTTTCCTGGTCTCCTTCCCCAGCAAGATTTCCTTCTCTCTCATCCAGTATGTCTTGTGTGGCCTGGTTATGGACATCTTGTCTCCCCTATTAGAATACGAGCTCTTTGATTTCTGGGACTGGTTTTGCTTTTCGTGGTATTCTTAGCTTTCAGCATAGTGCCTGGCTCAAAGTCAATGCTTAATGCAGACTGACGGACTGAACTTGGCCTCTGTCTTGTGTGACCTCGAACCCCATTTAACCTCTCTGGGCTTTATCATCCTCATAGTTTGGCCTAAGTGGCCTCAGAGGTCTCCTTCCCCCTAGGAAAGGGCATACCTTAAGGTGTGGGCATACATCTTCTCTTTACCCTCCCCTCCCTAGTGATCTCATCACCTCCCATGGATTCAGTGATCATTTTTAGGCCAACAATTCCCTAATCTACACATCCAGCCCTGGTCTCCTATCTTTTCTGGGATCCAGTCCAGCATTTCCAGCTGCCTGCATCCATCTCCTCCTGGATGGACTGTAGGCTTCTCAACTGCAGCGTGTCCTAAACAAAATTCATGATCTTTCCTCCCAAACCTACTCCTCTCCCAGACTTCCCTGTGTCTGTCAAGAGCCCCACCAGGTTATCAAATGATGAGTCATCCTGGATTTTTCATTCATCCCACGCCCTCCCCATCTCATATGGTCAGTAGCCAAGCATTGATAGCATTTCCTTGAAATTTTTCACATCCATCCAGTTCTCTCCCATCCATACCACTACCCAAGTCCAGCCTCCTTTCTCTTCTTGTATTGCATTAGCCCCCTCATATTTTTCCTGATTCCAAGGCTTCCTTCTCCCCAGTCTGTCCTCGACTAAGCTACCCACTCATATTCCAAGAGGACAGATCCCACCAGATCTCTTTCCTTCACAAAAAGCCTCACTCACTGTGGGAGTAGAAAAGCAAAAGCAAAACATAGGATGTCACTTATCACATGTATATAAGGGGATGTGATTTGGGGTTTGGGCTTTAAAAGATCGCACTATAGCAAAAATGAGTAATACAGAAATAGATATAAAGTGATAACATTTGCACAACCCAGTGGAATGACTCGGCTCTGGGAGTGGGGAGGGAAGAGGGGAGGGAAAGAAAATGAATCATGGAAACATGGAAAAATATTTAAAAATAAAAATAAATAAATAAAAATAATTTAAAAAAGCCTTACTCTGCCCTGGTACCTTTAAGACAAACTATCAATTCCTCTCTTTTGGATTTAAGGCCTTTAGTCTTGTCTTTCACACACGGGAAACACTGACAAAAAAGGTAAATCTAAGGCTGAGTTGGAACAACAGGCGCTGAACAAGGGTGATAAACTCATTAATTAGTCTCCTTTTGCAGCCCGGTTACATATCACTCTCCTACATACATTCTACATTCTATACCTTATCTAAACTGGTCTATTTGTTCTTTCTTACACATGATATTCCCTCTTATTCCTCCTGTGCCTTCGTCAGCTTCCTCCATGCCCAGAATGTTCTCTTTCCTCACCTCTGCCTCCTGGATCAACTAGCTCCATCCAAGATCAAGCGTCTCCATCGCTTGCTTGCGGCCTTTCCTGATTCTGCAGTTGAATGTACTCCCACCCTTCACAGTCACAGCGTATTACACCCCCCACATACATGTATAAACATATAACTGGGGACCTGACCTCTCTTATCCAGAGCCTGCATGAAGCTAAGGCTGTTTGGTCTCGGTGGATTAAGAGCCGTACCTGGAGGCGGAGGTCCTGGGTACCAATCCGGCCTCCAACACTGCCTCTAGTTCTTAGCCCTTCCTGCTCTTCTGTCTTGGGAGCAATACACAGTATTGAGCCTAAGATGGAGATTACCCAAAAAGAGTATGTTGCCTTCTAATGAGCGTGGCTAATGATAATAATAATATGATGATAATGACAATAATGACTGGCTAATGAGACCCGTGTTTCTAAGCATGCCCAGCGGATGCAAGAGCCTGGGGGAACCTGCATGGGATGATGTCTACGAGAAATGCCTTTCAGAGATCAGGACCACTTACGTATAACTCGTGCCTGGAGCCAGGCTCCTACCCGCATGACAAAGACTTTGGGATTGGCCGCGTGGCCAGAACTGTGAGGCATTCCAAAGGTCCTCCATGACCCAAACCACTTCATTCTCTCCAGCCAACTTCTGCCTTCCTGACAGGGTTCTGGGGAGGTAAGAGGGCACAAGCCTCCGTGCCCATGAAGACAGAGCCGAGCCCCCTCTCTTCTTTACCTTGCCTTCTGCTCTTTCGCTTTGGATCAAGCTTTGGAAGCTACAACCAGGGGGAGGCCCCGCAGTGGAGTCCAGACTGAGCCAAGTGCTACCCAAATCAGGGACTCCTGTCGCATTCACACCCCATTTGGGCATGAACTTGGTGCGCCCAAGGCTTGTAGTAAGCTTGAGGCCTCTCTCCCCAGAGACTGAGCCACCCAGAGGCTGAGCCCAGAGAGGGAAGAGGGTGTCCTTGAGGTGCTGGAGGAGAAAGCTTTGGGCTTCTGGGGTGGCTCTATCTTCATGTCCATATTCCTTCGTAAAAATTTAATTGATGTTACCTGGCTAAGTAGAACTGGGGTATTGTTTATTGGTGGCTAATAATGGGAGGAACACCTCCCTCTCCTCAGCCCAATGTCCTGGGCTATATGCTTAGGAGCCTGAGAGGGAATTGTAGACAACCTAGCTGGAGGAGATCCACATTACTTGGTATAGATTTACTTATCTGTGAACACATTTATCTCTCTTCTAATGGAATTCTCCTTAAGGTCAGGAAGTGTTTCACTTTTGTCTTTTGTATTCTCAGGCCCCAATTTAGGATCTAGTATACAGTAGGCACTTAACAAATGCTTATTGATTTTTGTATGGCTAAGCCTTATGTGATTTAAAATGCTTCTTTCCATTGTCCTAAGCTCATTGGGAGTAGGGATTGTTTCATTCTTTGTATCCAGAGAGTATAGGATTGTGCCTGGCCCATAATAGGTATTTAATAAATGTTTTTTTTTTTTTTTATTGATTAATTGAATCAACCCTTTTTTTACTGGCCACTCAACTTCTTTAACCTACTCTCCTTCTTGTCACCATTCTTCTTTCTCTTAGACTCTTCCCCTCCTACTTCCATGTTGGATAAGATAAATTTCTATACCCAAAAGTATGTGTGTATACTTTTCCTTTTTGAATTAGTTCAAATGAGGGTAAAATTCATGCATTGATCCCACCCCATTCCCATATTCTCTTCCATTGTAAAAACTCTTCCTTTCTTGCCTCTTTTATATAATTTCCCCTATTCTTTCTCTCCTTTCAGCATTCTCCCAGGACATTTTTCTTTTTTACCTTTCTATTCTACTGGGATCATTTCAACATAATAGATTTACAACCTTGCCCTTTCTAAGTAGTTCCCTTCTAATTTCCCTAATGATAATAAAGTTCTTAGTGGTTTTACATTTTGGGATCTCTTTCAGGATATGATCAGTGGATTCTTTCCATTTCTACTTTGCAATTTTCTTTCTTTTCTTTCTTTTTTATTTATTTTTAAACCCTTAACTTCTGTGTATTGGCTCCTAGGTGGAAGAGTGGTAAGGGTAGGCAATGGGGGTCAAGTGACTTGCCCAGGGTCACATAGCTGGGAAGTGTCTGAGGCCCGATTTGAACCTAGGACCTGACTCTCAATCCATTGAGCTACCCAGTTGCCCCCTGCAATTTTCTTTTATAATTTCTTGAAATATGAAAGTCTGGGGTTTTTTTTAATCATGTTTTTATAGGTAGTTTAATAATTCTTTAATTCTCTCTCCTAGATCCATTTTCTGGGTCAATTTTTTTTTTTATTACTTATGGCAGTGAACCTTTGGCATAGGTGCCAAAGATGGCATGTAGAGCTCTCTGTGTGGGCACACATGCCACCCTCACCCCAACGGGGGACAGAATTCATTACTAGAAAGGCAGACAGACTCAGGTGGAACTGCTTCTCTCTTCCTCTCCACATGGCCTGTTGACATTTTTTCACATCTCCCACCTCTCCACCCAGCAGCTCAATGGGAGCACTTCCGTGTTTGTGCGTGTTGAGTGGAGGGGGTGGGGCTGGGCACACCTGGCACTTGGGGGGGCAGGACATAGCCCAGGGTCTCTGTAGGGGGCAGGCATGGCACTAGGTCTGGAGGGGTGGAGTGGGACCTAGTACTCCATCTCTAAAAGGTTCACTATCACTGACTTAGGGTTATAAGCTTATTTTATACTTAAGGTGGAGTTTAGGATAGCTTCTAGCCATCTTATGGTATATACCTAGAAGAAAAGAATAATTTTGTCTTCAGTAAATTAAGAAGGAAGAAAGGGGGTTAAGGAAAGGAATACTTCCTTGTTAACTCTTCCTTTGCTTCTGTTTTTGAAGGAAGGGCTTCTCCTGAGTCTCACTCTTTCCTGTCTGTGTCCCATCCTTAGTCCACAGGCATCAGGATATGGGAAAGGAGAAAGAACCATTTTATCCAGTCAATCAAGGGTTGAAAGTCACCACTCCCTGGCCTGAACGTGAGATGCCATGCATTAGAAACACTAGAAAGGTGATTACTCTTCCAAATGAGATTGACATCAGGCTAGCAGAATAAAATATAAATACACAAAATTCAAATGCACATCCTTTATAGAAATGTCAAAATAATCTTCCTATGGCACAAGTCTGAGCACATGACTAATTAATAACAATAGCTAACATTTATATAGTAGTTGAGGGTTTGCCAACTGCTATGGATTTGTTATTTCATTTGATACTTTCAATAAATCTGTGAGGAAGGTTCTATATTATCCTCAGTGTGTAGATAAGGAAACTGAGGCTTAGAGAAATTGTGGCCCTGAGGACAGGGTCATACAGCCAGTGAATGTATGAAGTTAAACTGGAAAACGATTGTTCCTAATCTCAAATCCAGCTTCCATTCTACCCATCATACACTCCCCACAAAAACTTTCAGGAACTCTCTATTGCCCCCAGGATAAAATGCAAATTCCTTGTTTTGGCATTTAAGACCCTGCCCATAATGGTAGTATTCAGTGAATTCAAGTGATAATACTTTGTTAATAAATTGTGTCCCGAAAAGGTCAGCAAAAATGCCCAGCTGAAATGATAATGATTCAGGTATATAAGAATGAGCCACTTAAAAAAAAACACACAACAAAAAACCTTCCCTTCTGTCTTACAATCAGTACTAAGTATCAGTTCTAAGATAGAAGTGTGGTTAGGGCTAGGCCAGGGGTTGGCTACGTACAGCTCTCGAGCCATATCTGGCTCTTTTGAGGGCCAGATAGGGCTGTTTCTGCAGGAGCCATAAAGTCCATTTTTTTTCAGGCGCTGTTACAGGAGCGGCACTGTGAGCACTGCACGGCTCTCACGAAATGACATTTTAAAAAAGGTGGCGTTTATGGCTCTCACGGCCAAAAAGGTTGCCGACCCCTGGGCCAGGCAATGGGGGGGGGGGTTAAGTGCCTTGCCTAAAGTCACGCAACTAGGAAATTTCTGAGGTCAGATTTGAACCCAGTGCTGTTCCAAGCATGATCCACTTTCAATGGAAATATATTATATACTAAAATAAAAGTTGCCATGTCCCAAGATCATGTGGCAACTTCCAGAGGGAAAAATTTCCCTCTGGCTATTTTTCACATGAAAACACTGCCATGCTGAATAATGAATGCCATTGCTTAATGATAGTGAGAAATATATTTTCTCGTTTTTTTTTAAACTCTTACTTTTCATCTTTTAGAATCAATACTGTGTATTGGTTCCAAGGCAGAAGAATGGTAAGGGCTAATTGGCAATGGGGGTTAAGTGACTTGCCCAGGGTCACACAGCTAGGAAGTGTCTGAGGCTAGATTTGAACCCAGGACCTTCTATCTTTTGGACTGTCTTTCAAACCACTGAGCCACCCAGCTGCCCCATGAGATATATTTTCAATCATCTTTCTAGGATTCTCATTTTTAGAGATTCAAAAAATCACTAATTACATAGTTTTCAATCTTATGCACATATTCATTTTACATATATTAAACATGTTACATATATTCTCCCCAAAACTCCTAGGTTTATAGATATGGGTGTGTATGAATAAGGGGTGGTTCCCCTGCCTGTGTCCAGACAACTCAGTAGATTTCAAATTAGCATAAAATCTAAAACAGTCCCCTTCCAGAGTGTGCCAGAAATGGAAAGCCATGGCTGCTATTAAAAAGAGAAACAAGGGGGCAGCTGGGTAGCTCAGTGGATTAAGAGCCAGGCCTAGAGATGGGAGGTCCTAGGTTCAAATCTGGCCTCAGACACTTCCCAGCTGTGTGACCCTGGGCAAGTCACTTGACCCCCATTGCCTAGGCCTTACCACTCTTCTGCTTTGGAGACACAGTATTGACTCCAGAAGGTAAGGGTTAAAAAACAAAAACAGAAACAGAAACAAGCAAATTGAATGTGTTAAGTGCTTTTATAATTGTATATTAACTGTTTGCAAACTAGTTTACAGTATTTCATTATTTGTATGATTTTACTGACTTGTTTCTGGATCATTTACCTGAGGAATTGCATTTTTCTCTCTACTATTTGAATAGAAATGGGGAAGTTAGCCCTTTGGAATCCACAGGAAAATAAGAACACTCTAGTCAATTTGGGTGGATGGCAAAAAAATCCTTCAAAATTATAGATTGCAAAGCATCACAAATAAAGGCCATAATTTTGGGATTTTCCACAGATATGTGACGCTACTTACAATACTGAATAACATTGTTTTCCAGTAGCTGACTAGAGGAAAAATACTCTGGGTAGTGGCTTGAAAGAACATAGAGATCGGACCTCTGACTTCAATGTGAAAGATGTCCTAAATGAAGAGATCCTTTGTATGAACAGAGATTGAAACTTTTGTGCAACTTAATAGTCATAAAGAGTTAGATAAAAAAAAGATAGTCGTAAAGCATTGAGAGGCTGAATGATTGCCCAAGTTTACACAGTCATTTTTGGATCAGAGGGAAGAACTGAACCCAGATCTTCCTGATTCTAAGGATGGCTCTATCCTTTCGGCTCTGAATCTCTTGGAACATGAACAAAAGAGACCTACTATGTTTTTCAAAAATTTAATTAATTAATTAAGATTATTTTCCCATGGTTACATGATTCATATTTTCTCCCTCCCCTCTTTTTTCCCTCCTCCCAAAGCCGACAAGCAATTGCACTATGTTTTACATGTATAATTGATCAAAATCTCCCATTTGTTTAATTGTTAGGTTGTGTAGTAGATGAAGTGCTAGAATTGGAGTTAGAAATCTGAACTCAAATTAGAAATCTGCCTCAGATGATTGAAATGGTGTTTTATTTAGGAAATTTAATCCAAAATTGGTGGGCAACAGAGGACTTTAAAAGAATGCATGCCCTTTGATCCAGCTATACTGCTACTAAGTTTATACCCCAAAGAGATAATAAGGAAAAAGATTTGTATAAAAATATTCATAGCTATGCTCTTTGTGCATTTGGAAAATGAGGGGATGCCCTTCGATTGGGGAATGAATGAACAAGTTGTGGTATATGATGGTGATGGAATACTATTGTGCTGTAAGGAATGATGAAATGGAAGATTTCTGTGTAAACTGAATAGACCTTCATGAACTGATGAAGAGTGAAATGAGCAGAACCAGGAGAACATTGTACACAGAAAGTGAAACATTGTGTAATGATCAAATGTAATGGACTTTGCTACTAATAGCAATGCAATGATCCAAGACAACCCCGAGGGACTTAAGAGAAAGAATGCTATCCACATTGAGGGAAAGAACTGTGCGAGTAGAAATGCAGAAGAAAAGCATATGATTTACCGCTTATTTATATGGGTATATGATTTGGGGTTTTGGTTTTAAAAGATTCCTCTGTTACAAAAATGAATAATATGGAAATAGATATCAAGCATAACACATGTATAACCCAGTACAATTGCTTACCAGCTCTGGGAGTGGGGAAGGAAGAGATGTGGGAGACGACACAAATCATGTAACCATGGAAAAATATTAAAAAATTAAAATTGGTGGGAAAATGGATTAGAGACTGAGGAAGACTAAAGTCTGAAGCCAATATATTTTGAGGCTCAGATAGTTGAGTTAGGGGAATGCCAGCCCCAGGTATATAAAATCTTTCCTTGATGGAATTGACAAATGAGAACAATGTGTTTTAATGGCCTTGAATGTGGTAGAAACAGGTGGTTAGGAGTGCCTTGGTCAGACAAGGAAGACACCAAGGACGTCTACCATATCCCAAACCATTTCCAGTTGTCTTAACTTTTGTTCTACCATTGGAAAAGGGAGTGAGGCTGACAATTTGGTGCAATGCTGTCTCGCTGAAATCCAATTGATGAGCAAGTCAAAATATTACCCAATGATTTCTTTGATCTTTTTCAAAGTAAAGGATGAACAATGGCAGAGAACAGGTTTTGGATGCAGAATCACATGAAAATACTCAAACTAGTACCAAAGGAGGGTACTCTTTGACCTAGGCCTTTGTTGGCAAACCTATGGCATGTGTGCTAGTACATGCCAGAGGGGGCAGTTCCCTTCCCCCAGTTCCCTGCTCCTGAGGACATTTCTCATGTCATCTGCCCCTCCAAGCAGCAGCCCAGTGGGAGCACTTCCTTTCTCCCCTGTCTGGGGTAAGGTGGGGGGCTCACATGCTGTGTGAGGGTTGTAGTTTGGGTATTTGGTCTCTAAAAGGTTTGCCATCACTGACCTAAGTAGACCCTAGGCTTCAATACCTGTTAAAGAGTTTGGGGACCAAATTTCATAAGACTAAGATAATCCACAATATTACTACAATAAGAGAAGTGGAAAATAATCTAAAAAAATATCCTTGATAAAACTTAGAAGAGATGCTAGAAGGTTCAAGAATATAAGAAAAGTTAGACATAGTTCTTTGCAGTTCATTCTAAGAATTACCTGTTGAATTTATTTAAATATTAGTCTCTTGTTATTTTTATCTTTTAAAAAAAGAATCTGTTATTTTTTCTCCTTAATATTCCCTATATATCATGTTTTCCCAAATCTAATAAATAATGCTAGCAACTGGACTTGTGACCTAGGTGTAAGAAACTTGTGGAAGAGGAAACTTCACCAACCAATACTGGTTGGCACCTCCTTTGCAATGGCTATTCTTAGTTGCCTGGGGTACAATTTCCATGACAATTTGGTTCCTTTGTCACATTTTGGATGAATGGCCCGAGACTGAGATATTGGTGAAGAGCATTGACAAAGGTCTAGTTAGTCCAGAAAACGCTGGCATCTCCTGATCTCACATCTAATGCTCTAAGAACAAGATGTTAACAGAATTTATTGGCTAGTAAAGTAGCTAGGAACTTCACACTCCCCTCAGTATTCCTTGCCCTTGGGGTCCCTCCCTCCCTCTGGTTGGAGGGGGTGGGGTATGGAAAACTGGGAGCTTCTCCTTAATCTGTCATTTAAATCTTTTCATTTAAAGAGGACACTCAATGTTTTCTCCTCATTATTCCCACCCAGCTGCTTTCCTAGCCTTCATCATCTCCAGAAACTCATCATTCTGAAATCAACTCTTGCAATTCACACCTACTTAGATCATTCCAATCAACATTTATTAAGCACCTACTATGTGCCAGGCACTGTGCTAAGCCTGGGGATACAAAAAGAGGCAAAAGATAGGGTAACTCTCTTCCTTTCAACTTTGTGTGTGTGTGTGTGTGTGTGTGTGTGTGTGTGTGTCCTCATTTGATGGTGGACTCTTCTAATACTTTTCTTGGTATCCTCAGCAATTGACATTGTGTCTGGCACATAGTAGGTATCTAATAAATGCTTATTGATTTTGAGAAGACACATGCACCCAATAGCGATAATAGTAATTCATGAAATGCATTAAAGAGGCAGAAAACAGATAATACAATTGGAGTGAGGGAGAGGTTATTGCTGCTGAAGATTTCAGAGAAGGCTTCCTGGAGGAGGTGTCCATTGAATCATATTTTAAGTGATGGGTAGGAATTTATGAAGTAAAGAGTGAGAAAGAGGATATACAAGACCAAAGCCCTGAAAATAGTGTTGGAGAATGAAGAGTTTTACTTCTGTGGTATATGCTTGGCTAATATAATGTCATTGAAGCTATCAATAAGTAGCAAGTGATTTGTGCTGGTTCTGTTACAAAATCCAAGGAAAGGATTCCTGCTTTTTAGGCATGCTGTCTCAGGGTAAACCTAATATTCTTCATAATCTTCTTGCCACTTAAATACATAATTACTTTAAAATTTACACCTAAATGGATTTTAATTGTTTTTTTTTGTACTCATTAAAATAAAAGTGTGATGATCAGATCTGCTTCTCTTAGCTTATGATTCACCATCTTCTGTGGAAAATGCCAACATGCTTTTAACTTCAGTGTCCTGCTTACCCAGATAAGATGGTCTCCTATGGAAGGCACCTTAGATGCCAACTCCCTACTTTAGCAGAAGAGGATTTACTGAAGTTAAGTGATGTAGCCAAGGCCACACTGGTAGGAATCATGCAACATTCCAACTCTGTCTTAATTAAAAATTAATGAAATTGCTGGCACAGAGCAGTAATCCCAGCTACAAAGGAGGCTCAGACAAGCAGATCTCTTGAACTCAGAATCTTGCTATGATATAGGGATGGGCAAACTGGTCCAGGACTCATGTTCTCACTGGTAATAAGATCAGACTCTAGAGCAGCTCCTATGCTTCTTGCCTGATCAAGCCAGGGAGACCTAGTATAACAACAACAACAAAATCTTTCATTTTCTATGTGGCTGTCCAGCAGCTACACGATGTTTTTGTTTGGATCAGCCACCTGAAAGAGTCTGGGCACTGAGGAAATATGGGTGAAAGGGTTTAAAGATTAAAGGAGAAAGAACATAAGGAAAGAAGAAAGAAGGGTTCAACGGTGTGGGATTCAGTCAGTGTTGTTTCTCTGATGGAATTGAGAGAGCTAGCTACACGGGAACCCAGTTTTTATTGAGGTTTCAAGGAATGGGGGTGGGAGATAGTTAATCAAACATGTGACATGGTAGAGAATTTAACATCAGCTTGGAAAACAGGATAAACAAGATGTTGGTTAAGAGAATGTAGAAGGCAGCGCCCCGCCCAGAGGTCCATTTGACCTTTGGACTGCAGGTTTGGGGAGGGGTCAGAATACCATGAGATTAGAGTGCCACTTTAATATAAGGATCAAGAAATCAGTCATATGAAATATAAGAATCATATCCATAAGTCTGGTGCCTGAGCACTTTGCTCATAAGAGTCAGCTTTTGAATACATCTTTAATACTTTCAGGATCAGTTCATACTTTGAACCCTCCATTCTGTGATTGTGAAACCTAGATTTTAGTGGGATAGTGCTAGTGGTTTGCTGGCAAATGTTTAACAATGCACTTTCTTGCTTTAAAAAATGGCTATAGAAGAGCACTTTTCAGTTTCATTTGCATTTTTAACATTTTCGCCATCTTTTTTCTCAAGTCTAAGTTATCAACAAAATAATAAATCAAGTTGTGCCAATTTCTGAGGTGTAAATGCTCACAATGAAAATTTAGCAATGGCCTCTTATGAGTCTTTTCCAGCTGGCTCCAGCATACCTCTGGTCATAAAAGGTTATTATGAACATTTATTTAACAGGAAAAAAATAAAAGAATTCTGGGATCTAATATTTTTCCAAAGTGCCTCCCTCGTTGCATTTGGCTGCCACAACGTAGCTTCCAACTTGACCAGTCAACCAAGTGATTTTCGGCACTTTTGAGGATTTTGCATCTGTGCTAGTTCTTTTCCTGAGGTGTAAGCAAAGCATCTACTGATGTACGCTGTCATGATCTGACTCAGTGTTATGATAAATCCCTTTCTTTTTGGGTTCTTCTGCTCAAACACCGCTTCCTCTTTCCTTCAACAAAGGAGAACAATCAAAAACCGTTTTATCCAAGATGCTGAAGAAAAGGTCAAAAATAAGCAGAGAAAACGAGCTCTTCTTGTGGAAACTCCGGATGCTTTGCTAAAATTGCCTTTTTCTCTCTGGGTTAAGAACAGCACCATTTGTTACCTTGTTTGTGATCCCTGACTGCCCAGGGAGGTTGCTGTTCCTATGATTTATGGTCTATATAAAAGCATAAAGTTTTGCTTAAGCCTGTGAGTGAACATTTTTTTGCCCCCTGAGCATGACAGATTAGGTGAAAACAAAAGATAGGAACAAAAATAACGGGGGCAGGTCATGAATCTGTGTCTGCATGGACGGAGTGGGCAGTCCTTTTGGGGTGTGCAATTTCCATGAGAATCTGGGTCCTTTGTCATGTTTTGGATGGATGACCTGAGTCTGAGATATTGGTGAATAGCATTAACAAAGGTCTGGTTAGCCCCAGCTATGAGGTGATGTCTGTGTTCAGAAAACCCTGACACCTCAAAGGCAGGAGCTACATTGAAATGGATACAACCTCAAGATGGCCAGGAAGCTTTCTTTGTGTGAAACAAGTGAGTTTCCCCACCATCTCCTGTCCCCCATCAGATGGAGGCATGCATATTAACACACCTCAAGGAAAGAAAGCACTTCCATGGCTGTGTGGACTTGCTTAATCTCCCTGACTCCTCTTTCTTGTCTGGAAAAAAGGAGTACTGGCTCAGTTGCACATTATAGGCTGATGCCCGACTGGTGCAAAGCATGGAAATGCTCAGTATCTTGTTGCATAGGAGAATGTGGCGTGGCGCCTTCACTGAATTTGTTTCCTTTAATATCGCTCCTTTTGCCATCATTAGAAACAGAATTTACCACTGTTTGGGGTTTGTTCGCTTTAGTTCAAAGTTTGTAAAAACCTGTGAGAGCCCCGGAAAAGTCCTCCCCCTCTTTTTTCTGCCCCATTTTTCTATAAACCATGCTGTCCAGAGCAGAGAACCATATCTAATCTCCCAATTAGGTCAGGCCCTGGAATAATCAATCTCCTTAACAGCAGATGCCTTGTTTTAAGCCAATGAATGCTTGGTTTCCAAAGCAGTTTTGTATTGAAGGCAGAGTGCAGTGGGTATGTGGGGTGAGAACACTTTTAAACCAGAGAAAATGCTTCTGGAGACTGTCGTTTGCCTGGGCTGGATAAACGAAAACAAATGAGAGAACTCTCCATGGTGGACTGAAAATTGGGATCAGTTTGTCTAGCCATCAATCCAGACAGGGATTTGAAATCCCAAATCATGTCAGGACATGAGTTAAACAGTGATGATAATACAGACCAGGGGTAGTAGCTAATTTTCATTTTCAATAAATGTTTTGCCTCTGCTCTTAAAATCGGTTAACATTGAATTTCAGTGGTAATGGGATTATAGAAATATTATGCTGAATTTTAAGAAATTTGCTTTTGCTCTTTTGACATAATCATTATGGATTCCTCTTTTGACTCAACGGGTACCCTTTGACTGATGATGTTTAGGAAAGGAATGATTGAAAACCATAGCCAGTAAAACAACCTTTTATAATCTAGCATTAAAATTTGAACTCGGAAATCAGATTTATTTCATTACAACAATAGATAGCTATTTGCTTTCCACACAAATCAAAGATTTCAAAAGTAAAGCCATCTTAAACAGTAAAGCTTTCTTTTGGAATTTATTCCCTGGCTCCCTGCAGTGTCACTTGATCATATTAAATAAATAAAGAATCCAGGAGGCCACAGAAGAATGTGTTTATTTCCTTTCTAGATTCCCGAAACAATTAAAAGCAGTCCATTGGAACCTTTGCAAGACAGCCAAGAAAAACAAGAGAAGAAAAGACTTACTAGGATCATTTGAATGCCATCCCTTCATTTTCTAGGTCATGACTAGACCCAGGAGGGAATTCTCCTGACAGCTTTCTGTGCAAAAGTCAGGTCTGCCAGGATTTTTGTGATGGAAATTACTTCAACCTCATCAAATCTATTGAAGGTTCATTCTGGGTACTCTCTCCTTCTCTCTACAGTGATGGTATCATCTATACTATTTAATAAGACTTTGGAGGAAACATTAAAAACAGATGCGTTGGTAATGTGAGAAGTTTGGCACTAATCACTTACCAACTTTTCACCAATCTCTGAAATCCAATTACATTAAATTTATGGGATTATTTCATTTTTCTAGATGATTTTTTAAATCTCAAGCAGGTGAGCAAAAGGAAACAATGTGATATCAAACCTAGACATCTTCTGGGCAACTTTTTAAAGCCATCGACCCTTTATAATATTAAATCTAAAACTATGCTAAGAAAGAGACTAAATTCAGAAAATGTTTGTGGAAAATTAAATATCTTTAAAGGTGACTAAAACGTCCATAGACTTTAACCCAGAGATCCCACTGCTAAGACATCTACCCCATGGAAGTCAGTAATAAAAAGAAAGGACTCACATACCCCGATATTCAAAACAGGTCTTTTCATAGTAATAGAGAACTGAAAATAAATAGATGGCTATCAATTGGGGACTTATTATGGCCAATGAATATAATGGAAAGTTATTCGCTATAAGAGCCAATGAATGAGTACAGAGAAACTAAGAAAACTATATGAACTGATGGAAATTTAAAGAGAACAAGATATATGATTACAAGAATATACAAGTATGAACAACAAAAGGTCTGAGGTTGAATTCTGTGAATTTATGATGATCTGAGAAGGTACTTCTTTCTCTTAATAGAATTGAGAGACTATAGGTAGGATATACTACAATTAATGATAGATTTTTATGATGTATTGGTTGACTTTACTGAGCGATTTCTACTCCCTTTTTTTATTTTTGTAGGTGTTAGTTCTCTGGCAGTGGGTTGAGGGAGGGATATATTAGGAAATGAAAGTGATGTAAAAAAGAAAAAATCAATAAAATTTTAAGTGAAAAAAAAAAAAAGAATACAAATGCACAGATGACACAGATAACAGAAAACTGGAGGCAGCTAAAAGGTACAGTGGATAGAGGATTCAGCCTGGAGTCAAAAAGACTCCAGATTAAATCTTACTTTGGATGTTTACTAGCTGTGTGACCCTAGTAAGTCCCTTAATCTTTGTCTGACTTAGTTTTCCCATCTGTAGAATGGGGATAATAAACCCTATCTTCCAGGGTTATTGTAAGAATCAAATGAGATAGTGTTTGTAAAGATCTCAGCACAGTTCCTGGCATAGAGTAGGTGTCTAATAAATGCTAATTTTCTTTTATATTTTCTACATTAAAGCAGAACTGCTTTTACTATTGTTAAGATTCTTGTCAAATTAAGAGGTAGAAGTAGAAGACCCCTCAGTCTGAGGTCCAGAGATACCTTGATCTTGGCTATGCCTTGGATATTCATTTTAATTCATTTTAATAAAAATAATGTCTTTTATTATTTGGGAGACTCAATCAATCAGCAAATGTCTACTAATTGTTTACTATATATCAGGCACAGAGCTAGATATAGGAAATACTGAGATTAAAAAATGAAATAGTCCTTTCTCTCAAGAAAATTTCCTTTGAAGAGATGGAGATTCCATTTCTGTTGTACTTTAGGGTTTTAAAAAGAGCTTTGAAGTTCCCATAAGAAGGCTTGGAGGCAAAATTTTATTTTATTACATGTTATTATTCCCATTTTATAGGTGGAGAAACTGAAGTGAGAGATTAAATGACTTTGGAAGGGTCATACAGTGAGAAGATGCCAGAGCTTGAACTTAAATCTGGGTATTCTGACTCCAAATTCAATTTTCTGTTCTGGGAAGAATTATAGTTAATCTTTTTTCTTATGCTGTCCCTAAATTGGTTATCTCTTATTTTGAAGTCTTTTATCATAGAAATTCAGCTGCTGCTTTGAGTCCACCTTTCCTGTAGCCATTTGAATGCCTATGGATTTGGGCAGGGTTCTTGCCTCAGCACAGTAATGCAGGGTCCTGTATTCTCTTCTTTCCTTGGCAGTCACTCAAGATCTCAAGTCCAAAAGAAACACCCACAAATCTCATCACTACATTTCATAGAAGTCCTTTCATAATTGTAAATGGTAAAGTGCATATTTCACTAAGAGCATTCCAGGAATGTTCCCAAATCACCAATCAGTGGACTCCATCAGTACAGTAATAAATGTACTGCAGAGAACCCACATCCTATATAAAATATAAGGTGTCCAGCAAATAACTACCAGTTCTTTGCTATTGGAGAAACAAAGCCTATTTCCTTTATTGATGAACATGCATCTGTAAAACCATTCACAGGCAAACCACTGAAGCTTAGCCAGTTTAGTGAGAATCTCTCCCGTATTCAGAAAAAGATGAAGTATTAATGCATAATTGGTTATGAAAATTATACAGGTAAGCTGGCACAAACCTTTTACTGTACCATCTGACCAAGCTTCTCAGAACTGCTTTAACTATTGCTAAGTTTCTATATGCACAACAATAAAATAATGGGCCTACAACAAGATTGGCCTAGTCTCTTGATCTTATAATCTGCCATTTTTGTTCTTAAAGAAATAACCCACATGCATCAAGAGCATTGGATTTGATGTTCTGAAATCAAAACAGAACCTCTTAGGATCCCAAGAATAAATTCTAGGATCAGGTGGTGGTGGTAGTGAGGAGTGCCAAGCAAGATGTGTTATCAAAAAGTAAATAAAGTAATCTGAGTTGATCAATGAAGGCAATCTGGGTATGAGGAAGGATAAAGAGGATATTAGGTGATTATAAAGTGATTGGAGGAGGAATGAAGGTACGGGAAGGTATATAGGAGAATAAAGGAAATGGGGTATGTAGGAGAAGGCAGCTCCAACAGGTTTATTCTCAGAGGCTTGAGACAGAGAATACAGGGAGGAAACTCGGGCCAGTAAGAAATGTTTAGGTTTGGCTGGAGGGTTTCTCTTGTTAGTTTCTAAAGACTCTTGAGGGAGGAGTCGAGAGGGCCCCTCCCTGTCAGTCAAACTGATGGCTGGAGGAAGTCTTGGGTAGGTACTTCCTACCAAGATGGATGCCCCAGTTCTCTCAAGAAATGAAAGAAAATGATTCCTTCCCCTTGAGCCCTTGCCTTAATTTTTGACACAATTGATTCACCACAGGGTTTGAATAGATAACAAGGGGATTTATTAATACCAGGGTCAGTCAGTTCAGGGTTTTCTAACTGCTGCTAGGGAGAGGGTGATGGTGGGGGATGGGTCGCGGAGAGGTTTAGACAGAGAGAGCCCGGCTCTCCCAGTCAGGAAGATTTGACTGCCTTTTAAGTAAAGTCTTTAGCAAATCATTAAAACTAGGGGTAACTTATTTAAGGATACTCTACTTGTCTATAGAAACTAAACCCACAATGTTCAATCACCAAGCCCTCCCTTCCACCAGGACCCAAAGGAAATTCAGGGAAGGGGAGGGATGGAGATGGGAGATCAGGGAGAGGTCCAGAGAAATGAGAGAGGTCCAAATTTCCCCAGACAAAATAATCCCAGGCCAAGGCCAAAGCAAAGCCAAGCTGAAAGGCCAAAGCAAAAGCCTCCAGCCACAACTAAAGCCAGAAGGCAAAAGCCCCCTCAGTTGGAACTTCACCTCTATTTATAGCTTTAAGTTCTAACTGACTTTCTGAAGATTCTAAGATGTTTAACTGACTTTTTGTGACCGTTAGAAATTACAGAAGCAAAAAGTTTCTGTTAGCCACCTTGCATTACAGATGGCAACAGTGTGAGTGATGGTAAGAGTCCTGGGCCATTGGAGTTTGATTTTGGAGAGGGATGAAGGAAATTCTAATAAAGAAAGAGTCAATATGGATATTAAAACTTAAATGTTGAGATAGTGACAGACACACACATACACACAGTCGTGGATCCCAAAACTTTATAAAAGAAAATTGATGCAAAGGTTTCGGGTTTTTTCCCCATTCTTCTTACCCTAGACATATTAGTTTTATTTGCATAGAAGCATTTAATTTTCAGGTAGTTAACGGGAGGGCTTTGGTTTTAGGGGTGGTAGGAAAAATTGTGGAGGAGCAGTAGGTAGTGACAATGATTTAAAAAAGAAAAAAATGTGGAAGCTAGAAGAAGGAAGTTCATAAGGATTTTCAGAAGGATAAGAAGGACAGCGTTGGTATTATTGAGTTAATTCATTATACACTTTTAAACCAAAGCTGAGTATCAGATCTTTTCTGTTCTTTGTTTATAAAAATTTTTGTGCTTTCTAGTTTTTGCTAAGTTTTTAATGAAAAATAAAAATGAAAACAAGCCTTTTCAAATATTGGTGAGCTCTTTCTCCTTGGGCACCTTTGATTAGGATGTAGGTGACCACTGGACACATATGTTGTAGTATGCATTCTTTTTACAGATGCAGGTTGAATTAAGTAGCATCCAAGGCCCCTTCCATCTTTAAAATTTAATGAATCAGGGACTCTTAATATCATTGAAACTTGTTCAGTTATCTTCTGGATTTTCTTCAAAGACTTCAAAATGGAGGCTATGATGGACATGAGGAGAGTCTATAGATAAATCTAACTCATGTTATAAAACTGAACAAAATTTCCTGTACTTTCATTATCTTTTCTGAGTTATTTTTTAAGCCACAGAACTGGGAAAGACTGGTGGCTTTCTCAATGTTCCTGAAAATGGTTCCTGGAGGACTCTATTTGGGAGCCCTAGTTAGCTCAAAGTAGATCTTTCCCCTATTGTTTTACAGTTGCTTAACGTACCTTACTTGTTTTCATCTTCTGTACCCATGATGATTTAAATATTATAGCATATGCCACAGAGAAGAAAATAGGTTTAAGCTTCTAGGAGAACATTTGAATTTAAATATTATTCAACTCACAAGAAAATTGAATTGATTTGCATTTCTTTCCAACCCACTGTGACATTTACAATGATTTTTAGTGTAGCATTCATGGGGAAAGAAGATGCATTAACATCAGTGCCTTAGTATATTAAGAGCAGGAAATCACTTTTGTGAATTTGACCTTGTTGTGCATACATAATGTTCTTTTGAGGAATGGATGTATTCTGCTTGGATGTGTGATTGCCCAGCTGTGAGATATCTACAAAAACATTTACTTTTGGTCTCAGTTTTTAAAATGCTACTGTAATTATTCTGCCTTTCTCTGTCATGTGGGGAACTACTGGTGCTATTGCTGTCTTCATTGGTTTCCAGGCAAATGACAAGACAGGAGGTCGTTTGCACCAGTTAACTGGAGCAGCCTCTGGATGATTCATACCTTTATTAAACTTTAGGGAATTTACACTGGTGGGGACCACTCTGAGCTTGGCTTCTTGCTCAAATTGAATTTGATTGAAAGATTTCCCTCATCCCTACTTCATGTCTTTCTTTTATTTATTTCTTTTCTTTTGTGGGGCACGGGGGTGGGATGGGAATGCAGATGGGCTTTGGGATGGGAGGGATGGCCATACATGTGATTTCACTAGGAACACTCAAGTAAGGAGTGGTATGATTACTTTTGAAAATGCATTAGTGGCTTGGTTGACCATGTGGTGGCATAGGCCAAGCTAATGAATTTGGGACAACTTGAGTTTTAATTTTGACTCAATCTTTAACTAGTTCTGTGACTTTGTGCAAGTGATGTCACCTATCTCTGGTCTTTTTTTTTCCCCCCTCATC
Source organism: Gracilinanus agilis (assembly GCF_016433145.1). NCBI lineage: Eukaryota > Metazoa > Chordata > Mammalia > Didelphimorphia > Didelphidae > Gracilinanus > Gracilinanus agilis. The sequence goes on along the minus strand of NC_058135.1, from coordinate 10,574,640 downwards.
TGTATGAAAAGGATGTTAGGTATAAGCATTACTATAAGTGAGAAGGAAATGAGGATTCAGACAGAACCCCAAGAAGCTGAAGACAGTTGGGGGGCAGTTGGAACTGGACTATATATAAGAGAATGATCACCAGGCAGAGGAAACTCATTCTGGGTTTGGGTCTTGGGTGTTGGGTGGTCTGATCAAGACACTCCATTGAACCTTAGTTGATCCATACCAAGAACTCCATTAGCCTATCCCTGCTATACAATTACCAGCTGTTTTAGTCAATCCTCACTTTGGCCTGCTTCCTGATACAGTAATAATATTCAACTAGCAGTAACATCATCACATCATCTCTGAAGATCATTAAGCAACATCTGATAACATCCTACTAAACATTATTCATTTATTTACTTAGTTTAATACTTAGTCATAGGTTGGGAAGAGGGAAGAAACACTGTGAAGAGGCCTAGCCCTGTTGAGGGTGAGGCCAGACTCTGGTCCATCTAGATTAGATATCAAAGATCTCCCTTTTCCTTTTTATCTCACTTTTCAATCCTTTTTCCAATCAACCTTCCCTTAGATTTTAAAGAAGTTACCTTACAGTTTTGATAGCTTATTGAATCTATAATTGAATAGGCTATTACTTCATCTCTTATCCTGATAGAACTCTTGGTCACTCCAAAGTCTGGCAGTTGGGAGAGTCTTCCATTAGTGGGATCCTAGTTGATTTTCACACATATCCTTGCTTGTGGATCACACCTGTCAGCCAGCAACATCCCTTTTAGGTGAAGATCACCTGCTCTCAACTAATCCATCAAGTTGAGAGAGAATTAAATCAGATCTTCTCAGTGAAGCCATTGTTCAGTGTTCCCCTTGTAAGGATCTGCTTGACCAACCTTTTGTGGAAGACCTAACTGCTACTGGCCCAAGATGTGCTCATTCTCCACATGAAGTTTGAGTGGCTATAATTCCAACTTCAGCTTGCATCATCCTTACATAGGTTAAATGATGGTGATGATAATCACAATAGTAATGATTGACATTCGTAGTACATCCCAAAGTTATATTAAATTAATTTAAAAGGTGCTTTTAATTACATCATTTCATTTCAGTCCCACAATAATCTTGATACTCCAAATATCAATTCTTATTTTATAGAGAAGGAAACAGGTTCAGAAAATATGGAAATAACTTTTGCCCATGATCTTACCAAGTGTCAGAGGTAGGATTAAGATCTAATTGCAGTCCTTTATCTACAAAGTCAGGTATCTGCCTGTCATCTTTGGGTTCTGGGAAAGAAGAGAAGTATAGATAGCAGCTCGAGAAAATCATGGGGACAGGATCATCTGTAGGGAGGTGTGTTAGGCTGGACAAGTCACAATCTATTTCAAAGACCCTCTTCCATAGTTCTGTAATACTTCTATAGAGCAGACATGTGGGAAGCATTCAAAACAGCCTCTTCAGGTCAAGGAAAACATAAATACCATGGCTTGAGTGTTGCAGGGAAAAGGTAGCTTAGACAGGCAGCAAATAGCCTGAAAGTGTTATTTTAAAAAACGGGGTGGGGGGGAGATTGACATCCTGTGACTAATTGATTCTTTCCCCCACTATTTATTGTTTTATGATTTATTAACATTCTTTTAAAATCTTAATTTCCAGATTTTTTCCCTTTCTCTTGCCCCTCCCCAACCCAAGGAGAAGGTAAACAATATGATATCAATTGTACATGTGAAATCATGTAAAATATAATTCCATATTAGCCCTATTGCAAAACAAAAAATAAAGTGAGAAAAATATACTTCGCTTAGCACTTGGAGTTCATTAGTTCTTTCTCTGGAGGTGGAGAACATTTATTTTTTATCATGAGCCCTTCACTCTATTGATCAGAGTAGCCAGGTCTCTGATAACTGATCATCAGGCTTATTGATAGCTGATTCTTAGCAATCAGTCATTAGCTGCCTCTTTCTCCTTTTGAGAGCTGCTCTAGAATTATTCACCATCCTGGAATGTTGTAGGACTGCTCTGATGGTTCAGGTTTGCCATACTTTAGATTCAACTCTGAATCAAGGAAAACAGGACATTCACTACCTATAGCATCATATTTTTATTTATGCAAGGATTAATTTGTTTTTCTAAACTTTTACCTTCCATCTTAGAATCAATACTGAGTTTTGTTTCAAGGCAGAAGAATAATAAAGACTAGGCAGTTGGAGTTAAGTGATTTGCCCAGGTTCACACATCTAGGAAGTGTCTGAGGCTAGATCTGAATCCAAGACTTCCTGTCTTCAGGCCTGGCTCTCTATCACAAAATGGAACCAGATAGTAAAATGGATCAGAAACTAAAATATGACAATATATTGTTATAAGAGACTTTTGAAACAAAAAGGCAGTTAAAATAAGGGGCTGGAGCAGAATCTAATATACTTCAGCTGAATTAAGAAAAGGCAGAACTAGTAGTCATGACTTTAGACAAATCAAAAGCAAAAATAGACCTAATTAAAAGGAATAATCAGGATAATTACATTTTGCTAAAAGGTACCACAGATAATGAAGTAATATCAAAATTTTTATAGCAAGTTTCTTTGATAAAAGCATTTCTCAAAAACACAATGAGTATAGAACTGAGTCTAACTAATAGAAATATAAGCTATTCCCTAGTTAATATAATGGTCAAAAGATATAAACAGGCAGTTTTCAGATGAAAAATCAAAGCTATCTATAGTCATATAAAAAATGTTCTAAAACACTTTCGATTAGAGAAAGGCAAATTAAAGGAACTCTAAGGTATCATCTTATATCTATCCAAAATGACAAATGCTAGAGGAGATGAGCAAAAAATAGGCACACAAATGAACTGGTAGTGGAGTAATGCATTGGTCCAATCATGCTAGATAACAATTTGGAACTATGTCCAAAGGGCTATAAAAATTGTTCATATCCTTTGACCCAGCAATACCACTACTAGGTCTGTATCCTAAAGAGATCAAAGAAAAAGGACATATATGTACAAAACTATTTATAGCAGTTCTTTTTGTTGTGGTAAAAATTGGAAATCGAGGGGATGCTTATCATTTGAGGAATGGCAGAAAGTGCTGTGGTAAATGATTATGATGGAGTACTATTTTACTATGGGAAATGGCATTGGGAGTGGTTTCATAAAAAAAAAATGGCAAGGCCTATATGAACTGATGCAATGTAAAGTAAGAAGAACCTGGAGATCATTATGAATAGTAACAGGAATGTCACAATCATAATTAACTATGAAAGACTTGGCCACTTTGATCAATGATCCAAGAGAATTCCAAGGATTTATGATGAAAAATTCTACTTATTTCCAGAGAGAGAACTGATGAACTTAGTATGCAAATTGAAATATAACTTTCTCACTTTATTTTTATTGCTTTTACTTTTGCAAATATGGCTAATATGGAAATGTTTTGCAAGACTTCACATGTATAATTTGTATCATATGACTTGCCTTCTCAGTGGGTAGGAGGGAGGAAGAGAAATTGGAACTCAAAATTTAAAAAGAAAAGAATGTTAAAAATAAATAATCAAATTTAAAAACATTTTTTAAAATGAGGGGCAGAAGATGAGGTTGGAGTGCGGGCAGCAGCATTATGAGAAGATGCTTATTTATGGACATTAGTATGATCAGGTAGTAAGTGACTCCATGTCTAGTGATTTATCTACTATATCACATTACTAACTTCCTTAACAATGCTGACCATGCTGAGGAATTTTGGTCAAATCCCTGCAAAAATTCAACACAGGGATCTTTACATGTAATTGAAGATCTGATGTTGTAGAAATAGCGATGGGAGACAGAATCCTGTATCTGCCACTTATAACCTATGTTGGTAATGGCAAACTTGTGACACACATGTCAGCGCTGACACACGTAGCTATTTTTGATGACACGCGGCCGCATACAGAGAAGTATGGGGCCTCGTGCCAAGGATGAAACATTTGCTATAGTGTGGTGTAGATACTCCATGCACTATAGATGACAATTCTACCTGTATTAATTTACATATTTTGGTTTGTTAAATATATTTATATATTACAATTATACATTTTTGTTATTTAAACTATAAATATCGTGAAATCATGGTTTCTTTCTCAAAGTAACACACCAACCGAATTATGCTCGGTTTTTTGGCGAATTTTGACACATCACGCTCAAAAGGTTGCCCATCACCGACCTATGTGATCTTGGATACAACTTCTCTGAATCTCAGTTTCCACTTCTGTAAAGTGAAGGACTAGTCCCTTTGAGATCTATACTTCTCCCCCCAGTTCTACACGTGAGATTCTTTTATACCTTTTCCCAGTAAAATCCTCATTCTTGATATAATGCCATGTGTAGTGTGTCAGCTGAGGGAAAAGAAAATGATGGAACGGCATATGATGGGAGGTGTTGTGAGGAAGATTAGTTAGTAATAGTATGGACCTAGTAGGAAGGACTGGAGGATTCCAAGATGGAATGAAGGAGCAGGAAGTAGCTTGTGCTCTGAGAGAGACTCCATTAGTGGTGGGCACAAACTGTTGCTAGCCCTGGGAGACCTCAGAGTTAAGGACACCCAGCATCCTGATTCCCCGGGATCCTGAGAGGTGGAGGCTTTCAAACAAGTGGACAAGACCTGCAGAGCTGCACCAAGTGGAGGAGGAATTTGGGATCTGGTGGACAGCATCTCAAGCACACTCTCTCTACTTGGATACCTTGGACCACCTTGGCTTTTGGCATCCTGTGATCATCCTTGGATAACCGTGAGAACCCTCAAAGCCACCCTTTTAGCTGTGCTGGTCAAACCTGGCTGGAACCAGGTTTGAAGCAGCTTCCCAGTGATTCCAGAAGTGCTTCTTTGAGCCCTGCCTGACCTAGAGTTACAGTAGTGTAGAATCCCCTATCCCACCTTTATTTAGTTAAATCAGAAATAAAACTGTTAAACCCTTTACCTTGCCTGCTGGTTCTAAAGACCCTGGCCTAGGGTGAGCAGAGTGACAGTTGGGCTAACTACTATTCTTGATTCTTGGTCTCCCTATCCTGCTTGGTCCTGTCTCTCCTACAACCCAGTGTGTATACCCATAAACCATTAGGACACATTTACATCCCTGGCCCCCCATCTTTTTTACAGATGGGATACTAATGTGCCATAAAAAATGGCAAGCAGGTTAATTTTTTTTAAATGAAAAGACTTATATACAATTATGAAAAGTGAAATGAGCAGAACCAAGAGAACATTATATACAGCAGTAGAAATATTACTTGAATAATGTTTTTGTATGTCCACCTCCAGAGAAGGAACTGGTAAAAGGAAACAAACAAGACATAGTTTCACGTATACATGTACCTTTCTGTCAAATGATTCCTTCTCTAGTGCAAGGAGAGGAGGAAGGGTGGGAGGGAGTTACCTGGGAATTTTTTTTTTTTAACCCTTGTACTTCGGTGTATTGTCTCATAGGTGGAAGATTGGTAAGGGTGGGCAATGGGGGTCAAGTGACTTGCCCAGGGTCACACAGCTGGGAAGTGGCTGAGGCCGGGTTTGAACCTAGGACCTCCTGTCTCTAGGCCTGACTCTCAGTCCACTGAGCTACCCAGCTGCCCCCAACCTGGGAATTTTAATGTAGCAAACAAACAAGTTTTAAAAAGAAAAGAAAAGTACATGTAGACACATTGACATATAAGAAGCAGTGAAGCAAGCAGTCTCTCATTATGGTTGACCATAGTTTGTTCCTATTACAGCCTCTCTTTTACCTAAGGAAGCTGGAATGGAAGCTTTCGTTAAGAGGATAGAAAGTATGAATCAGCATATTCTGATCCTAGAGAAAATCTGGTTGTCCTGGGGCAGAAGAGTGAGAGAGAAAAAGAGGAAGAGACATACATATACAGGATGAGAGACAAAGAACCAGAAAGACAAGATAGAGAGAAATAGGGATAGAGACAGATATCTGAGGGAAAGAGGCTGAGTCAGAGAAAGATAGTGCTTGCCTCCTACAACCTTTTATTGCTACTGCTCCAGTTCCCAATCAAAAACTTGCCAGGAGAGAGAATGGCAAGTGGAAAGGGAGATGATAGCCCATACCCATTTGTGGAAAATGAAAATGATGAAACAAGTCTCCTGTTTCCCACTGTCTGTTTCGCCAACTCTACATTCATTCCTTATTTCTTTTAAAAATTCTGTCCTCTTCTCAGAAAGAAACTATTTTTTCTAAGATTTTGTTTTTTTTTCCCCTTTCCCTCCCTTCACCCTTTCATGGATTAAATGATATAGTAGATGTAGATGTGGCTACCCAGGACACATGAAAAAGTAAGAAAAATTTCCAAAATTATTGCTTTCATGGTTGGTATCAGAAAAATGCAGATAAATTTTTTTCTTCCAAGGGCCTTGAGATGAACCAAAGGGATTTTATTGACACATTATTAGTATGAGGATAGGTGCTAGAGAGACCGTGATTTCACACCTATTGGATTCTCTTGGATCAAGAGATTTCCTCCACTAATGCAGGCCAGTGCCAGTCCTAAAGAATTGCCCTAGTACTAGCCCAGACCAAAATGACTGAGATTAAAAGTGAAAAGGTAAAGAAAAAAACCCTAGAATCCATGGGGGGGAACACCTTAGATTCTTCTTAGACAATTTGGGGATGACTGAACAGATTATGACACATAAATGTAATAAATAATATAGTGGAGAGTTCAAATCCAGCCTCAGATACTTTCTGGCTGGATGGCCCTGGGCAAGTCATTTGACTTCTGTCTGCCTCAGTTTCTTTATCTTTAAAATAGGGATACTAATAACATTTAATTCCCAGGATTATAATGAGGATCAAATGAGATATTTGTCAAGCACACTGTAAACCTTAAAATGATATATAAATTTGATGATGATGATGATGATGCCACAAACAATTAAAGAGAAAGTTGCAGAGAATCCTTGGTGGTGTGATGCATAATGAAGCAAAAAGGACAATTTATTCAAGGACAGAATTATTGCAGAAAACAAAATAAAACAAAAAACAAAAACTTTGAAAGACTTGAGAATTCTGATCAATGTAATGGCCAATCCATATTTCCAGAGGACCTCTGATGAAATGCATTACAGCCTCCTGATAGGGAGGTAATGTACACAAGATGAAGAAATATTTGTGGATGTTGCCATTATGGGGATAAGTTTTATTTGGTTATGTTTATTTCTTAGAAGATTTTTTCTTTCAGTTTTTAATTGGGGAGTGTGGGAGAATAGCAATAATGATGAAAAAGGGGGGCTAGTGAAACATTTTTTTCAAGTGCACCAAAAAAAAGCAGAAATTCAGAATGAAACAAATAGTCTTGACAACAATGTGGAATTTCTCATAAATATATTTAAAAAGAGCAAGTGGTATGAAATAGTAATTTGCATTTTCATATAGAATCTTCTTTTTGTGTTCTACTGTGTCTATGGTAATGCTCTTTTCTGATGTTTAAGTTCAGAATTAAAAAAAAAATTAAGAACTGCTGAGTGGGGGGTGGGGGGAGGAAGGAGACAACTGAAATTTCTCTTCATCCAGATGACAGATGATGTTGACTGAACCAGCCTGGTTTAGTAGCTAGACTTAGGCTCATAAACTGGATTGTCTACAAGGATTATAATCTTAAAGATTTAGAACTGAAATCACACTTGGAGTTCAGTGAACTTAACTCCTTTATTTTACAATTGATGACCAGAGAGAAAAAGGAATTTACTCAAGATCACCCTGGTAGGAAAAAGGCAAAGGCAGTCTTATCCTGGGTCCTCTGACCTCAAGGGCAGCGTTCCTACCAAAAGATAAATTCTTTGGACATTCATTCATTTAAAGACAAACCATAGCATAAGTTCAAATCCCTACCTAAAGTGAATAATTATAATAAAGAAAATAATGCAATTCATAAATTTGGTTTGGAGATATCTTAAAATTAGAATTTTCTTAAAGTGATACATATTTTATCCCTCCCACTTTTCCTCTCTCCCTCCCCAAGTGATCTCTGTCTCTGTCTCTTGTTTTCATCTGTCTCTCTCTTTGATATATACAAACACATCTTTAAGTAGATAACCAAATTTAGGCTTTGTTATATTTTGTTACCTTCTTTTTAAAAATTAAATTAAATTCATTTTTGTTACATTTTTATTACATATTTTCTGTTACATTTGTCTGAAACTGAGGCACAGTTAGATGGCATAGTGGATAAAGCACTGGGCTTGGAATCAGGAAGACTCATCTACCCGAGTTCAAATCTGGTCTCAGATTCTTCCTAGCTGTGTGCCCTTGGGCAAGTCATATAACCCTATTTGCCTTGGTTTCCTCATCTGTAAAATGAACCAGAGAAGAGAATAGCCAACCACTCCAGTATCTTTGTCAAGAAAACTCCAAATGGGGTCATGAAGAGTCAGACAGAATTGAAACAACTGAACTACAACAAACATGATCACATCTGAGTTATGAAGTGATAGAAGTACATTTGAGACTCTCATTATAGAAATTCCTGCAGAGAGTTGGTCATGTGCATTATTGATAACACATTTATTTGTCTTTGGGATCATGACACAAAGGACTGATTCTTGCCTTAGGCTAAGGAGCTCCTTTTCAAGTTTATGATTCCTCACTTTTTTACCTGACTTCCTTATGTTGAGACTTAAAATAAGGAAAGTCTAAGGGGGAATGGAGAGAAGCATAGATTTGGAAGTGGGGAGGTTTCAAATGAAAATGAAAGAGCTACCATGTAATCAGTGCCCTGGACAGGCTCTGATGAGCTTCTTGCTACTTTTTCCATATGTAAAATTCTTCCTGTTGCTGATTTCAATTAAGTGTACTTTACAAAATCTTCATTAGCATAAAATTAACACTTTTCCCTGTAGAGGTGACAGTTTTATGGAGACATTTCCTTGTCTGTTCTCACGCAATTAAAAAAAAAATCCACTGGGCATTCATTTACACCTCTAGAAGCAGCAATAGTCTGGGCTGTGATTCCGGTTTCATTTGCACACCTACTGATCTTGCCATCACTAATTAAAGATTGAATTTAAGGTAATATAAACATTGCTCTTTAGCTGTACTTAAAAGCAATTGTGTGATTTTTTAAAAGGAGGAACATTAATTAACTCCATAGGTTCCTAAAGAAAGATAAACTTCTTGGCATTTTTTGTTCTAGGCTCTAAAACAAAGTGTTTTTTGCACTGTAATAATCACGCATCAGCTGGAAATGTATAAGAAAAAGAACCAGTTCTCAAATATCCAGGGAAGGGAACTCTTTTGAAAGGTAATTTAGTTTGTGAGAAAGACCTGGGTTTGAATCTTATCTCAGATAGCTAGATGACCCTAAGCAACTCACTTAAACTCTCTAATCTGCATTTTCCTCATGTGCAAAATGGATGTAATAGCAACACTGCTATATTCCAGAGGGTTTTGTGAAAGCCCAAATGAGATAATGTACGCAAAGTGCTCTGTAAATTTTAAAGCATCATATAGATTCCAGCAAGCACAATTACTTTGTTAATGATTCAATTCAGCCGGAAAAATGCTCCCTGATATCTTGTTGAGACATTTCTTTATTCTACACTAGAGTACACTCATTTATTTAACCAGCATTTCTTGATTATAAATATATATTGGTTTCAGCCATAGTAAGGAGTACTTCTTACTCAGTAAGCACTTAAGTATATGTAGAAAAATACTGGGCTGAGTCATTGTTGTCAGCACTCTGGACAGGGATGATGTGATTTGTCAGCTGCATTATCTTTGAACAGAGAGAATTTAGAAAGATTATAAATGATAAGGAGGATTAGGGAAGAGAACTTGAAGAGCAAAGTAGAACCACAAGAAGAAAAAGGCAAATGGAATAATTGGAAGGTGAGCCAAGTTAATAGAATGAATTGGTGGGCAGGACCACTTCATGAAAGAGGAAGATTAAGGAGAGGAAGTTGAAATGGGTTGTCAAGTATATAAGAGATAATATTAGCCTGCTTGAATACAAACTAGGTTTGAGTCACAGGTTTTTAATCTGGGGGTACATGAACTTAACTTTTTTCTTTTTGATAATCATATTATTTCAATATAATTCATCTATTTTATGATCCTATGTATTTTTTCTCTCTAATATCATTCTGAGAAAGGGTCTATAAGTTTCATCAGACTCCCAAAGGTGTCTAGGATACAGAAAATATTGATAACCCTTGGTTTTAAGTATAAATACAAATAAATAGCTTTTAAAAAAAGACTGGAAATCTTAACCAAAATAGAATAATAGTGAAAATTGTTCAGTGACTTGCATGGAGTGTATTATATTTGTATTTATGTCACAGCTGAATGGCTATTATCTTTGTTCCAAGGGGAAGCTGATCTCCCTCCTGAAGGCAAGGAACAGACTCTTCACATTCCAGATTATTAGAGAGAATGATGACTCCTAAAGGAATCAGAAGTGAAGCCTCAGTGTAGAAGAAAAATGGCATCTGAGGTAGAGGGCAGATGACCCTTGTCAGGATGATGAAGAATGAAAGAATACATTTGTTTTAAAATTGGATTTAAGATTGAAGAGAAGGGAGCTGGATACCATGAAGAGGTTGATGGTCATTGAAGTCCCTTCCATATCTTAAAATTTGTGATTCTCTGATCTTGTGGCTTGATGACCTCTAAGATTTCTCAAGTCTATGATCTTGGATGCGATATTTTTCAGTGGAAAGTGCAATACATTTAGAGTCACAGAGATGAAATACTAACCAGAATTTCACATCTTAAGCTATGTCTCTTCTGCAGTAATATGGTCAGGCCATTTAACTTCTCTGTGCCTCAGTTTCTCCATTCATAAAAAGTTGGAGTTGGAATAGATTGCTTTTTTTTTTAAAACCTCTACCTTCCATCTTAGAATAAATACCGTGTATTGGTTCTAAGGCAGAAGAATGGTAAGGGCTAGGCAATGGGGGTCAAGTGACTTGCCCAGGGTCACACAGCTAGGAAGGGTCTGAGGCCAGATTTGAACCCAGGACCTCCCATCTCTGGGCCTGGCTCTCAATCCACTGAGCCACCCAGCTGCTCCCTTAGATTGGTTTTTGATGTCATTTCCAGTCCTAGGTTTTTGATTTCTTGCCTTCCAAACACATTCTATGTGGGCATTAGGAAGACTTCAAAACTAAACTTAAGTAAAGTGGTAAGTAAGGGAAAATTTAATGTTTATATGCTAGGGACAATAATGTAGCTTTTAAGTCACACCTAGAATAAAGGTCATTATAAACACAAAGGCTGGAATTCAAGGGGAGAGGCCATTGAACATGAAACAGATTTGAAGAACTAAAGGGAAGGTTTGGAGGGAAAGAATGAAAATATCTATCTATCTATCTATCTGTCTGTCTGTCTGTCTGTCTGTCTGTCTGTCTATCTATCCAACTATCTCTATATCAGGGCATCTTAAATGAAGGTTACACAAAAAAGAAGTTGGAGATGAGGTGGAGAGAGAATAAAACCTAAACCAAATTCTTATCTGGTCTATGATGGAGTTGTAAAAAAAAGAAAAAGAAGGTATTAGTAAAAGAATCCCAGATTTGTCTTTCATGTGGGCAGGAGAGAGCAGGGTTTGTATATATGGAATATGTTTGGATTGCTATAAACTAAGACAAGATTTTGAAAGTTTTCAGTAGGTAGGATAGAGGGGGCTGTGAGCCTATGACCCTATGAAATGAAGTTATGCTATTCTTTTCTTTTAATTTAATTATTTAATATATTTATTCCCAGGTATCTCAGCTTCATTCTACCCTCCCTGCACTGTAGAAGATTTCACCTGAGAAAAAAAAGCTATGTATATGTAGATTGTGTCTTCCATGTTTCTGTTTTTCAGTTCATTTTTTTGAGATTGAAATCTGTAGCTATATATAATTGGTTTTATTATAATCTTGGTTTTATTCATTTCATTATTCATTACTTCATGTACATCTTTCCAAGCCTCTTTTTAAAAATTGATCAGCTCATCCTTTTTTACCTTTCAGTAATTTTCCATAACAATGATATACCATAATCTGTCTAGCCATTCCTCAATTGATGGACATCATCTAATTTTCTAGTTCTTTCCCACCAAAAAGAGCTGCTATTAATTTCTTGGAATATATAGATTCTTTTCCTTTCCCCCCAATCTTCTAAGGAAACAGACCCAGCAATCTACGGTCTAAGCATATACACAGTTTTATAACTCTCTGGACAAATTGATTACAAATTGATCTCCAAAATGGTTGGATCAATTTGCAGTTCTACCAACAATGTATTGGTGTCCCCATTTTTCTGCATTCTCTTTAGTATGTTATTTTGCCCTTTTACTGATTTAGGCAATCTGATAAGCATGAGATGATATCTCAAAATTGTTTTGTTTGCATTTCTCTAATCAGTAGTGATTTAGAGCATTTTTTTCACATACCCATTTATGGCTTTCATTTCTTCATCCAAAAATTGTATCTTTTGCCCTTTTATTACCTGGGGGATGGCTCTTAATCTCATACATTTGATGAAATTTTCTCTACATCTTACATATGAGACCTCTATCCAGAAATTGTCTATAAAATTTTCTTCCCATTTTCTGCTTTCCTACTAGTTTTTGCTACACTGGTCTTATTTTTAGATACTTTTAAATTTAATGTCATCAAAATAATACTTTTTATGTTTCTCAATGTTCTCTATCTCGTTTACTCACATATTCCTCTCCTATCTGTAAATCTGATAAGTAACATGTTCTCTGTTTTTCTAATTTGCTTATGATATCTCCTTTTATGTCTAGGTCATGTAATTAACTATCTTAGTGAATGGTGTAAAATGTTAGTTTATACTGAATTTCTTCCAAACTACTTTCTAATTGCCCTTGCAATTTTGTATCAAATAATGAGTTCTTATCCCCCGAATCTGCATCTATATTTTTGTCAAATACAAGATTATTATAATCTTTTACTACTGTTTGTTGAATGTCTGTTCTGTTCCACTGATCTCTACCTTTCTATTTCTTAGCCAGTAACAAATAGTTGTTTTTGTTTTTTTTTAACTCCTACCTTCCATCTTGGAATTAATATTCTGTATTGGTTCTAAGGCAGAAGAGTGGTAAGGGCTAGGCAATGGGGGGTCAAGTGACTTGCTCAGCATCACACATCTAGGAAGTGTCTGAGATCAGATTTGAACCTAGGTCTTCGTGTCTCTGGGCCCGGCTCTCAATCCACTGAGCCACCCAGCTGTTCCTCCCCTCCAAATAATTTTGATAATTATTTCTTTATAATACAGTTTAAAATCTGTAGATTTTAGATCTTTTTCTTACATTTTTTCATTAATTCATTTGATATTTTTTATTTTTTGTTCTTCTAAATGAATTTTGTTGGTTTTTCTAGCTTAATAAAATTATTTTTGGTAATCTGATTGGGATGGCTTTGAATAAGTAGATTACGTAAGATAATCATTTAGGTCATATTGCCTCTGCCCACCCATAAACAATATTTCTCCAATTATTTAAATCTGACTTTATTTGTGTAAAAATGTTTTGTAATTATGTATATGTAATTTTGGGCTTGTTTTGGTAAGTATGCTCCTATGTATTTTCTTCTTTCTGTGGTTGTTTTAAATGGGGTATCTCTCTATCTATTCTTGTAGGACTTTCTTAGGGATGTATAAAAATGCCAATGATTTATATGGGTTTATTTTATATTTTGCTACTTTGGTAAAATTATTGATAGTGTCAGCTAACTTTTTAGTTGGATCTCTAGGATTTTCTACATATACCATCATATTGCCTGCAAAAAGATATAGTTTTATTATCTTTCTGCTCATCCTGATTTTATCAATTTCCTTTTCTTCTCTTATTGTTATTGCTAACACTTTTAATACTATATTAAATAATGTAATAATTAAAATGGGTTTGACAAATAAAAGAATTTTAAAAAGTTGTGGTCACTGTTTATAAAAATTAACTCTTAAGCCATGAGCCTGTTAGTAGCTTTAGTAGTTTTATTACATCGAAATAGTGATAGTAAGAGAGGGAAATGTAGGAAGGAGGTAGAAAATATTGCCTAGCTAAAAATATCCTAAGTCCAGGTCTGAGTGCCTCCAGAATGTGAATACGAATCCAAATTCAAATCTCACCAGCCCAAGAGAATGTCTCCAGCCAGGCATTTCAACAACCAAAGACAAATGCCAAAGAGCCTGAGCCATCCAAGAGCTTGATCCACCAAGGAGTCAAAAGACCACAAAGAATCTCAGCAGAGTTCATGCCCATGAGGCAAAAGACCACAAAAGAACCCCCAGGATCCCAGAGGCTCCTGCTTATATGCAGTTTTCTCCATCCATCAGCTCTCCTTGTCACATCTCAGGAATCAATCACAGTCTCCCAATTTGCCTAGCACTGCCTGGGACAGGGTGTTTGGAGGGGATGCACAGTGCTTGTGGTCTTTTAGGGTATGAACTTCCTTTTCTAGTAAAAGTTTCTTACTAAGTGTTAATGACTAAGTGTGAAAGGTGGGGCACTCCAGGTTCTTGATTGATTAACTTAAAATAGACAAAGAGAGTTTAAATTCTCTTTCACAACCCCACCTGTGATTCTATTGGGAGATGAGCATGTTGAAATCTCCCAGATTTACATGCCTTGGCTCCCCAATGAATCATTTCACATAGCCATCTTGTACCTCTAAAGAACTTCTAGCTACAGGTGCATACAATATTGCACTTTCTAAGGGGAAATTACAATAGTTGGAGAAAAGAGGGAAATGAAAGAGAAAGAAAGCAAAAACAATGATTGATAGGAGCATTGACAAAAAGTCAATTAGGGTGCAGTCCTCTTTGGCATAAGAGTTTACATTCAGAATAAATGTGTTCAACTCCCTTCAGTTTAGTTCATTATATCCCAAAGTTCACTCTGGATCTTTTATATGGTTTCCACAGGATTCATTATGGTACCTTCTCTAAAAGATTCACTTTCTTGATTTGAGGTGTTGGTGAGTTTCTTTTCCTGAAATTTCTTCAAAATATTTCAAAACTTGGATTTGTAAGAGGGAAAAAGGGATTTTATGGGTTCAATATATTAAAAGGTGGTCACCAGGGGAAATTTCCCCAATTAAGGAATAATCTCAAGTCAAAATTGACTTTTATGTTGATTTATTTACAATTAGGAAGGTTGAAGGTAGGGAAATTGAGAGAGAGAAACTCTGGCCCGGACCAGAGGCCCAGACCAGAGGCCCATACTAGGTAAAGATTTAGAGGCCCAGCAGAGGGGCGCAGAGGTTAATTAAACAAGGCTTCTAGCCACGAGGCCTTTTACAATTAGAGAGGCAAGAGAGGCCTCCCTGAGGGTAGAATCTCCAGAAACACCAAGGGAGGAGAAGGAGAGTCAGCCTAACTTACCCACATGGAACAGTCTAGGTCACGAACCAGCAAAGCTCCCTCAGGTCTCCTTCACCACACCAGTTGCAGCCTCACTGTCCCTCTTTGGAAGGGGCCACATATATGCCACTTCCAGTGCCTTCCCCTAACCTATGTGTCCAATTACAATAGACACTTCCTCATAGAAAGCATAGAGGGCAGTGCCTCAATTCTGATTGGTTACTCACTCTAGCACACGTGGGTTAGGACCTCCCAGAATTGGAAGGTGCTCTCACTTTTGTGTAGACTTAATTTAAATATCACAGATTTTAGGAAAATTATGCAATCCACCTTGAGCAGAGTGTTAGCCAACACCAGGATCAACCCAGGATATGTGCCTGAGTTTTGGGATATAGGAATCAATTGTCAAAAGAAAACAAAAACAAACACATACAAAAAAACAAATAGAAGAGAAAAAAAATAAAATTTGGGAAAAAAATCAAAATTTTATATAAAATTCTATATATAAAATTCTAAGTGAACAAGAATAAACTCATAACAGGTCCTTGAATCATTAGCAAGGTTCAAAAGGAATCAGTATTTATGTGTTTGGGTTTTTTTTTATTTTTTTAAATTTTTTTTTTAAATTTTGAAGGATAAGTTTAAAGTATCTATTAGCCCTTATACCTACATATACCCAAAAGCTTTAGACTATGGAGACCTGCCATTGGTTGTTAAATATTATGGGACTTTTATTAATAATTGCGTCTGATTTCAGAAGAAGGGATCACAAAAGAACCACTGTACAGTGCCAAGAAGCACAAGTTCAAGGAGACCAACAATCCTAATGAGTTTGATGAGAATCTGTGCCAAAGCAGAGGACTTGTTTGAGGTTCAAGGAAGTGGCTGTTTGACAACGTCAGACGCTGGTCTCTCTCGTGCCACATTCCAACAAATACCTTAGTTTGGCTGCCTTTTTGGCTCCCCTATTCATGAGAATGAAGATAAAATCAGACCAGGGAATCATATTTCCCTTTTTCCTCAAAATCTAGTCCCTTTTCTCTTACAGTACGACAATTTTCTGTAATCCTGGCTGCTGATGGGTAAATGCAATATTGCTACAATTATCCTGCAGACTCATAGGACACAAATCACTTTAATAATATTGATGACATTGGGCATACTTGTTTCACTCATGATATTTTTGGAAAGCTCTAGTTTATCCTCATTATAGATAATACTTGCTGATAGTTTTAGGTAGATACTTCATATCATTTCAAGAAAAAAATCCATTTATTCCTATGCTTTCTGGTATTTTTTTTTATTTTTTTAAACATTTATTAATATTAATTTTTAACATGGTTACATGATTCATGCTCCTACTTTCCCCTTCACCCTCCTCACTCCCCCCACCCATGGCCGATGCACATTTCCACTGGTTTTAACATGTGGCATTGATCAAGACCTATTTCCAAATTGTTGATGGTTGCATTGGTGTGGTCATTTCGAGTCTACATCCCCAATCATGTCCGCCTCAACCCATGTGTTCAAGCAGTTGTTTTTCTTCTATGTTTCCTCTCCTGCAGTTCTTCGTCTGAATGTGGGTAGCGTTCTTTTCCATAAATCCCTCAGAACTGTCCTGGGTCATTGCATTGCTGCTGGTACAGAAATCCATTGCATTCGATTTTACCACAGTATATCAGTCTCTGTGTACAATGTTCTTCTGGCTCTGCTCCTTTCGCTCTCCATCAATTCCTGGAGGTCTTTCCAGTTCACCTGGAACTCCTCTAGTTTATTATTCCGTTGAGCACAATATTATTCCTTCACCAACATATACCACAATTTGTTCAGCCATTCCCCAATTGAAGGACATCCCCTCCTTTTCCAGTTTTTTGCCACCACAAAAAGCGCGGCTATAAATATTTTTGTACAAGTCTGTTTATCTATGATCTCTTTGGGGTACAACTCCAACAATGGTATGGCTGGATCAAAGGGCTGGCATTTTTTTATAGCCCTTTGAGCATAGTTCCAAATTGCCAGCCAGAATGGTTGGATCAGTTCACAACTCCACCAGCAATGCATTAATGTCCCAGTTTTGCCACATCCCCTCCAGCATTCATTACTCTCCCCTTGTTTCATTTTGGCCAATCTTCTAGGTGTGAGGTGATACCTCAGAGTTGTTTTGATTTGCATTTCTCTAATTATTAGAGATTTAGAACACTTTCTCATGTGCTTATTGATACTTTTGATTTCTTTACCTGAAAATTGCCTATTCATGTCTCTTGCCCATTTATCAATTGGGGAATGGCTTGATTTTTTTATACAATTGATTTAACTCCTTGTATATTTGAATAATTAGACCCCTGTCAGAGTTTTTTGTTATAAAGATTTTTCCCCCAATTTGTTGTTTCCCTTCTGATTTTGGCTACATTGTTTTTCTTTGTACAAAAGCTTTTTAGCTTAATATAATCAAAACCATTTAATTTACATTTTGTAATTTTCTCTAACTCTTGCTTGGTTTAAAAATCTTTCCTTTCCCAGAGATCTGACAAGTATACTATTCTGTGTTCACTTAACTTATTTATAGTTTCCCTCTTTATATTCAAGTC
>NC_058135.1:10532881-10551748 GCF_016433145.1 Gracilinanus agilis | reverse complement strand
TCTCTCTCTCTCTCTCTCTCTCTCTCTCCACTCTACTTACCTTTATTACTCACAAAGTCTCTGGCTTCCTTTAAGGCATAGCCTTCTTTCTTGGTGCCAGTTTTCCTAAACCTTCCCAAATCACACTTCTCCCCATTTTCATCTTCTTTCTTAAATTGCTTTGCTATAATTTTGTAGAAAATTTGTTTTACTTGTCTGTGTAAATATGCCATGTTCTCTCTCCTTTTTTTTGCCAGTGATGGCAAACCTATGGCATGGGTGCCAAAGATGGCATGCAGAGTTCTCTCTCTTTGGGCACATGGCCACCCCCTCTCCCTCAGAGTTTGTTACTAGAAAGGCCGAGGGACTTGGGTGGAGCTGCTCCCCTCCCCCTCTCCACCACACCTGAGGACAATTTTTCACATCCCCCACCCCTCTCCCCAGCAGCCCAATGAGAGCCAACAGGGGATAAAGTGGGTGGCTCACAGGCAACAGAGCACTAGGGACATTCCCCTTCCCCCTCTCCACGCTCACTGAAGACATTCCTCACTTCACCTACCCCTCAGCCCAGCAGTCCAATGGGAGTGTTTTCTCCCTCCCCTGTGTGGGGTAAAGGGGGTATCACTTGCAGTGGAGAGGGGCATGGCACATAGTCTGAGGGGGTTGGGGTGGGAACTCCATCTCTAAAAGGTATGCCATCACTGCCTTAGAATCTAAACTCCCTGAGGCAAGGATTGTTGTATTTTTGATTTTGAGGGCTCAGTACCTGACACAAAACAGGTGCCTAACAGATTTGAACTGAATGGATTTTTTTCTTGAAGATTTGGGGAGTGGTTGTCCAGAAAAGGGGAAGTTACCTGGCTATCTTGATACACCAAAGGCATCTAACCCAGTAGATTTTGAAGGGTTTCTCTCAGCTTGAGAGCAGTGGTCTCCACTATGCAGCCACATACATTTTTTGTCACAACAGAGATCCCAGCTGGCTTCAAGAAGGAGCTGTTCAATTCTCTGCAAGTTTTGGAAGGCAACAATATGAACAGGTGAGCTAGTCTCCATCTCCCAGGCCCTTCCTCTAATACTGCCTCCAACTTCTTAAAAGTGACCATGATTCCAAGAGAGAAGGACAAGACCAGTTCTCTGAACAGCTTATTTGAAGGCAGTGACACCTCTGAGACAGGCTTTCACTTTAGGGAGGGTGTTGGTGGTGGTGTTAAGAGAGTAATAGGAGTCATAGGCAGGAGAGGACTCCTTGAGGTCAGAATAAAAAGATGGAGAATTCTTTTCCGAGGAGAGTTTTTATAGCACACTTACAAGTCTCACACTGGGCCAAAAATGCACTACTATTTCTTTATATTAGAGAAAGATAATCACCTTTGAGGAGATGGAAGTTTACTCAGAGAGAGGATTTAGCACTCTCCAAATCCATACTCAAGATGACAGCACTGATGGATTTTCTCCCTTAAAAACATAACAGACATCACCAATGTGACTGAACACTCAATATTTTTCAGAGTGTTATGCCATTACTGTATTTAGAAGTTATTATTATTTTAAAAGTCTCCTTTCATCTTTGTTTCTGCAGTGGAAGCTAGAGCCCAGATGAATTGTAAACCACTTCAGCGGAGCATCATGTGTATTTCATTTATCTAGGGTTGTCAGGGAGAGAACTATTCCTCACAACTGGATTTTACCCATGCACGGATACTTGCCCCTTTATGTACTCAAACTGTCTTTATAAGTTTCCTATTTTTAATGGATTGGGATCCAGAATGTAGGATGTGGGGGCAGTCAGATGCCTCAGTGTATTGAATAGTCAAGCTCAAAGATGAGAGGTCCTGAGTTCCAATCTGACCTCAGACACTTCCTAGCTTCGTGACGCTGGGTAAGTCATTTAATCTCCATTGCCTATTTCTTATCTCTCTTCAGCCTTGGCACTGATACACGGTATTGATTCTAAAACGTAAGGTAAAGGTTTAAACAAAATAAGACAAAATGTAAGATGTTCTCCTACTTCTTTTTCTACAAAGTCTTCTAACTGTTGTGATCTTTTTAACTGGTATGTGGTGACTAGAAGTCTCTCCCTGTTAAGGGCAGGCTTTCAGCTCTGCCATTAAAGCCAGGTTAAGATAAAAACTTCCTTTTGTTGCCCTGTGTCTGGAGCTTCATCTTCTATTTATTTGAGTGAATGAAAGAAAAAAAATAGTAAGTGCTTACTACATTCCAAATACTGTGCTAAGTGCTGGGGATACAAATAAATAATTCAGTTTTGCTGTCCCAAGAAATTTACACTGTAATGGAGACAGTCCAGGAAACTAGGAAGGTTTAGTTTCAGAACTGATGACTAGCTCTAAACTCAAGGTGCTCCTGCAGGGTAGATGGTAAAGCTGGGTGGTCTGTCATTTTACAGGAAGGGATGTAGTGGGGATAGGAATGGAAATGGGGATGGGCTGACTCCCATGCTTCAGTTTCATTTCCCATCCAACCAACACTCTCACACTCTCTCTCTGTCTCTCTCTCTCTCTCTCTCTGTCTCCCTCTCTCACCCCCTTCTCTGATGTCTCTCTTCTCTTTACTCCATTCCATCCTCTTCTTGAACCTCTACTGAGGCCATCTCCCTCTACCAGCTATTACTGAGCTTCTTCTCTTCACTTAGATCAATCCCTCCACACTTGAGATAGGAACCTTTATACCTGACTCTTTTAGAATTCAAGTCCAAGGTTCAGGGAAAGTTAATTCATTCATCCTTAGAGCTTTTGTCCTAAGGCCCAACCCAATCAATTTCTTGCTCACTTATCCCACTAAATCTCCTGACTGGCCCTAGACAACAGACATGCTTCCACACATCTCCACTTCCTTCATGTTCTTGCTTTCCTCTATGTCCCAGAAATGCCTCCATCTTTCCTTTCAAATCTAGGTTTTTCTCTTTCTATACAGCACAAGGCCTCATGTTCTTTGCTTTAGCTAGATGTTTCCTACTTCCTTGGTTGGCTTGGGTCCTTTTTTTATATCCACATTATACTGTAGCTGTTAGGATTATTTCAGTTTCTGGGCTCATTTTATTTTCCCCTCTTAGGCTGCAAGCAACTTGAGAGCCAGGATTACATCTTATTTGGTTAAAATATCCCTAGTCAAGGATTCCAAGTTCTCTCAATGGCTAAGATCAAGAAATATATGTCTTATTCTGTCCCTGAAAACCATCTCTCAGAATTGGACAGCGTGTCTTATCTTGAATCTTCTGCAATCATAGTCACTGTATTTTTTATAGTTCTTATGACTTTCAAATTTGTTTGCTTTTATAGTATTATTACTATTGTATAAATTTTTCTCCTGGTTCTGCTCATTTGATTATTCATTCACTTATAAAAGTCTTCAAAATTGTTCATTTTTATGATGATGATGTAGTATAAATTGTTATGATTATTTTACTTCTTTCTGCATCAGTTCCTATAAATCTTAGCATGTCTCTATTAAATCATCTATTTCCTCTTTTCTTATTGCCCAATAGTATTTCATCCTATCCATATTTAACGGCTTATTCAGCTATTCCTCAACTGATTCCTTCTTAATAATATTAATGCCTTCCCTCTGAGATTATTCAATTCTGACTGTATATATCTTGTTTGAATATAGTTGGTTGCCTCCTGTCTTGGAAATTAGAATGTGAGCTTCTGGAGGGGAGGGACCACTTTTGCCTTTCTTTTTATCCCTCCGTGCTCAGCCTAGTGCCTGACATATGGTATACAGTAATCAATAGTTATTGAGATACTTGTTGATTTGACTCTGTCCATATGAATAGGCCAGAGCCAAATGCTCAGGAAGTGATTCATTCATTTATTTGTTTATTTATTCATATTTTCTTTCTATCCCTAAAACAGCTTAGTGCCTTCCATATTATGGGCCCTTATTGAATTTTCACTATTTCAGCAGTCCATCCAATCATCTATGTCTTTATAAATATTTTTATGCCCCTTCTTACATGAAAATCCTTGTTAGTAATATGTGGTAATTTATACCTCTGAGCATTTTTCCATTTGGGTGATTCTTAATTTTGATTCTTCCAAGATCATGACTACCATGGCTAAATAAGATATTATACATGTTTTATACATGCTTTTTCCTTGTTCTTCCCCTCATGCTTTTGAACCTACTACTGGGTTAGTACTACTGGGAGAATGATGGAATCAAAGAAATAGGCTTTGAAAGCAAAGGTGAGACTACACAGTATGCTCTGTGGAAGCCATGGAAGAAATATAGGAGGAAAAATAAAGATGGGGTGACCACATGATAAGAAGAAAAGATATCTGATAGACTGAACACATGTTCTAGTGGTATCATCATAGGGCCAAGATGAAATACACTGAAAGCTTTCCATGTAGGAGTCCCCTCTCCCCTCTCTCACCCCATGGTGTGCTCTAACAAGTGGCCATAGTGTCTATCATTTGAAGTAGAGATTGAACATACTTTTATTTGATATAATATCTAACCCTTTCATTTAACATTTTTATTTAGCAGTTGAGAAAGTGAGATTAGGAAAAATGAGTGATGTCAAAAATTACATGGATAGCCAAGATTCAAACTAAGATCCTCTGGCAGGCTCTGAATTCTGAACTTTTTCTTCTATACCACTCTGATTATCTGTTTACTCCTTTTTTTCACTCTAATTTCCTAAATTGGGGTTTTGTGCAAGGGCTGAGCTCTGTCTATTTCTGGAGAGAATGTACGGTCTCCATTTGGTCTTGATTTGTCTTCTATGGGGTTTTGTTAATGCTTCATTTGGGTATTAATGACTGTTCTTCACATATTTCAGGGGTGGCCCAGCTGAAGATCTACAGACTTTCAGTGCATTTAACTAGTCTCATCTATATAAAGTTTGGTCCTGCTCTAATCAAACTTCTGATCCTGCTTTGCCTCCAGTGACAAAGCTTAAGGTTTATCTCTGGTTGGTCATTAAGTCCATCCTGTTCTATGCCAGCAGAAATCTCTTCAGGTTTTGAGGGAGAGAACTGTAGGCTCCCTCTTCTGGAGTTCTAGCTCCAGTCATTCAGCAGTAAGGAGGTTGCTAGTTGATATAAAACAATGTCACTGTGGAAATTGTTAGCAGTAGACAGAGGAACTGACCCTCTTTGGTACAAGGGGAAGAGCAAAGAGTTGGAATGCAGCATGAACTGGAGAGAACCTTCAGCTGTTTTGTATCCAGGCAAGGAACAATCAGAGACATGGCTCAGACTAGTCCTGATGCTGTCTACTTTGTGAGGAGAAAGAGAAAAACAAGTACCAGTTATGTGGCAACAGTGAAATGGTGTCATGAATTCATCCACAGATCCAGAAGTATTTCCCATTTGACTTGTGTATAGCTTATTTATACATAGTAGTTCACATCTTGTCCCTTTCAGAATATAAACTCCTTAAATGCAGGGACTATTTTTTGCCTTTCTTTGTAACCCTATACTTAGCACAATGCCTGGCACAAAGTAAGTACTTATAAATACTTGTTAGTATTTACCGAATGAGTAAATGAATGCTTTTGTTCCTTTGAAGCAAGAAATATGAAATATGAATTCTTTACAAACTTTGGATTATTAATCTCTTAATTTTAGCTCAAGCTATCATTCATGATTCTCCTTACCTTTCTAATCACCCCAAGAGGAATCTCAGTGGAAATTTGACAGGATTTTGAAACTAGAAAGAAAGAGAAAAAAAGGGGGGGGGCGGAGTGGAATAACTCCTTGCCTTTTTAGAGAAATCTTTCTTCCTGAATAATCTTATCCTTTTAAAGCCATCTCCCCCTGCAACCTCCCCACTACAACTCTTAACCGTGGCTTTGTTGTAAGATGAGATAAGATCATGTCACTGGACCCCATTGTTGAGAAATATTTTGTTATGAATATGAGAAAGTTGGTACCTGGCATTTATAGGTCTTGTCCTATTTTAAGACTTGTCCTTTTCTCCTGAAAGTTCTAGCCCTGAATTTCTAAGATATTACTCAGTTGGATTACCCAACCAACTCTAACACTTCATAAACCTCTCATTTCATTGCTATGGGGGTTCCCTCAACAGATAGAGCTGAAGGTAGTCTTCTAGTCCTGCCAGGATCCAAGTAGTCCATGCCCTTGTGGACAATCTGGAGCTAATGCTTGAGATACCAGCTAGTCTGATCTTTGAACAAGAAGCGTGCAGCCTCCTCTCCCATGTCCTAATAGGATCCTGGCCTATTTTAGAAAATGAGATTTTTCAAACCCTCTTCCCTTTGAGGTTTTACCTGATCAACATAGAAACCTGTGTAGTGAGTAATGTACACCAATGTTAATGAGATTTCTAATATAGTAATGAGAAAAAGAAACCTGTCTGACCTTTGAAATGCACAGTCCTACCAGACTAGAAGACCTTCAATTTAGGAAAAATGATTTAATTGCATTAAACAAATCTGCCCTTCAACTGCTGAATGAATAGTCCAGTATTATCTGGCTTTGAACAGATTCTTCTTGCTGCTCAAACCCTAAACTATTTATTTCTCTGACACCTTTTAAAAATAAAGTCTCGGCTTTGAGACATTCCAGGTGTGAAGACCTCAAACCTCACAAGAGCCATGTACCTTCCATCTCCTGCTGGGTGTAGTATGAAGGAAATCTTCAAGGGGCTGGACCAGGTGTTTTCCATCCATTCTATTGGCAATAACTTTCATCTGTGCCAGGGCAAAGGCAACTTCTACCTCCTGCTGCCAGTCCAATCTCCCAATTGGGATGGGGAGAACCTTCAGTGTAAAAAGAAGTAATCTTTTGACTTCAAGCTATATTGTGCTTCATCTCCTATATTGTGCCTGCCCTTTATGGGGAGAGGAAGATGAAATCTGGTGGGGAATGAGATATCTTATCAGTTTCCATATCCATCTGTGTCCTTTTCCTGCCTAATTTCCAGTCTTTGGTGAAAAGAAGAGTGGTGAAGTAGGGTCTACCATATGACCATGCAGTATGTCTCCCATCTCTTATTGTTCTCATCTCCAGTCTGATCTTCCACTTCAGCAGGGAAGAGTGACTTTCCACTTAATGATGAACATTCTTTTTTTTTTTTTTTAGAACCCTTACCTTCCATCTTGGAGTCAAATATACTGGGTATTGGCTCCAAGGCAAAACAGTGGTATACCTGGTCAGACTCGTCATATTCCAATGACTTTCAACTACTGCAGACCAACATATGCAAATCATATTTCCCAACCCTCCCACTATATTCCTCATTTCTATCTCCCTCAACTCTTTTCCCTCAGTTTTAGCCAAACACTACCAAGCCTTTTCCCTGTGCCTTTCGGAATGCCTCTTCCATAGGCAGCAAACTTCCATTCATCTTAAATTTTTTCTTCTCCTTTTTCCTGTCTATTGGTTACTTCTAAAACCTTTCCAGTACTGATTACATATCACTCTTTCTTCACAGTTCATTCATTTGTAAAGTAGAGGCAGATGGAATATTCTTTGATTTCCATCGCTACTTCCATGTGCCTCCCTTACCACCATCACTTGGTAAGGGAGGCACATGTCTTTGAGGCTCATGCTATGTATTTACCACCCAATAAAAGTATTGGGAGCTATTGTCTATAGATCCCCAGGTCATTCCCTTACTCAATTAATTTGATACCTAGATTACAATTTTTCTCTCCTCCCCACCTCCTTCCATTATAGCAGATATAGGGGGCCAGCCTCTATATGGTAAAATGGCGGTTCTGAGTAGCGTTTTATGGCGTTGGATTGCTAAGACAGGCAAAAGAATAATGAGAACAACCAGACTAGTGGTTAGCCCATGCTGTCCTGAATTCTGTGGGCTTGGGAGTTTATTATATACTGATTTCAAGCAAAGGACCCAAAAAAGAGTCACAGTTGTGAAGAGGTAATAAATCACACATAACCCATTGAAGTCTAAAGAGTAAAGGTGCAAAGACAAATGGTCAAATTCCAACCACCAACTTAGTAGGGGATAATTCTGGGAGTGGAAATACCCCATGGAGATGCTCACCAATGGAATCCTGCTAAAGGTGCCAATTCTAATCTAAGTATGCAATCTTAGCTAAGTAACATTTGTTAGGATTCAGGCTTCTCAATTATCAAGGAAAGGAATCATCAACTCAGTAGATGCTGGTCTGCCACTTCAAAGCTCTTCAATAAGAATTCTAAGAAAGGTGGGGATCAAAGACTGAGTCAAATGAGGAGCCTCAGATTTTTATTTTAGATGGCCCATTCTGTCTGCATCCTGACATGCAGTGCAGAAAAATCATACACACAGTTTTACTTGCCAATGATTTTGTAATGGGATCCAGATAAAATATCTGTTACAGACTCTGTTTCTCTAAATGACTCCTAATAGCCTCTTGGAGGGATCAAGTTGATTTTGGATTAACCTACCTGCTGGTACCAGAGCATTTTGGGGCTCAGGTGACCAGGACCAAACACAAAGACTGCCTCAGTCTGGATTGGTCACGTATACAGATAACAGGCCCTAAATTTGATTCTATTTCTCCAATGGCTTTTCTACATCCAACGGCTCTCAACAAGCAAAGAAGTGAAATTTATATTGACTCTCTTCCACACATGCTATACACTTAGTTCCTTAGCCTGTTAATTTCCCGTAAGCTCCTCCTCTGCCCTACCTCAGCCACACACAAAAATATTCATACCTTGCTATAACTTACAGATGTACTGCCCTCTATGTTCGAGAATTCTGAATTCATCTTATCCAATCATAATCTATTGGTTTTTCATCTCTCGTTTTGCCTTCCCTTTCCAAACCTTACTCTACAATTCCTTGACCCCTCAATTTTCTCTCAGGTCATCTCCTTTGTATCTCTCCTCTTTTGCCTATCTTGATCCTTTGAGACCAGTTGAATTCTACATTGTCCTTCTCTCTTAAATCTCTAGCCCACCTTATCAGATAACTGATTATACCAGCCACACTTCAGCCTTGGATCATTCATACATGTGACCTTCACTCCTAAACACACGATGCTGAATGAAGAAGAAAATTACACAAACATTTTGCCTAGGTCCACAACAAATTTTTGTTACATAACCTTAGCTGTTTTTACTGCTATTGGTCACCAGCCACTGATGTGATGATGCTTTGATCCACATCCATCTGACTCCAACAGTTCTTTCTTTGGAGTTGAATAGCATTCTCCACCATAAATCCTTCAGGATTATCCTAGATCATTGTATTACTGAGAGTAGCCAAGTTTTCACAGTTGATCATCTCACAATATTGCTGTTGCTGTGCACAATATTCTCTCAATTCTTATTTCACTCTGTATCAGTTCTGCAGATCTTTCCAGCTGTTTCTGAAAACATCTTGCTCATCATTTATTGCACAACAATATTTTCCTCACCAGTATGTACCACAATTTGTTTAGCCATTCCCAGATTGATAGACATCCTCTCAATTTCCAAAGCAAGGATTTTTCTTTTGCCTCCTTTTGTTTTCTTAGGGCTCAGCACAGTGCCTGGGTCATAGTAGGTTCTTAAGAAAAGTTAATTGATTTCTCTCTCCCAATCTACCCCAGCTTCCACTGAAGGGGAAATATATTCCTTGTCTCTTCTAGAGAAAAATTCCTATGTATACTTGTTCTCACCCATATATGGAAGGAATTCCCCTCTACATGACAAATGACTCATTACTTAATGCTGACAAATATGCCCATATCTCCTCCATCTTGAAAAAAACTCCTAATCCTTCCATCCCCCAAAATTATTCTGTTTCTATTCTCTCTCTTTTTGTAGCTTAACTCCTTGAAAAGACCATCAACAATAGGTGCCTCTGCTTTCCTCAGATCATTGATAAATTGTAAATTATAATCAGAATTAATTTATAGTTACATTTAAAGAAAAAAACTTTTTAAAAATGCCACTTCTGGGAAGTTAATCTTTGCTACCCAAATTTCTTCAAGAAATAAAGCTGGGTAGCTCAGTGGATTGAGAGCCAGGCCTAGAGACGGGAGGTCCTAGGTTCAAATCTGGCCTCAGACACTTCCTAGCTGTGTGACCCTGGGCAAGTCACTTGACCCCCATTGCCTACCCTTACCACTCTTCTGCCTTGGAGCCAATACACAGTATTGACTCCAAGACGGAAGGTAAGGGTTTAAAAAAAAAAGAAATAAAGACTCTTAAAAAACATATATCAATATTCTTTTGGTGCCATCACTTGGAGGTGTAGTAAAATGCTATAGTCTCTGAAGAATTGAAGGTGAACACAACCTATGGCCAATGGAGAGGCACAGAATAGACATGAGATGCATGAAATACATTGCCATCAAGGAATCATGAAGGAAGAATGGTGAAAATGATATCATCTAGGAAACAACTGAAAAAGAAGCTTGACTGGCCACAGGTTGAGAGCAAATTATAACTCATAGACAGTCTATGTATTCAACTCATATGTTTGGGATTTCAAGATATACTAAGAAAGTGTCTCTAATACACTGAATGTACCCCACAAGATGAAATTGAGAAGACATGAACAGTCACATTACTTGGGAGGATGCTAATGTTAATGGATCTCTTGAGTTTGGGAGTTCTGAGTTGTAGTGTGCTAAAGACAATTAGGTGTCTGAATTTATTATGGCACCAATGTGGTGAGCTTCAGGAGTAGAGGATCATTAGCCCACTCAGAGAGAGGCCTAGGTCACAAAAAAAAATCCCTAAGGATAAAGGAGGTAATCAAAGCTGGGATATTATCCTCAAAGTCCCCCCATTCCTAGTCTAGCATGTACTGTACTACTTCAACTAACCTAGTGACTCACACTCCTCTCTTTCATTAGTATACCATTTGAAATTCTATGCTTTAGCTTTTATTCCATGACCTAAGAAAGATGAGATGACTCATAACACAGTTTGGTTCATGGATTAATGATTACTTGTATAACCCTTTGAATATGGATTTTCAAATCATGTTCTGCTTTACTTCCCTAGGCAGATGACAGTAACTGTTTTTTCTAATTCAGCAACACCCCCGAAAATGGTTCCTGTCATTTACTATGGTGTGTTACTGGGACTGCTTAGGCGAGAAATCTGTCAGGCTGTAATACTGTTTCCTTTGGAGTGTTTGGAGAGCCCTCAGGTGCTATTGCAAAGGAAGACGAGGTCTGTTCCTACTAAAACACATGCTTTATTGCTTTTGCCCAAGTAGCAAACATAGGGAGAAAAATAATAAAGAGAAAACAGTAAAAATCTCACCTGTGATGTGTAATGTACCACCAAGAGGAACGGTGTACCAGACAGGAAACTGCCCTAGCAGAGCATCCCCTTTGGCCTACCATCTTTCTATCTTTTGTTTGGGGACTTTCCAGGAGGGAATTAGACCTCGCAAGCCTCATAATGTAAATCTATGGTTCTGAAGTTGATGTACATTTTCTACCATCCATGGATGGTACAAATCAACACCATGGGCCATAAAACTAGGAAATGAAATTTAGAATGGCAGTCGACTAGATCCCAGATGGTAACATAACCTTGCATCTACTCTTATCACCTGACTTTTGAGTGAAAAATCAGTGGAGAAAGAAGCAAAAAGAGAGATGTTTGTAAAGAAAATATATTCTATAAGGAGACTGATTCTCTGGATCTGGGGTTCTTCTGGACTCTCTGGTCCACTGCATTGTGAAAAGCTAGGGTACTCCCTGAGCTGAAAGGGGGAAATGAATTACTTAATTTTTAGAACAAATAGTTGTGGTCTAAAAGAAATACTCTTGTTCATTGTATCAAGGATTCTTTGTACAGTATACACAAGGTGTCTATCGCTAAGATGTGAAAAGACGATTCCACATCAAAGCAAAAAGGGAAAGAAAAGACAGAATGGGGTTACAAGGGTAGGAAGGAGGAGAGAGGAAGAGTGCTAGAGATGAAAGGTGAAGGAAAGAAGGAAAAGAAGGAAAGGAAGGAGGAAACCCTACAAGATGGGAAACACTGTATAATGCTGAATTCCCTGAACATTGTACAATGTAATTATAATACTTGTATTGAAAGCACTGCATCGCAGTGGACATGTCTTAGGGACTGAAGCTGACTATTCTAGAGTTTGCCAATTGGTAATGTGTTTGAATATGTATTTTTAAAACTGTTATTCTGGAGGTTTTTATGTGAAAAGTAAGAAGCAAGAAACTATAACTGGATAACCCTTCTTCTGATCATTTGCCATGTGGGAGGAAAAGAGAAAGTGAGATGTCCATTCTCTGGATACCATCCCCCCTGCTCCTTCCTTAGTACCTGATGAGGTTTGGTTATGGACAATAGTCTATTTATGGAAGCTTCTCTTCTCTCTCTGCCTGAGAACTAATAGGGTATACATTGGTGAGATTGTAGAGTTGTGAGAGAATACTGTTTATTTCCTTCTCCTCCCTTTCCTATTAAATGGCTAAATAGTTAAATAAGCTAAAAACACATGACTCCATTAGTTTGATGTACAATTCCTTTTTTACTTTAGGAGTTGTTTGAGGTCAGGAGGAGAAGTTGATTCTCTCTTGGCAACACCTTTGTTGACTGCCTTTTCATTATTATTTTCTTAGCTTCCCATTTTAAATAAAAGGAAATCTTGTGACTACTAAGTGTTTGTGAAATTAATATACCACATGGAGATTTTGCAAAAGATATCTAGGTGACACAGTGGGTAGAGCTTGGTTTCAAATATTGCCTCACATACTTGCTAGCTGTGTGGCAGTCCTGGGCAAGTCATTGAACCTCTCCCTGCTTCAGTTTCCTCATTTGTAAAGTGGAGATACCAACAGCCCTTACCTACCATTATTGCTGGGAGGATTAAATATGATAGCAAATGCAAAGAAAGTTCTTTACAAACATTAAGCCCTATATAAATGCTAGATATAATTAATGGCAGAAGAATGGGACAATAAGTCCAGGTTCTGTGAGGCTAAGTTTTGAGGAGATGAAGAGCAAATATTGAAAACATTAAGAAGTCACAAATGCTTTGGAGGCATATTGGAATCATCACTTAGACTAGCACAAATTTCCAGAAACAAGAGAACAAGAGTCCAGAAACAAGCAGAGAGAATAATAAGGTTTCTCTCCTCTCCTTCTCTCGCTGTCTCCCTCTCTGTTTCTGAAGTTAGTAGAGGTAAGCAACTAAGGCAAAAACAAATCAAGCCCATGACAAGGGGAAGTATACAACCTGTGGGACAAACAAGGGAAACACACACATGCACACACACACACACATATACACCCCAGAAGTACTTCCCAGATGTGTAGAAATAGGCACACAGAAGATATACACAGAGTAAATGGAAAGCAGCCTTAGAGGAGAGGGCTGCAATACCTTGGGGGCACTTAGCAAAGGCTTCCTAGAAAAGGGAGCATTTGAGCTAAATCTTGAAAGAAGCCTAAGAAGGGGGAAGTAGAGGGAGAGCATTCCAGGAATATACACAACAAGTGCAAAGGCATGAAAATTGGAGATGGAGGGTCATATGTAAAGAAGAGTGAGTAGACCAGTATATAGACTATAGAGTGGGTGAATGGGTGGAAAGTCTAAGAAGCTGAAAAGGTAGGAAGAATAAGAGTAAGAAGAACTTTAGATGCTAAAAAAAAGGGTATTTGTATTTAGTACTGCAGGTAACAGGGAACCATCAAAACGTCTAATGGGCAATTTGGTGATGAAGGATTAAAACTCAAAAGATAGACTAGGACTAGATATAGGCATCTGGGGAACCATCTGCATAGAGATAATAATTGGACCCATTGGAGCTGATGAGATCATGAAATGATAGCATTTAGAGAGGAAAGAAAAGGAACTAGGAAAAAATGCTCTTGTAATTATAAAAATTGTTTTTTCTCCTCAATTGTTCTTAGAAATAGAAAAGTAAGTTTAAAATTTTGAAAATGAATACTGAGGCAGCTAGGTGACTCAGTGGATTGAAAGCCTGACCTGGAGATGGAAAGTCTTGGGTTCAAATCTGGCCTCAGACATCTCCTAGCTCTTTGACCCCTGGACATGTCCCTTAACTCTAGTTGCTTAACTTACCTTGAGGTTGATTCTGCCTTGAAAATGATACTTAATATTGATTATAAGGTGGAAAAAGGGGGTTTTAAAAAAAGAAGAATACTTCATTTTGAAATAGGGAATTGAAATGGAGATTTTCTGGGCCTATTAAGTAGAACTTTAGTTCTAAACTTAGAAAGCTTTAGACACTGAAGACAGCTATCAAATGAAACAAACTACCAATAGTCCACTTTTTCAGAAAGCCCATCAGATTCATGTAGTGTGGAGGGAACAAAAAAACAACCAACCAAGACAACAGAAAGGCCAAAGTAGAGTCACATCCCAGCTGTGGCCTATTTAGGGTTCATGAGCTTTGACCCTCTTTCTCCATGGTACTGGTACTTTGTCATATGAGGCTTTGCCTAAAAATCTGTCTGGGTTAGGAAATGGTGGATATGCTCAAGCTTTTGCCAAGTTGGCCCAGTTAACTTTTTAAAAAAATCCTATGTCTTAGAATCAATAGTCTATATCAATTCTAAGGCAGAAAAATGATAAGAAGTAGGCAACTGGGGTTCAGAGACTTCTCCAGGGTCACACAGCAAGGAGGTATCTGAAGTCAGATTTGAACCCGAGACCTCCATATCTCTAGGCCTGTCTTTCTATCCATTAAGCCACCTAGTTGCTACTCCCCAGTTAGCACTTGAAGACTTTTGCTTGATGAATGGTAATTTCTAAATTGATCTGGTTATTAACAGTGTATGAGGAATCTAGGTGAATTTGTTATTATTGACTTATTATAACAATCCTCTGAGGTGTCAGTCCCATTTTACTAATATGGACATTGAAACTTTAGATGTTAAACGACTTGCCCAAATTCACCCAACTACTATGAAATAGAATCAAGGCTCAGATAAAGATATCTTGATTCTATCTAGTATTCTTTCTATGGACAGTACAATTCTACTCCTAGAGTCTAACTCAGAATTAGAAGGAACCTTTGATACCATCTAGCATTACCCATACCTGAATTAGAAGTCGCATCAATGAAAAATGGCATCTAGCCTTTGCTTAAAGACTTCCAGAGATGGGGAACCTACTAACTCTGGAGAGATTCCTGTTTCATTCTTGGATACCTCTGATTGTTGGGAAGTTTATCTTTCTTTGGGGCTTAAGTTTGCTTCTTGGCTACTTCTATCCCTTGTTCCTAGTTTTGTCTACTGGGATTAATCAGAACAAGCCTGAAATTTCTTCTCCAGGGTCCTTAAAAATGCTTGAAAATGGCTATCATCCTGTCCTTAAATCTAAAAGTATCCAGGATAAATATCCCCAGTTCCCTCAACCAATCTTCCTTATGGGATAATTTACAATCCTATTCAATCAATCTCTTAGAATTTCCCATCCTACCACAAGTTGGGGGATGAAGATTACTTATTTAAATCTCACAAGAGAAAACAATAGGTGGGAAAATGGTTGGGAGGAACTAACTCTAGTTTGCTGTATGTCTAAATTATAATTTGGCTTCCCCAGCCATTTGTCATCTTTGCTTCCTAGGAGCCATGTGAAGCATCCAATGGGTATTTTCAATGAAAAAAAATCTACCTGTCGTTTTCTTGGTTACATTATCATTTTAAGGGAAGGAGTCTCTCCCTTTCAAAGAGGATGGATTTCATATATATTACAAATGCTTTAGAACCCTGTTCTGGAGGCAGCTTAGGGGCAAAATAAATAGGGTACTGAACTTGAAGACACTTATTAACTGTGTGACTTTGGGTAAGTAACTTAACTTCAGCTAACCTCAGGTCCTCAACTACATCACAAGGTTATTGTTAGAATCTAAGGAGACAACATGTATTCAAAACATAAAGCAATATATAACTGCTGGTTATTATTATTATTACTATTAATTCTTTATTTGGTGACCAAATCAACCTCCATGGATTTAGTTTCCATCTGTACCATCTGAATTCTAAAAAATACTAATTGTGTTCCAATCTCTTTGCTGACCTCCAATCTTACACCTTCAACTTCCTTTCAGAAATCTCAGACTGGATGTCCATATCTTCAACATCAATATGTCCACATCTTAAACTCAAAATTTCCACACCAGAACTCATTATCTTTCCCCATAAACCCTTCTCCCTGCCTACCTTCCCAATATTGTAGAAGAAAACACCATCTTCCTACTTTCTCAGACTTGCTACCTAGAAGTCAACCTGGATTCCTCATTATTTCTTACCCCCATATCCAATCTGTTACGAAGACCTGTTGATTCTATCTTTGCAACATCTCTTTAGTATACCTCCTTCTTTCTTCTGACATTGGTGCAGGCCCTCATCACCTCATGGCTGCATTATTGCAATAGCCCAATGGTGGGTCTGGCTGTCTAAAGTCTGTCTTCATTCCTATTGTCCTACCTTCTCCATTTAGCCACCACACTCAATAAACTCCAATGGCTCCCAGTTACCTTCAGAATAAAATACAAAATGCTCTCTTTGGCATCCAAAGATCTTTATAACCTAGCCTCTTCTTAGCTGTCTAGTCTTACATCTTTTTATTTATTTATTTATTTATTTATTTATTTTTATCCTGGGACTCCATTCTAGGAGCATAGGGCCACAACCAGTAGGCAGTGGGTCACACAGTCGCTCAGGGTCACACAGCTGGGAAGTGTCTGAGCCCGGACTTGAACCTAGGACCTTTCGTCTCTATGCCTGGCTCTCAATCCACTGAGCTAGCCCAGCTGCCCCTACTTTAGGTTGCAGTTTCTTTAGCAGATGTAGTTTTTACAGGGTGGGGTTGCTAGCCCCACGCCCAACCCTCCTCCTTTTTTCATCTGGGCTAGGGACTGTCCTTGGCCCAGGAGTGGTAAGGGTGGGCAGTAGGGGTCAAGTGACTTGCCCAAGGTCACACAGCTGGAAGTGTCCGAGGCCAGACTTGAACCTAGGACCTCCAGTCTCTAGGCCTGGCTCTCAATCCACTGAGCCACTCAGCTGCCCCGTCTTACATCTTACTCCCTAATAATTACTATTTGAATCAGTGCCACTAGCATTCTGGCTGTCCTACAAACAAGACACTCCATCTTTCAGCTCCAGACATTCTCTCTAGCTCTTCTGCATGCCTGGAGTGCTCTGCCTCCTCCACTCAGAATGTTGCCCTCTCTGACATCTGTGAAGTCCCAACCAAGATTCAGCCTTCTACAGGAAGCCTTTCCCCAACCCCTCTTAATTCTAGTGTCTTATTTTGGTTAATTATCTCCTATTTATCATATATATATATATATATACACACATGTACATATACATATATATGCATATATATATGAAATATTTGTTTGCTTGTTATCTTTCCCATTAGATTGTAAATTCCTTGAGAGCAGAGACTGTGTTTTGTCCCCCTTTTTTTTTATATCCCCAGTGCTTGACCAGTAATAGGCACTTAAAAAATGTTTATTGAACGAATGGATGGAATCAAGAGAGACATAGGATGGTATCCTGACATGTAACACTTTTGGTGCGACCTGGAGCAAGTCATTTCACTTTTCAATACCTCAGGTTCCTTTCTTATTCACTTTTATTACTGGTGGGCAACAGGAAGGAGTTTGAAGAAATGGAATAGAGGAAGAATCTTCCCAAAGTGATGCTTCTGGAAGATTTCCTTGTATGGTGGTTAAGACAGTGCTCAATTATGGAAGAGGGGTTATGTATTATTAAATTAAAATATAAGTTTATCATGTTAGCCATATTCTAGGGAATATGATAGATTTCACAGAACACAGTTGACATCTCTGTTTGTCCTTGATTCTGGTCATGCAGAAACATTGAAAAAATGCCACATGAAGTCATTCTGTGCATTTCCTTTTATCCATTTAAGACATCCCATTTGATATGTTTTCAGTTTCAGTGTTTATATTCATTGGCAGTGCCTGTCCTTGGGAAATTGTAAAGATATTCTTTGTGACCCCAATCTTCTTTCTGAAATGAAGGCTGATCTTTTTAATATTGATATTTTTCTGGTGATATTGCATGACTGTGAATAATAGGCTATTGCAGTCTCCAAAGACTTCCATCCTAAGAATGGAAGATGAAGATCAGCCAATAGGTAATAGAGAAGAAGATAGTGGGCCTCTAACACAGGGGTCGGCAACCTTTTTGGCTGCGAGAGCCATAAACGCCACATTTTTTAAAATGTAATTTCGTGAGAGCCGTACAGTGCTCTCAGTGCCGCTCCTGTAACAGCGCCTGAAAAAAAAAAGGACTTTATGGCTCCTGCAGAAAGAGCCATACGTTGCCGACCCCTGCTCTAACAATTACAAATAAAGACAGGTGGAGAAGAAATGATGAAAAATATAGTATCAGAGAAATGAATGACCAGAAAATAAAGCAGGTCAGTCAGAGTAAGAGGAAGGTGCAGTCAAGTGTGTAGGTCTAGAAGTTATTAGTTTAATAGCACTAGCTTATCCCCTCTC
This sequence comes from Gracilinanus agilis, assembly GCF_016433145.1. Classification (NCBI taxonomy): domain Eukaryota; kingdom Metazoa; phylum Chordata; class Mammalia; order Didelphimorphia; family Didelphidae; genus Gracilinanus; species Gracilinanus agilis. The sequence goes on along the minus strand of NC_058135.1, from coordinate 10,533,345 downwards.
TAACTGGTCTCTCTCCTTCAGGAGCCTAGAGTCACTCTTCCCTATTCCTTTTCTCAGCTGTTTTCTAATGGGTATGACTTTCCCCTACTCAATGCCTTCACTATGCTCCTTGGATGGAATTAGGAACTCTTTTGGGAGAGAACAATGTAAAGAACAGACTTGTCCGTGGTGCCTGCCTGAGTTTGAAAAAAAAAAAACCATATCCCATGTTCTTTACTCATCCAGTCTCCTTCCAGCACTTAAATATAGTTACTTATGCTTTTCAGTTTTGCCAAGGGATCATCACAAATTCAGCTTTTGCTCTTCATTAGGAAATTTATAAAATATTACCATGAATAACATTCTCTCCTAACCTTCCCTATGACAGGGACCTCAGGATCCCCTATCATGAGAAGGGTTCCTTCCTTCCTTCCTTCCTTCCTTCCTTCCTTCCTTCCTTCCTTCCTTCCTTCCTTCCTTCCTTC
>NC_058135.1:10435603-10513071 GCF_016433145.1 Gracilinanus agilis | reverse complement strand
AAACTACCACACCAATGCAACTACCAACAATTTGGAAATTGGTCTTGATCAAGGACACATGACAAAACTAGTGGAAATGCGCATGGGTAGGGAGGGAGCGGGGGGGGGTTGAAGGGGAAAGGAGGAGCATGAATCATGTAACCATGTTAAAAATGAATATTAATAAATGTAAAAAAAAAATAAAAAAAACATGTGCTCTATAAATCCAGTAGTATCAGATCAACAAGCTGGTCAAAACCTCTTACCAGTTCTAATAGATTTTTCTCATTATTTGGGAGTTACAATAAAATCATAACAGAATTAAACTAGCAGCCACAAACTTCATTAACTTAAAATGATTCAGTGCAACAGGAAAATCAATGAAATAAACAAGATTAATTTACAAAACTAATTAGCAAAATACAGTAAGATACAGTCTCTTTAAAACTCTGAGTTCTGAGGTTTTAAAAGTCTACCCCTGGTTCAATTTAAGGTTCTTCTGATTGAGTTCTGCTGAGTTTAAGGGGTTTTTTAAAGTTCAAAGTTCTGAGCAGGTATGGGGGTGAATATTTCTTCCCCTGAGTTTTAGTTCTTAATCACAAGAAAGTCTGAATAGGCCATGCGGCCCCATTAAGGGTAAACCCTAGTTGCTAGGTCCACATGGGCTTGGGGTTAGAGAAAAGCTTAGGTCAGTTCTGTAGAAAATCCCATGTGTAGAGCTTGTGTGGGTAGGGGTTGCCTAAATTAGGTCTTTAGAGAAACACGTGGAAGGCTAGAAATAGGGAGAAAGGGGAATATACTCCCCAAATTCTTTAGCAGTAGAGCTGAAGCTGAAAGGCAGCTGTTTGGCAAGTCAGGACTGGGTCCAGCAGTCTCCAAGTCAGGGTAGGGTTGTAGTGGAAGCATCAGCACCAGCAGCAGGATAGGAGAAGTGGTCTGCTCCGGTGAGTCAGGAACTTGCAAGCTTGTGGTGCAGCAGGAAGGGAATCTGGGTCAGGAGTCAGGAGCTGGGGTGGAGGCACACTGGCTGGGCTCCAACATTTTGGTTTTAAAACCTGAAGCCAGAATCGGCTGGCCTGACCTTCCAAGGTGGTTTTGGCTGGACTGGCTGAGTCCCACCTGAGGTAAAAACGTGCTGTTGCTTTTAGCAAAAGCATGGCGAGGAAAGCCACTTTCCTTTTTTAAAAAATTCCCCAAAAAGGCTGAGCAAGATGGCCAAAAAGCAGGCATGGCTCTCTTTAGGCTATCTGGAAAATTGAGAGTTCGAATTTTGACCTTCTGGTTTGCCAAATTGTTACGATTAAAAATGATAAAGACTGATATAAATATATAAATTAGTATTTCAATGAAAGCCATGCTGATAGAGATAAATCATTAGACCATGGGCCAGTAAGAATTCAAAACTGCCGCCTCCTCCATTATTATTACCTCTCCTCTCTTCCCTGCCTGCTAGCCAAAGAGAGCTAGACTACTTTCAATCATTTAAACTGTCCTCTGCGTGGTGACCGCAGGCATTCCCATGCCCAAAGAACCAGAAACGGAAACCCGTTGGACCACGGGAAATGTAGTTTGATAATTCCCACGTGTCCATAGGAAAAAAAATATATATATACTTTTAGATGGCATTTCCTAAATTCCAATTAACATAAGCAAGTAGTCAGGTTTTTTCAAATTAATTTTCTTTAGTAGGTGAAGGAATTTCTTTAAGACTGCCTGAAGTATTGGTTTAATGTGGCAATCTTAAAGTTTGGTCACTATGTTTCTTGGTTAGTTAAATTTGGATTTTCTTCATCAGCATCCTCTCAAAGCTATCCATCAAATTTTATTTTTAGTTTCCAATACTTCAAAGTTATTTTCTTCCACTATTTCTAAAGTTTAGTATCAAGCTTTTTAATCACTTTTTTTCCCTGTGAAATCTATGGTCCTTGTATTATCTTTTACATCTTTTCTTTAATGTTAGTCACTTTGACTTATAGAATACCATAATACAGAACTAATATATTCTTCCAAAGTTTTTTTCCTTTTCAGTCTATTCTGTCAAATTTCCTTCCATTTCTTTAACTTTGAATCTTGTGAAAAATTAACACTAGTCCTTGTTCTTTTTACTTGTACCTTAAGAATGACTTTAAATCTTGTTCATAATGAATTTGAAATAGACCACTCTGATTTAATGAAGTTGCAATTCAACCCTACCCTACCTATTTAATTAAGAATAAAGCCTGGTGCTTATCTTCAAAACTACTTAAGATAGTGGGAGATTTGAGTGAACTGGGTGAGGGAGGGATGCCAGAGGCCTCACAGCTCCCTAGTGTCTGGAAGATGCTTGCTTTTTGTCCTTTGTTGACTTTCTATCCTCTGGAAAATCTGCCTCTTGCCCAAAGCCCTGCAATTGGAGGGGCTTTGAAAAGGGATGCCACTCAGTATATAAATGTTGGATCCCTTGAGGAAATGATATATTTTTGGAACTGAGAGCAAGAAGGTATAAGTGAACATGGCTCCTGAACAGGGAGGAGGTTTGGTAAGGGAAACACATGGCAAGAGATCTCTTTTTTCTCTAACCTATCTTTTTAATTATTTAATAGATAATTATAAGTTAAGATTGTCTTCAGAGAATTTTAGTCTTAACAGTGTTTCATTCTTCTTACCACAGCATCTAATATTTTGCTAAGATTTTTCATCAAAAGTTCTAATTTTTTTTACTGTATTAGTTGATTTCTTTTTGGCAAGGTCTGCTTTCTACTCTATCCATATTTATTGGGATCATAGATTCAGCACTAGCATCTTTAGAGGTCATCTAGTCCAATTTTAAATGAGGAAACTGAGGATCGGAGAGGGAAAATTGTTAAAGACCATATACATGATAAATATCCAAGTAAAGATTTTAACCCAGATTTTTTGATTCTAGAGTTAAAAATCTTTCCTTTAAACCAGTGATAGGCAAAATTTTTAAAGAGAGTACCAAAGGAAAGGAAATGCTCATCTGTCAGTCTGTTTTTAAGGCAACTCTTTCAAAGTTTCATTACATTGTATCCTACTCATTGTATTCGTCAGATTAGGAATAACATCCCACAACCAATAGAACATTTCAGGGGGCTGCATCTGACCCGAGGGCCGTAGTTTGCCCATCATTGCTTTAAACCATAAAGATTCCTAAGGAAGGCTTAAGCATCTTCCCTGTTAAAGAAGGAAACTCTTATTATTACTACTGTTTTTTATTTGGACCATTATGTAGTTTTTTGGTATTGTTTTCTTATTTTTTCTGGGAGGGTCCTGTAGAATTTATTCCCTTTGTGTGAGATAAAAGATGACGACAAGTGCCCTACTCACTTAAATAAAGAAAACCTGGAATCAGAAGGTAAGAATAAAAAGAAGCAGTTGTTTTTCTCCTTCAATGATGGGCTAAGAACTGAGGAGGCAGCAAAAAGGCAATATATACAAGCTCCCAACACAAGGCTCCTCCCCATCCCCTGTTAGCCTCCCTACCCCCATGGCCCTTGACCTACAATCCAAAACACCTGTGTTTCTAATCCAGTTCAGGTAAGGTAAGGGGTACCCAGTTGTTTATTGTGCTTTCTGTTTTTCCTCAACCTCCCTCCGAAATTTGATCATAGTCCTCAATCAATAAAAGGTAAGAAACTAGCTTTTGTAAACTGAATATTCATTCTGAGAATAGTACACTCAATTTGTCTCACATACCTTGATTTCCTTTTTATCATGGATTTTTGAGTTACTACAATTTATGCACTGCATTATGTTCTTTCACAGGTTATTTACTCTTTATAAAACAACTCAGCCTCATTCACTACTCTGAGTGCAGAGTTTGGTTTTATTTCCAAATTTTCCATTAGTCTTCATTCTAGTGTCCCCATTATTTCTATACTTCTTCCCCCCTCACCCCCACCAACATATCATATCTGACACTGTTGACCATGTCACACCCATTTGCTCAAATGTCCTTTATTTTCTATCACACACCTGGGATCATATCGTGAGAGAGCTTTGAGGTGAAACCCCAGGTTCAGGACAGGAGTGGCAAGAATGCAAGACTCTAAAACTTAGCTTAAAAATAAAAAGGGAAATTTATTAAGTTGGTGGTAATCTTAAATTACTAGGAGACAGTGTGTAGGTGGAACATTGCCTTCCTGAGAAGATGGGGTCTGGGGTTCTTATACCCCTTTGACAACAGGGGTTATAGGATAAGGGTGAAGGGGATGGGGGAAATCAGAAATGAGGTAATTTATTGGGTTGGGGGTTATAAGGGATGATCTGTGAAATTCAATTAATGATTAGATTAGGTACCACCCAATGCTTATCAGGGGCAAGCTGGGAGATGCCTATCTGTGATCATCAAGAATGAGGGGATAGTCCCAGCTGTGTGACCCCCCCCCCAAGTCACTTAACCTCCATTGCCTCACCCTTACCACTCTTCTACTTTAGAAATATAAAGAATTAAATTAAGGGTTCGACTAAATATGTGAGGATCCTAAAATAATCTTGTGGTTGTTGATTTAAAATATTATAGCTCAAGTCAAAATGACTTTTTTTTAAATAATTTTTTATTTTTAGAAAAATTTTCCATGGTTACATAAGTCATGTTTTTACTTTCCCCTTCAGCCCCTCAACCCCCCACCCCCCTCCACTGTAGCTAATTCCCATTTCCACTGGTTGTAATATGTGTGGTCAGTCAAGACTTATTTACACATTATTGATAGTTACATGGGTGTGGTCTTTTCAGGTCTACATCCCCAATCATGTCCTCATCAACCCAAGTGTCCAAGCAGTTGTTTTTCTTCTGTGTTTCCACTCCTGTAGTTCTTCCTCTGAATGTGGGTAGTGTTCCTTTCCATAAATCCCTCAGAAATTTCTTGGGTCATTGCATTGCTGCTAGTACAGACGTCCATTACATTCGATTTTACCACAGTATATCAGTCTCTGTGTACAATGTTCTTCTGGCTCTTCTCCTTTCACTCTGCATCAATTCCTGGAGGTCTTTCCAGTTCACATGGAATTCCTCCAGTTTATTATTCCTTTTAGCACAATAGTATTCCATCACCAACATATACCACAATTTGTTCAGCCATTCCCCAATTGAAGGGCATGCCCTTGCTTTCCAGTTTTTTGCCGCCACAAAGAGCGCAGCTATAAATATTTTTCTGCAAGTCTGTTTATCTATGATCTCTTTGGGGTTGGATCAAAGGGCAGGCATTCTTTTAAAGCCCTTTGGGCATAGTTCCAAATTGCCCTCCAGAATGGTTGGATCAATTCACAACTCCACCAGCAGTGCATTAATGTCCCAATTTTGCCACATCACCTCCAGCATTCATTACTCTCCCCTGCTATCATTTTAGCCAATCTGCTAGGTGTGAGGTGGTGCCTCAGAGTTGTTTTGATTTGCATTTCTTTAATTATTAGAGATTTAGAACACTTTCTCATGTGCTTATTGATATTTTTGATTTCTTTAACTGAAAATTGCCTATTCATGTCCCTTGCCCATTTATTAATAGGGAAATGGCTTGATTTTTTTATACAATTGATTTAGCTCCTTGTATATTTGAGTAATTAGACCTCTATCAGAATTTTTTGTTATAAAGATTTTTTTCCTAGTTTGTTGTTTCCCTTCTGAATTTGGTTGCTTTGTTTTTCTTTGTACAAACCCTTTTTAATTTAATATAATCAAAATTATTTAATTTACATTTTGTAATTTTCTCTAACTCTTGTTTGGTTTTAAAATCTTTCCTTTCCCAGAGATCTGACAAGTATACTATTCTGTGTTCACTTAATTTATTTACAGTTTCCTTCTTTATATTCAAGTCGTTCACCCATTCTGAATTTATCTTGGTGTAGGGTGTGAGATGTTGATCTAGACCTAATCTCTCCCATATTGTTCTCCAATTTTCCCAGCAGTTTTTGTCAAATAGTGGATTTTTGTCCCAGAAGTTGGGCTCTTTGGGTTTAACATATACTGTCTTGCTGATGTCACTTACCCCAAGTCTATTCCACTGATCCTCCCTTCTTAAACCATCAACAAGCATCATATGCAATGGGGATAAATTAGAAGCCTTTCCAATAAGATCAGGAGTGAAACAAGGATGTCCATTATCACCTCTTTTATTTAACATTGTACTAGAAACACTAGCAGTAGCAATTAGAGAAGATAAAGAAATTGAAGGTATTTAAATAGGCAAGGAGGAGACTAAGCTATCACTCTTTGCAGATGATATGATGGTCTACTTAAAAAATCCTAGAGAATCAACTAAAAAGCTAGTAGAAATAATGAACAACTTTAGCAAAGTGGCAGGATACAAAATAAATGCACATAAATCATCAGCATTTCTATACATTTCCAACACATTAGAGCAGCAAGAGGTAGAAAGAGAAACACCATTTAAAATTACCCTAGACAATATAAAATACTTAGGAATCTATCTACCAAAACAAATACAGGAATTATACGAACATAACTACAAAACACTTTCCAAAAAAGTAAAACTAGATCTAAACAATTGGAAAAACATTGAGTGCTCATGGGTAAGACGAGCTAACATAATAAAAATGACCATTTTACCCAAATTAATTTACTTATTTAGTGCCATACCTATCAAACTACCAAAAACCTTTTTTACTACATTAGAAAAACTATAACAAAGTTTATTTGGAAGAACAAAAGATCAAGAATATCAAGGGAAATAATGAAAAAAAATGTGAAAGAAGGTGGCTTAGCAGTACCAGATATTAAGCTATACTATAAAGCAGTGGTCATCAAAACAATATCAAAATGACTTTTAATAGCTTTTATTTACAAAAAATTGTGGAAAGAGTGAAAGTAGAGAAATACAAAAAGATAGTAGAGAAGATGTCTACTCTACTACACTAAATATTGCTCTGTTGCTCAGACTGGCCTGGCAGGACTTGCTAACCCTCAATTAGAGTTCCACCCACACAACCTCCTACGGAGGGGAAGGCGGTTCTGAAACTAATCTCTCTCCAGACACCAGGAAAGGCAGTCCAAGACCCAAGTTACCTCCAAGAGGCAGGTCAGCAGTCAAAGATGACTATGAAAGATGATGACAACAGAAGATCAGGACTTTTATAGTCTTTTTTGTCACTCCCCCTCTTCACAGGGACCAATCACAGCTTCCAAATTGCCTAGCACTGCCCAGGGGGGCAGCGTATGTGGGATTCACACCTCTCATCCTTTGAAGGTGTCAACTCTTATCATAGGATTCACAAGTTTCTGATTGATTGGGTTAAAAGGGTGGAGCTCTCTAAGTACATGACTTGTGAATTCTCTTACTCAGTGGCTTACAAAGTGTTAAGTAGGGGTGTTTTCAGTTTTGGTTGATCAATTTAAAAGTTGCTGATGCTAGACAAAGAAAGTCTGATTCACACTTCACAGAACTAATACACAGTACTGATCCTAAGACAGAAGGTAAAGGTTTTAAGAATGAGGGGATTGGCCAGTGGGGAACCTTCCTCTTAGCTCAAGGCCATCTTCCCTTAGCCCTGCAAGAATGCGAGAAAAATGTGTCTTCATGTAGTCTCTGACCTGATATGCAATCTGGGGCTTTGGGGTGTCTAGGGGAAGCTATATCAATATGACCTTACTTCCTTTGCCTCTTTTTCATTAAAGGATGAGTGACTACCTCATCCTTTAAAGGACAAGAGGTTATACTGTGGACTAGTTGCTACAGGGGGTTATATCTTTCTTTTCCTTCAGTCTATTATAAGCACTTTTTATTTGTGCTACTTAGAATTATAAAATGTTTTGTATTCATGAGCTCATTTCCCTATTTTCTATTACTATATTTCTCCAATCCAGGATTTTGGACTATTTTCCCAGTGTTAAATAGTTCAGGGTGGAAGTCAGGATGAGTTATTACCAGAGGAAAGCAAACAGGTTGAATTGAGGGAACTGGGAATGTTAAGCCTTGAGAAGTTAAGACCTAGTGGTGGTGGGAGTGTGTGAAATGATGACAGTAGTCCTGGCTTGGATGGAATCCTGACATTATTGAAAGAGTTGAGCTGTGGGGGCCACAGATCTTTTCTTCAGAACCCATTAGCTCAGGCCCACCTGACATGCCTGATGTTTCAAATTACAAAAGGATTGGCCTGTGGGCAAAGAAGGTTGTCAGATATATTTTCCTGAGTCTGAAGTGCCCGCAAGACACTTCCTTCAGTTCCATTTTATATCTTTTTTATTCTTATATTTTTAAAACTTCACTTATTTAAGTAGTTTTAATATGATTTTATGGTTCTGAATTCCTATTGAATTCCCCTCACCCCCCAAAATCCACAATCCTTGAACACGCTGGACTAAGCCAAATTTAGGCTGAGCCTATAATAATGACTTCTCTAAAGGGCTATTGTTCAAAATAGAACATTAATAAATACTTGTTGATATAAGAGACACTAGATTTATTCATCTTGATTCCAAAGATAGAATTAGAAGCATGGTGTAAATTAGAGACATATAATTAGGCTCGCTCTAAGAAAAAAATAAATAAAACTTCCCAATAGAGATAGCCAATAGTAGGATGATTTACCTTGGGGAGGATTGTGTATTTACTCTCTCTCTTCTTTAAAAAATGTAATTAATTAATAAATATTTTCCCATGGTTACACGATTGATGTTCTTTCTCTCCCCTCTTCTTGCCCCTCTCCCATAGCCAGCACACAATTCCACTGGGTTTTACATATGTCACTGATCAAAACCTATTTCCATATTATTCATATTTGCATTAGAGTGAACATTTAGAGTCTACATCAGTGGCTCCCAAAGTGGGCACCGCAGCCCCCTGGTGGGTGCTGCAGCGATGGGGGTGGGGCGGTGATGGCCACAGGTGCATAAGGGGGCAGTAATAGTATGTGGCAGGTGGGGCACTAAGTAATATTTTTTCTGGAAAGGCGGCGGTAGGCCAAAAAAGTTTGGGAACCACTTGTCTACATCCTCAATAATATCCCCCATCAACCCATGTGATCAAGAAGTTGTTGTTTTTTCTTCTGTGTTTCTACTTCCATAGTTCTTTCTCTGGATGTGGATAGTGTTTTTTTTGCTCATCTCTCTCTTTTTTTAAACCTTTACCTTTGATTTTTGAATCAATACTGTGCATTGGTTTCAAGGCAGAAGGGTGGTAAGGGCTAGTCAATGGGGGTTAAGTGACTTGCCCAGGGTCACACAATAGGAAGTATCTGAAGCTAGATTTGAACCCAGGATCTCCTATCCTTAGGCCTGGTTCTCAGTACACTGAGCCACCTAGCACCCCTTCATAGATACAATTATCCCTATTTTAAAGTTGAGGAAAATGAGGCTGAGAAAAGTCAACCTTCTCAGTGTTTTATAGCTAGTAGGTATCCAAGGTAGGATTAAAACTCTGGTCTTCCTGACTAAGCTCAACTCTCTGCCCACTGTGGCATCTAGTTGCTAACTTATATACAGATTTTCAGTGTCCATGAGATTCCATTTCCTCTATTTTTAATTAATTTGGTTTTGCTGTCCTTCCTGACATCACCTAAGGATGTCTGAGGCTGAGGTATTCAATTTATATTGAATTGAGGTATTGAAATGTCAAGTGTGTGGGTGTTTTTTCTTCTACTTGCTTCATCTATGAATATTCTTAGGATGACATGGTTTAGTTGGATCTTATAGCATGCTTTTTGCAGGCTTGTTTTTACTTCTACTGCTTTTTGTTTCATGAGGTCATACTCATTTCCACCAGACTCATTTCCCCTCTTGCATGTTAGAAATGAGTCTGTACTCTCGTCCAATGTTGTCTTTGCCTCCAACTTTTTCAACTAGACAAGGAGACTAGTTTTGTTGGCTAGGGTGGTTTTTGTGTTTGTTCTCTTCTCTGGACAATTGATTTATATGCTTTCATAGGAAAAAGGGATAATCAAGATTAATGTCCTCCCCACCTTTTTTCTCCAACACACACAGTTAACTTGGATAAATCAAGTTGAAATTGTTGTAATTGTAAGCTGTGACAACAATTTTTCAGCCAGTCTGGAATAAAACAAAGAGGTAATGCTCTAAGCCAATAACAAGTTTATTAAGAGACATCGGTGTCTCTCAGCAAAGCAGGGTCATTCGATTTTCCTCACAATCTAAGGCAATTGAATGAGACTTTCTCCCTTTTTTTATGCCCTCACACTACATGATTCAAGATTCTATCCCAAAAGTCAATCACCAATCCTAGGATAGTTGGAAAACGAGAGATATCTCTACCAGACATCTTTCTATCAAGACATCTTTCTGCCCCAGATGTGTGCTACATTATGCTCAGACCTTCCGTTCACAATGGGAGTTCTTCCTCAAAGAAAACTCAGGCCTCTGAGTCACTTCTTATTGCAAAATGTGAATTATAGAAAATTACAGTATAAAAAGGAAAAATAATTAAAGCAAAATAATATATTAATCCTGCTTAATATCCTTATATAACATACTTACTATAAATCTATTAATCAATAATCATTGTTCCATATTAATAACTTCTTTTGGCTGTTAATTATTATAATATTATATTATGCTATAATATAATATTATAATAAATAATTTAGGTTTTAATTTAGAATAGTTTAAGGAGGTTCGCCCTTGGTGAACAAGAAGAAAATCCTTGTGGATTAGATTGGGGGGATTATATTTAGAAATTTTAGGATTAGGATAAGAGTTTCCTACTTTATTTCTACCTCTTTTTTCTGTCCCTACTTTTCCTGATAGTGAATAGCAAATATTAAGCCATGTCCAGCAAATGCATCAACTGTCTACAACCAGGTGACCCTAACAGCTCAATCAGCTATCTACACCAATAACCTATGACAAGATAAATATTACTAATAACATGGCTAAATATTGATTGATTAAGTCTATCATTTGGGATCTTATTTAAAGGGGTCAGAGATTCTCATTCTTTTCAAAGCTTCAAAAAATAAATTTCTTTTTTGATTCTTCATCTTTTCTTCTGATTTTATGTCTATTTTGAACTTCACTCTAATTGGCCAGTATTCTGACTGCACACAGTCTGCAGATTCTGATCTGAATTCCTCATCTCTTATTTCCATTTTGGTATCATATAGTGATTCTTTCTTGTAATATTATGGTAAATATCTGTGATTGCTAGAGGAGCTTTCAGGGTTTTGGATGAAGTTTGGTTGTCCCACATCCACCAACTCCCTCCTGAAGAAGGTAGATAAGGACATAAAGCTGTGAGGAGATTATAGGCATTTGTCCATTTCATTTCTTTTTTCTGAGCTATCTTTTCCAACATGGTTTTTTTTTTTTAACATACTTTTTATTGTCCTCTGATCATCATCTTTGCACTGAAGTCACCAACATATGTGTGGACTTGAAGGATTTGCTGGTTTCAAGATCTTGCCAAGTCCTTTTCTGAATTTCTCTCCATTTCATTCTTTGCAATAGATAGTAGAATATAAACTTTCCCTATCTTCAATCTGACCTTTTTGATTATGTTAATAATGAGCCCTGAAAGTTGAAATGACTTGGTCTTTTAAAAATAATGTGTCTTGTTTCCTTTAAAGGTTTATAAAACAAATTCTACCAGCTTTTTTTTTTATTTTTCCAAAAGAATATGTGAGCCATCTGTCCATTTAACTACTACTCCCTTATTTCTTCTGGCTTCATTTCTCAAAAGAACATCAATATTGATGAGATTCAGTCCCAATATTGTGCCCTAATATTGTTGGTCATTGAACAAAAATCTCACACTAGTTATCAGTATAGCTGTGCTAACAACTCTTTAATTCTTTCAGTTTTATGTCTTTTCCACAGTGAAAATTAAAGGAAGTAACAGTGCATTTGGAAGCCATTTTGTAGATTTCTTTATTTTAAGGGTTGCCATGGCAAAAGAATTCATCACTATGGTGTCCAACCAATTGGTGATGATCCTTTGTATTTTTAGTCTGTTGTGATTTTCTAGCGTGGTAGTAGTTCTCAGAACTTGTATTTGAAGACTGGGAATCATTTTTCCTTGATTATGAGCCATTGGAGGAGAACATCAGGAGTTGACTCACTCAGGGTCTCACGTCTAGGAAGCATCAGAACAATTACTCAAAACCAAATCTCTTGTCTCTAGGCAGTGGCTCCCAAACTTTTTTAGCCTACCGCCCCCTTTCCAGAAAAAATATTACTTAGCCCCCTGGAAATTAATTTTTTTAAAAATTTAATAGCAATTAATAGGAAAGATAAATGCACCTGTGGCCATCACCTCTTCCCTGGATTGCTACAGCACCCACCAGGGGGCGGTAGTGCCCACTTTGGGAATCACTGGTCTAGGGGAAGAGCTCTTTCTGCTCTGCCATACTTTCAAGTGAAAAGAAAACATTTTAATAAATATAAACAACTAGGCTATGAATTCAATAATAAGCTTCACTCATTTTTATGCCAACTCCAAAACCAGGTGTTTTTGGAATGTGAACTTGATATTGTAGGAAACATAAGTTTCAAATCAATTTCACATATTGAGAAGTTTTGTTATGAATGTTGCCCTGGGATTCAGGAAAACTGGATTCAGCTCTCCAAATCCCAAATCTGATACCAGTGGTGAGACCATAGGCAAGTTAACCTTCCTAAAGCTCCCTTTATATTGGGATTGTAATACATTCTCTCTTTACCTCCCAGGGTTGTTGTGGGGGAAGTGCTTTGCAAAATTGTAAAACCTCATGGCTGTGTGAGTTTTCATTGTGATACCATGTGCACTTTTAAAACCAGGAATATTTTACATGACAAGAGAAAATGTGTGAAGTTTGGGGATGAAAGCTTAAGTGATCAACTGTCAGAACACATTTCCTGTAGAAAACTTCATGCCAGTTGAAGACTGTTACCTAAGGAAACCAAACCCTTGGCATTCAAAGAGCATTCTAAACTAAACATTAAAAATTTTAAAAATAAAATTTGAACAATTATCTACCTCCCTGTCTAATATCTCTGGCCTCATCACTTAAATAGAATAGTGGAAAGAATGCAGGATTTGGAGTCAAAGATCCTGAGTTCCTATTTTTGTTCTACTACTTGTAACCTGTATGACTGAAAAGCCACTTCATCACCATGGGCCTCAGTTCCTCATCTTTTGAATGAGATGGTTGGCCACTATTTAGAACCTTTTAGCTCTAAATCCATGATTCTATGATCTTTAATCTTAACTCCCTTATTAGTCTAAAGCGAGTAGATGACATTGACTGCTTTCATCAGTCACCATCATTCTTGAGATGCCTGTTTAGAAAGCAGTCAAATTTGCCATAGAAACTACAGAAGCACTTTTTAAAAGAAGGGAACCTTCAATTCAAAACTTCATATATTACTAACAAATGCAAATTTGGGAGATTATCTTGCTAGAGATTTGTGACTCTTGGCTTTCAATCCAATAGTTTTTGGACCCCTTTAAATTCTAATTCTATTCTTTTTTATCCAAGAGCAAGAAGTTTTTCTGCATGTAAATTTTTTCACCTTGATATTTTCCTCTCTGTTAACCCTACTTCCAACCTCATCCCCTTTCATTTTCTTGTTGAGTTGGTATTTCTATAATAAATAGTGTGTGTGTGTATGTATGAGAGAGAGAGAGAGAGAGAGAGAGAGAGAGAGAGAGAGAGAGAGAGAGAGAGAGAGAGAGAGAACATGTGTGTTTAATCTTCTTTGTCCATTTCATAAAGGAGTGAGATTCATCTGATGATGCTTCCCTCCTTCCTCCATGTTTCTATATTTTCCTTTTCATACACCCTGTTATAAGAAGTAGCAAGTTCCACTTTTACACTGTTATATTCTTCATTTTACCCTCCCTTATCTTCTACTCTTAACATCCTTAGCACAGAACCACCTTATCCGTAGGAACTCTGTTTGCTTATTTAAAAAATTTCAACTCCTTCACTATACTTTGAAGATATTAAAGTTTTGAAGGAACATTTGTTTCTTCTTCCTATGTTGGAATGTTAGCACTACATCAGCCCTAGTCAATCCTTTGTTAGTTTCACTAATTTTAATGACTAATCTATAGTTTGAAAACTATAGTTCTGAGTTCATTTTTAGGGCAAAAGGAGACTCCTCATTCAAGTCCTCTTTTCTTACTTCATCATATAGGTGACCCTGGTTCTTTTAAGCATCAATATCAATGAAGCACCAATATGGACTCTTCCTATTCCAATCCATCTTTCATTCAGTTTCCAGAGTGGTTTTCTTAGAGTTCAGATCTTATCATTGTGGCAAAATGGAAGAAATGTTCGCCTCCTGGGTTGCTCTGGTAGTTACTGTTAGAAGACAGGTAAAGCCCAACTCCATGCTGGTTAGCTTGGGCAGCAAAGGAGTTGAATTACAGCAAATTTGTTCTGACCAGCAGACACAGCCTAAGTTCTAAACTCTGATTGAGAGAGTGTGTTTGATTGTGAGCTAAAGAGTGAGAGACAGAAAAAGAGTAGGGAGAAAGACAGAGACAGAAAGATGGACATGCAGAGAGTAAAACCTAGGGAGGCTCGCGAGAGTGGAATTGTGAAGACCTGGTTTATTGGGCATTTAAGAGTGATTTTTATACATTCTATGAAAAAAGAAGTTACTTAGAAGAAGTACATATTTTTTATATGTCAATTAAGAGTATTCAAGCCTTATCAAAGTATGTGGGCCAGTACACAGCTACATGAAGGAGTAAATACATTCAACGATACTAATCTACAAGGTTTCACTTTTGTGTGCTATCCAAGACATGAGATAGTGCTTCTGACAGAGTAAAGAAGGTCACTCTGTCCTTGTGGACATAACTCAAAGTTTGTGATAACTAGTCAGGAATTTCCTGGAAGTAGAATTTGTATAGGATGCATAGAAAAAGTATGAAGGTCATTCTGTCCAAGATAAAGCTTTAAGGTTAAGTTAACGTGGTCAGTAATATTTCAGCCTGTCAAGAATGTTTTAAGCCAATTAAGGAGAGCCAATTAGAAAAGCCAGATGACATGATTTGTGGACCTCCAGGTTCATGACTTGGTCCTTTTCAGGAGTCTGGGGTAGGTTTTTTCCAAACATGTCTCTTTCTAGCTGTTCCCTGCCTTGATGGGTCTGGGGAATCCTTATGAATCTATCATATCATGCCAGGATTGTTATAGTTAATTCATAGGTTAGAGATAGGATTTAGGATAAGTAAGCAGAGAGATCATGTTGAAAACCCTGGATGAGACTGAGAACATTCAATCTTAGAACATACAGAGAGGTTTATATTCACAGTAACTTGTCTGCAGTTGGCAGAGAAGGTTTTGCCTAGGAGTGTGGAGAATTGACATCTAATCAACCAAGTCTCTAAGCCTGTGAACAGATCTTGGGATCTCACAAAGAAGAGATTAATCTTCAAGCAAGCATTAGGATGAGTGAGTACATGCCTGCTTGTTGGTTGACAACAAGTAGGAAGCCCTTTTACTTCCTAGCCCTATTTGGTTTACTTGCTGTGACAGAAGTGTTCCTGAGTCCAAATAACATCTGGAGGTCATCGTGGATGTGTTGTGTGAGATCCCCAAAATCCCCTATCACACTCCAGCTCAGCTGTCTGTTAGGTAGTCTAGATTAGCCAACTCAACTGCCACTATTCTTTGGCAGTTGGTAACAGACCCAAGAAATTAGAAATCCTCTCCCTCCAAACATATCCTTTGAAAACCAGTAAACAAACTTTTATACAATTTCCTTGTCATTCTCTCCCCCAGCCACCAAGAACCCACAGAAATTTTTAACTGTTTCCCTTGCTTTAGTGAATGTCAGTCACTGGTTGTTTACCCCAGCTAAGATACTTTGTGTTTACTCTCCCTCCACATCTGGTGTTTCTCATTCATTCCCCATTCCCTTAAGTTTCAGTTGCTTACTGTTACCCCTTTCCCCAGGGTGCAGGGTCCCTGGTGCATTTTCCTTTTGTCAGTTTAAAATATGAAATTCTCTCCTTTCACAACCTGACCTCTAACTTTCCCATTTTCTTGTTCTTGACTATCACCCAATACTCTAAGAATTAGTAACCTTGGCTTTCTCGGTTCTCTTCTTTGCATCCTGTTTCTGGAGTGCTATCCCTTCTGTGTGGGGAGAACTCTTCTTGACTTCCTTAGTTTCCTTCAAGATAAAGCTCAAATCCCACATTCCTTGGGAAATCTTTCTTTATCCCTCCTCAGCTAGCTCCTTCTCTTTGAGATTGCCTTCTACTTACAGTCCATATTTCTTAACTATTAGTAATTATTAACAAGTTATTGCCCTCAGTATAATGTGAGCTCCTTGAAGGCAGGAACTATATTTTTTGTCTTTCTTTGTAACTGTAGTATTTGGCTCAATGCCTGGCACATAGTTAATGCTTAATAAATGTTTGTTGATTGACTAATATAACTTGGGGGGATCTAATATGGCTTCAACAGTATATTGTACATTTGGTGTGTGATTATAGGTTTACAACCATGGTCCTCACTCTCTCTCACCTTTTTTGCCAATTTTTTTTTTGTTTCTATTTCCATAGCATCTCTCCCTATTTAAATGAATTGCCCTAGTTTAAACCTTTATCACCTCACAAATGAAATTTCAGAATTGCCAACTAATTGATCTCTTTGTCTCATCTCTCCACCTGAGAGAGATACAGAATTCTATAGTGGACAAATTTCTATTCTTGGAATCAGGAAGACCTGAGTTAGACATTTTTAGTGATACTAGATGTGTAACAACAGGGCAGTCTCTGTGATTTAATTTCTTTATTTGTAAAACAAGGCTGTAAAATGAGGGACTACCTGGCTTATATTAACTCTATTCTATCATCTTCTATTCTTTCAGCTCTAAATCTATGATTCCTCTTCAATCCACATAGTTACCAAAGTGATTTTTCTAAAATTAAGTTTTGATTATATTACTTCTCATGTTCAATAAATGAGAGTTTATTGCCTCTAGGATCAATTATACACCCCTCTAGCTTTTAAAGCTCTTCACAAGCCTTGTTGTGCCTTGATAACCTTAATTGTATAGTACTGCCCTTTCTGCACTCTACAATCCTTTTGAACATATCTAAGTTTTCTGTCATTCACAGTTAACATTTCATCTCCTGCTTCCATATCTTTGTACTGGTCGTTATACTCCTGCCTAGAATGAAATGAATTAATGTAACTTTTAAGCATTTGATTTGTGCCAAGAACTGTGCTAAGTACTGAGGATACAAATAGAAAAAAAGGAGGCAGCTCTTACTTTGAAGGGGCTCACCAACTAATTAGAAGAGACAATCTATAAAATAAAGGTCACCTTTAAGACAAATGGCAAGGTTAAAGGGGTTTAAAGGTTCAGCACTGGGAAGATGGAAAGGCCTTGGGGTCCTGGAGTTTTATCAGTAGGTTAGATGACAGTGCCAGAGATATATAGGATATAAATACAGGGCAGATGGTATGTCTTGGCAGTCCTCCATATCCTTAGAAATAAGAGTCACTGACTCCTATCTCATTCAACTCTGTGAGCAGTCAAGGAGCCCGGATGGATTCTGGGTCAAAAGTCTAGTTGTGTTAAGTATTCCTATTATAGAGGTCTGAGGTATTCTGTGGGCATCCTAGGCTGAGGGTGTTAGAGCACAAAGGTGTATTCTCCCCTTACTTCGAATCTTTTGTTTCCTTCAAAACTCTTCTCAAACATTTCCTTCTTCATAAAACCTCTTCTGAATCCTCCAGTTACCAGTGCCTTTGTTCCCATAAATTCATTTTATTTTTATCGTATGTATATATGCATACATACACATATGTATATGTGTATATAAATATTGTGTTGTGAAGGCTGTGTCCCACATGTAATATGGGATTATCATTGTATTGCTTTAAGGAAGGCAGAAAAAATATCTCTAACCTTTCTCCAAGATAGACTTTAATTTCTGGTAGGTGAGGAAACATTATTTGGGACCAAAATCCACGAATCTGATCTAGGGGATGTGATTTTTCAGATTCAGATTAATTTCTGTTCTCTATTTCATTCCTGGGGGAGAGGACCCCAAGTTTCATATTCAAGGCTTGACCTCTTTCCCACTAAATGCCATTTCCATAATGAATGCACCTTTATCCAATTCATAGTAAAATAGAAATAAGAAAAAAGTATATATCAGAGGATATATATCAAACAGAACAGACTGAAAGAGCTCTCTCATTGGGGGTGAGATAACTCAGTTCACCTAGGAGAGAGTCTCAGATTTCATCCAATGGGAGCTTCCTTGAGGTCTTTCTTCTAGCAATCTAGGAATAGGGCTATGGTAGAGATTGCTAGCTCCTGTCCAGTCTTTCCCTCTTAACTATAATTGTTCTAGAAGTCAGAAGTACCAGAAGTGTCTGAAGAGCTAGAAGACAATAAATTACTTGAAGAAGCCAGATGGTTAGGGGATAGAAAACCAGACCTGGAAATGGGGTGGTGGTGTCCTGGGTTCAAGTCTGGATCCAGACACTTCCTAAGAAAAACTCAAAGATGATCCAAAAAAGACATGAAAAAGACTAACAATACTGAAGCTTTCTCTTTCTCACCAACTCCAAGCCTTCTCCTCACATGTCTGTGGGCATTAATCTTCATCAATCAGGAGGGAGTCCTATAGAGCCTGGCATTATATTTGTGTGTTTAGATGTACACACATGTATATATAGACACACACCTATGTATGTGTACATATGTGTATGCATGTATATGCACATACAGGCTAATCTAATAGAATGTAAACTCCTTGAGAGGAGAGACTTTTTCACTTTTGCCTTTGTATCCCCAGCATTTGGCACATAGTAGATGCTTAATAAATGCATGTTGATTGATTGGTGACCGAGAATCTTAATAAAATGATGGTGGTATACCAGGCTTCCTCTTCTTTCTTTCTTTTCTTCCTTCCTTCTCTCTCTCTCCTTTCTTTCCCTCCTTCTCTCCTTTCCTCTCTCTTTCTGTTTCTGCTTTTTTTCTCTGTGTCTTTCTTTTGCTCTCCTTCCTCTCCCATTCCTGAAGACTTTCTACTACATTGACTTCATTCTGTAAGGGTGGATGGAGTAGCCACCTGCTAAAATCACAGATCCTTAGAATTACTAAAGAAAAAGCAAAAGAAACAACATTCTTTTCAATCTTTTAGTAAATAGAATCTCTGCCCTGACTCTTAGGAAATTCAATAGCATTATCTTCAAGGACCTACATAAGCATTTGTCATCTTCTCTTCAGTTAAATCATTCTTCCATAATTTATAAAGATACCTCCCATGCTGATTTATTCACATATTGAAATAATTCTTATTTACATAGTGCTTTAAAGTTTGCAGAGCATCTATCTTACAATGCCATCACTGTCATCATCATCATTATCATTATTTATTGACTTTTTCTGGTCCTTCACTAGCTCACTGGTTAACCTTTGAGCTTTGTGGTTGTATATCTGGGTAACATTTTCAATCACTGGATTGTACATTTTACTACTTAAAAACCACTCCCACTACTTGCTTAGAAACAGATGTGTTCCTTTCCTCATTTGTTTACTTTATTAACATTCTTAAAATGTTGCTCTTCTTACTCCAGTTAAATAGTTTAACAAGATATAAGTTCCAATATTTCTTGAGAGGCTCTTTATTTTTATTAAAAAAATTTCAAAACAAAAGATATCAGCTATTCTAAATGTGTAGCATATTCTGTTTTTATGGTTCCCCTAGGCCTCCTTGTCAATTGTTTTCACAATTGGTCTTCTCCATTTTTCCTGATGCTAAATGTCTATTGTACCATCTGGCATAAAGCTCCTCACACCACACCATAAGTTTTCAAGACTTTATTTCATTGCTGAGTCTGGAGTTTATTTTGGTTTGATTTGCTTTAAATCTGAGGTCAGTTTCTCAACTCATATTCAGGGTGTTCTCTTTCCTACCTACTCTGCACTATTCTTTTTGAAAGGATTCAGAATCCAGCTCAGACATACTTTTGAGGGGCCTCAGTGAGAAGGGAAATTATTTGATTGGTTCTCCCTGCTAGTTCTCTAGTTGAACAGTGAAACAGTGTACGTTGATGAGCTACAGATGTGACTCCTATCCTCTCCCAGATTTTCTTCTGGAGTTCAACTTTCCTCCAGGAAGACAATCATTGACCTGTAGCCAACAGTCTTCATGGCCATTTTCAAGTCTGTCTTCAAGTTCTCCTAGGGATATAGAATAGTGGCTAAACCTGTTTGAATTTATGAGATAATATATCATTTGTGACTGATTTGGGACAAATGATAGCCTCAATGGCAATGGGAAATAAGGTGGTTCCATACTCCTTTCTGAAGGAATGTAGACAATGGTTAATATTAGCCAATTTCTCTCTTTGGAAGAGTGGGATTTTCTTAAGAGGCATCATATTTTAGTGGAAACATTGCTATTAATGACCAGGCATGGAGCAGTGATGATTTTAAAAGGATAAAATAGTTTGCATTATATACGATTAAAAATCAATAGCACCAACAAAATAAGTGCAGCTAGAATTAGCAGAAAAGATAAGGATTGGGAAATATTTGCATTTATATTATTGATCATAACTGATATTTATCTAGTTTTAAAAAATGTTTATAAAGTTGGTTATATACTTGTTATTTTTTGTCTGAGACTCATAACAATCTTGTTAGACATTGCTATATAGGTATTAACTTCATTTTGCAAATGAGGAAACTAGTCTCAGAGAGGTTAAATGGCTTGCCAATAGTGACTCAACTTTAAGTACCAGAGGCAAAATTTGAACTCAGGTATTTTTGCCCATAATTCCAAAAGCCTATCAATTATTTGTCTAATAAAATTCTTACATCCAAAGTATACAGGGAAATGAAAGAAATCTATGAGATCCATTTTCCCCAGAAAGGAGAAAAAGATCTAAGCAAATGGCTTCCAAAAAAAGAAATGAAAATGATGAGCAGTCATTGGAAAAACTGTACAAAAATTGATTAAATTGATCTAATCAACTTGAAAAGTTGATTAAATTGGAAGTTTGGAAGAAAAAAACTTTGTTTTGAAGACTGGCATGGGAGCTAGGCTCACATTTCTTTCTGGAGCTGAAATTGATTCAACCATTCTGGAAAACAATTTGGGATTATGTGAGAATAAATACAAAATTATTCATTCCCTTTGACCAGACATTGACTGCTAGATTTATATTAATGAGGTTAATGATAGGAAGAAAACAAAAAGAAAAACATTCCTAGTAAGATTATTGCAAAAGAAAAAATATTAAAATTTCTAACAATTGGGAAGATGAATGAACTAATAGTTATATATGTTTGTCATTAATGATAATTTCACCATACAGGAAAAATGTTAAGAATTCAGAAAAACAAGGTAAGCTATTTGAATAGATGTGGATTGAAGAAAGCAGCATTGAAAGAGCAATGTATATGGTGACTATAATATAAAGGAATACAGCAATCAAATGGAGATAAACCTCAAGTAAAATCTAATGGATAATGTTAAAAAGAAATAATTACAGATTGAAGCAATTTCTCTTCTGTGAACAGTAAGGGAACTGTAAAAAAAGAAAGAATTGCATTATATTATCCACAATCATTCAATTAAGTGATTTTAATTATTTTGGAAGAATATACATTGTGGAGGCTTAGTGTAGGAGAACTGGGAAGAATCTATGATGTCAAGAGAAAACGTATTAATACAAATATACCATACTCAGAGAAAGAAGATCTAAATTTAATCTGAGTTTTCAGACATTTATTAGCAATGTGAACATCAGCAATTTTTGTAACCTTTCCAAGTCTTACTTTTTGTTATCACTGAAATGAGAATAATAATACTTGCATAACTTTCTTCATAGAATTGTTTTGAGGAAGGTGACAGAGAAATGAAGCCCTTGTTTTGAGAAAAGGCAGCCAGATCCAGAGGTTGGCCATCTCATTCCTTTTGAAATGAAGAGGCTTTTGATAACTTCCTTTTGTCTTGTTATTAAAGTGAGAAAAACTGAAAAATCGAAGTATTTTAATTAATGTAACTTACTTATTGATTTATTTAAGAATTGAGATTTACAAAATCTTTTTAGATATGTTCTAAACATTTTGGGGGACAGGGTATGAAATAGATTATCTCTAAGATCAATCTTAATTCCCATGTTTGTTAAATTACATATAGTTCATCCAGAAAAAAACAAGAAAGGACATTCAGGCAAGCAATTCCTGGTAGAAAAAACTCAGGAAGTGATCATATTTCTCCACCCCCCTCCCCTTTATAAATTCTTATTTTCTGTCTTAGAATCAATACTGTATATTAGTTCCAATGCAGAAGAATAGTAAGTGCTAGAACCCAATTGTCTAGTTCACATAACCAGATTTGAATCCAGGACTTCCTGTCTCTAAGCCTCATTCACAATCCACTGAACCATCTAGCTGCCCTTGGTAGTCATATTTCTAAGTAACTATACTTACTGAAAGTACAGCAGCAGGAAAAGTGTTATTTTTTCCTATGAAATATAATACAGTTCAAGACACTTCATCATTCTTTGTTCTATTCCTTTCTTTGCCATGACTCAAAGGGCTGCCCAACAAATGGAGTGGGCCACAGGGGCACTGAGAGGAGGAGGAGCTTTCATGCCAACATGCTGCTGGATGAATATGAGTACCAAATAGGGAAGAAGTGATAATGACCTTTGATTAGTGAGAGTGGATGAGGGAAGAAACTCTCTCTAGTCCTGGACTTAGGGTTAATTCAATTTTAATCTCCATCATGGTGAATAAGCCTCAAGGAGTGATTAGAGTTCTTTATCAGAAAGGGAGCTCATGGGTAGGAAAAGTTTTTCTTGATTTTATTGTGCAACATAAGAAGAGTTCTCCTCTCCTGTCTGACTTTTACCTCCCATTGGGAAAAATGTATTTTTCCCATTAGTCCCCTTGTTGATAAGGAACTTTTGCTGAGGATACTAGAGGTGCCTATCCAGTGTGGAAAAGGCAAGTACACATTTTAGGGTCAGTAATAGATTATCAGGGACTTGAGGGTTCTTAGTCAGAAAAGGTGATATGGAGGAGTGGATGGAAGGCTAGCCTTTGGGTGGAGAAAGACCTGAATTTGGTCGAGACCAGCAGTGTCTCGGGAAGGCATTTACCTTCAGAAGACTCCAGGGAATTCCTTAAGTCTGAAAGTCAGAGAGACAGTTGCCAACCTCCATCAGGGAAGGGAATTCTGTGTCCTGATGAAATCACAGATGTGGGCCAACTCAGAAGACGCAGAGCTAATAGGAACCAGTCACATTTCTCTGACTCTTTAAGAAGTGAAAAGCATTTCCCTCACTACAACAACCCTGTGAAATAGGTTGTCAGGGTATTAATATCTCATTTGAGGTGTGAGGTAATGGAAACTCTGAAAGATTAAGTGATTGGCCCACAAACACCCAGCTACTAACTGATAGAGGCAGGATTATAAGCAGGTTTTCTAACCTTTGAGATCATTTTGCATACCTTGTGAAATTATTTATCTTCAACTACAGTTACTGAAAATACAGATGCTACTTTTATTAGACTGTAAGCTCCATGGAGGCAAGGTCTATGCCTTGTTCTATTTCTCTTGTATCCCTCACAAAGCCTAATTCATAATGGAGGCTAGTGGATTATACTTAGGTAGCCATCAAAAAATGCCATCCTGAGTTTTTGGATGGAGATATTTCTAGAAGTCAAAGTGACAGAATAAAATTATTTCATTAGCATATAAAGTCCTTGAAAGAAAAGGTTAGCATTAGCACTGCACTTAGAGCCATAAATAGCATATAACAATAATGATAATAACAGTAACCAATGTTTATATAACTCTTTAAGATTTGCAGAGTGCTTTACAATGATGCTCCCTTTACTTTCACCCTTGATCCTATCACCTTCTGGCTTCTCCAGCAAATCATCCCCACTATCAATTCCACTCTATGTCTTAAACTTAATTTTTCCCTATCTGCAGGTTTTCCCCTGTGGCTTACAAGTACACCCATGTCTTCCCATCCTTAAAAAAACTCTCACCTGAATTTTTTTTCTCACTGCTAGCAATCATACAGTATCTCTCTTCTTCTTTACGATTAAATTCTTTTAAAAGTTTACCTACAACTAATGCCTTCATTTCCTCTCCTCTGATTCTCTCTTTAACCCTCTTCAGTTTTGCCCCTGAATTCATAACTTAAGTGAAATTGCCCTTTCCAAAGTAACCAAGTTTCTCTTAATTGGAAAATTGAATGGCCTTTTCTTAAGTCTTATTTTCTTTCATCTTGAAGAGAATGAGAGTCTCAAACCCCTTGACTCTTTTTAAGTAGGATCCCACTTATCACAGTCAATCAGTATTTAGTCATAATGAATGATTAGTCTGGGACTATGATTAATTAGCGATTAACTGAATTATAGTATGATTGCCAGAATCCTAGTAATTATATTTTGTAAAGGAAAAAATTTAAACTATGTAGTAAATCTACCTACTTCCTCTTTTTACTGTAACACCGACGCTAGCATTGTCATAAAAGAGTCTGATTCATCAAGTAAGCAGAAAGCTCATTAACCATCTAATGTATGTCTGGATGATGAGTGGCAGGGGCCTTGGAAAAGTGCTGATCCCTTGACAGAGGGACATTGCTAGTATGTCAACTTGAAAGCCATCCCAACTGTAATAAGGAAATAACATTTTAAGTATTGATAGAGAAAAGTTGTGCAAAGCAGGATGGATGAGTGGAACATTCTGCAAGCCTTAGAACTCTGCAGGCGAGACTCAAGGGTCTGAGTCTGTTGGTTGCTGCCACTAGAGAGGAAGCAGGTGTGTTTGTACTCCTCAAATACCATCCAGAAGAACCTATCTACTGTGTGGCCTGGAGCTTGGTTCTGCAGTTTGGAAGGTGGATTTCCATTACTAGACCAGCTCTTGGTTGGAGACCCTTTTGGATTTACTGGCAGGTTTTCATCTGGGACCTTAGGACATCTGAGATCACTTCTGGAGGGACAAGGACCAAGGAGTGAGACCCCATCCTGCTTGGATCTAGTTAGTGTTAGGGTTTTAGTGTAGTCCATTTCCCTTGTCTCTGGTCCATAGTTAACCCCAACTAAGGAATCCCTGTTTACCTATCTCCCTAACTTCTTTACTTTAATAAATTATTGTTTCCTGCTTCTTGTCTGTACTCCTTAGCCCTAGAAGTACCTTAGTTAAGTTATATAAGATTTTATTGTAATTCCTCAGCTGACTGGAGTCTGGCTCACTGCTTAACTGATTTAACTGCCATTCTTCCATATAGGTGATACTCATTTCCCCCAAGTCCTAAGTTTGTGGGTGTAAAGGTGATTCCCCACTGGTATTTATTCTTAGTCAGTTATCCATTACCCAAGCAGGCCTCCTTTTCCCTTTTCTCTAAACCCCAGTGAACTCAGTGTTTAATATTACCCATAGAACAACCAACAAAGATTCAATAAGAAGCTGAGACATCTCCTCAAGAAGATAGTACCTAATCATTGCTAGAGAATATTATCTCCTACCCATTCATCCTAAATATATCTCTTGCCCACTAAGACATAGGATGTATGGTTGAATATTGGGGTGGGATCTTGAATGATGTAATTTTACAGTATGAAAAAGGGAGAAAACTCTCATTGAATGGTCTTGGTTTGGGAGGAAAAGCTAATGGCCCAGCTTTGCTGAGAGACTCTGGGTGTCTCTCAATAAATCTGTTACTGGTTTGGAGCTTTGCCTCTTTGTTTTCTTTCAGATTGGCTAAAAATATTTGGCACAATCTCTCTGCAGTGTTGTATATTGTCAATCATTTTCTCCTCCTGAATACTCTCTCCTCTACCTCTTTGTGACACTACTTTCTCCTGGTTCTCCTCCTCTCTATATCATAATTTCTTCTCAGTCTCCTTTCCTGCTTTGCTATCATGATCTCTAACAGAGTTCTGTTCTTGTATACCTTCTCTTTTCATCCCATACTATCTGGTGATTCCATTGGTTCTCTTGGGTTGCATGATTTTTCCTTAGAGTCACACATCTCCAAATAGCTCTTGGATAGCTGAAACTGGATGTCCCAATGACAACTAAAAATCAAAAAATCCAAAACAGAATATCCCTATCATCATTAAGGGTACCACATTTCCCCAGGCACTCTGCTTCTAGTCTTAATGCCATCGTTATTTTTCACTCTCATTCACACCACATATCCAGACCATAGGCAAATTGTATCCTTTCTGGCTTCATAACATATTTCATATATGCCTTCTCTCTTCACTTGCATAACCATTATCCTAGTTCCAGTCCTCATTACCTCTTGCCTGGATAATTGCACTAACAGTCCCTAATTTCAAGGATTTTACATTCTAATTAGATAATTTTATTTTCTGTCACTGCCTCAAGTCCCTTCTCACTCTTAACACATTTTCCATTGCCAAAAAAAAGCATAGGTCTGACTATATTACCTCATTGCCTCCTAAGTCTTTATGACTGTCCACTTACAACCTTTTTCAGTCTTCTCACACCTTAGTCACCTCTAAAGACACTTCATGATCCAGCTACACTAGGCCTATTTATATTTCCTTGAACACTACACTCCATCTCTCTTTGCAATGTTTGTCTTTCCTGCCTCAAATATTACGCTCTCTTAATTTCACTTCTCAGTTTCCATGGCTTCCTTCAAGACTCAGTTCAAAATCTCTCTTTATAAAAGGCCTGTTCTAGACTTCCTCTTCCTCCCACCCCTAGATCCAGTACCTTTATTCACTTTGCACATCTCTTGTGTGTACCTAGTTGTTTACAAAACTTATTATGTCTATATCTATAAATCTCAATCTATATCTTGCATGTAGTTAGTTATTTAGTCTGTATAAATTTTATATATAGGAATATCTTGGAGATAGGTTTGGTTCCAGACAACTGTAATAAAGTGAATATTGTAATAAAGTGAGTCACATGAATTTTTGGGTTACTCAGTGCCTATAAAAGTTATATTTACACTTTACTATAGTCTGTTAAATGGGCAGCAATATTACGTTTAAAGAAATGTACATGCCTTAATTTAAAATATTTTATTGTTAAAAGAAATGTTAGCTATCTTCTGAGCCTTTAGTGAATTTAATATTTTTGCTAATGGAGGGTCTTGACTCAGTATTGATGCCTGCTCACTAATCAGAGTGGTAGTTGCTGAACTTTTGGGGTGGCTGTTGCACCTTGTTCCTAAAATAAGACAACAGTGAACTTTGCCACAATTTCCTTTCCCTTGAACACTTAAAAGGCCAATCTGATGTTATTAATTGGCCTAATTTCAGTATTGTTCTGTCTCAGGGAATAGGAAGGCCTGAGCAGAAGGAGAGAGGTACAGAATGGCCAATTGGTAGAGTAGTGAGAACACACACAACATTCATGGTAATCTGCAATCAGTGATCTTTGATGTTACTGTTGTTGTGCTACCCCAAAACAATTACAACAGTAACATCAAAGATCACTGATTGCAGATTACCATAAGAGACAGGACCATAATGAAAGAGTCTGAAATATTTTGAGACTTAAACAGAGATGTGATACAAGCTTATGCTGTTGGAAAAATGGTGCTGATAGACTTGTTCCATGCAGGGTTGTAACAGTCCTTCAATTTGTAAAATATATAATATCTGCAAAGTGCAATTAAACAAAGTTTGTCACACACACACACACACACACACGTGCATCTCTTGAGTGTACATTGTTAATTTACATTATTTCCTCTTCCTTGAGAACAGGGACCCCATTTTGGCTTTCTTTGTATTGCCAGTGTTTAGAACAATACCTGACACATAGTAAGTGTTGAATATATGCTTGCTTACTAAGTAGCTGTCTGTATTATTGGATTTATAGATGAAAGCCAAAGACACTGTAAGGTACAAACCAGGATGTGAAGTCAGCTCCCAAATATTTCCTTTATTTGGATCATGATCATAGTTGATGAGGAGCATATAAACAGGGATTCAGAGCACTAGAAAGTATGGGAAGGGCCAGTTAAAATTTTAGGGTCTATTTGCAACATGTTTTCAGAGGCTGAGGATTTTCTTTTTATTAAAGGCATCAATAAGGCTTAATAAAAATTCCTTGTAACTTAAAATGCTGTTAAGATTATGACCTACTGAGTATAAAGGAAAACTGATTGGTTCTGCATATAATAACTTGGGTCTTTAAAATAATTGGAGGTTTACCCTGCCACAGTATCTCCAGGATTTAGCCTAAAGAATCTTCTGTCTGATTGTAGGACCTTCAAGTCATACTCAAACCAGCTTCATACGTTTCCTCTTGTATTCTTCTGGTATTTGATACCAGAGAGACAATGTTACTGCTTCTCTGTTATTAATCCCCCAGAGCCAACTGGTCTGTTCAAACTAATGAACAAATCCTCACAATATCACAATGGGTCTTAGAAATTCAAACAGCATCATGGAACAGAAATGTCCTACAATGTGTACCAAGATGAACTTATGAAAAGTGACAGAGGAGATGTCATTGCATAGTCTCTTCTACTGTGTTTCATGATAGCACAATCCACCTTGGAAGGCTATTCTCAAAAGCAAAAAAAAATGTATTCTATGCTGGAAAAAGAAGTTGCTGGTTTTAAAAAGAAGTCTCTGCATCCCATGTAGTTCTGGTTATAACATTATGGAGCCCTTGTTGGTGGCTCTGTATAGAGGAGATTTGCTTCTCTTCATTAAAAGACAGAACACAGCCAGGGAAATCCTTTCAAGGGAGGTTATCTTTTGGCATTATTGGAGGGAATTTCAGAATAATTCAATCCAGAGCTTGATACAATTAGACAGTCTTTGATTTGTTTTATTTGTTCAAGAAATTCTTAGGTGATTTCTTTGGATGGATTCCCAGATGAATCATATATCTTTTGGAATGGACCCATCAACAAATTGTAAACTCTGGTAATGTCTGCCCTTTGTGGAATGTGGTATTGTTTTCATATGCTTGATTTAAAAACAAACAAACAAACATGCAGAACTATAGAACCTTGTTTATGTGTGATGTTGGAAAAATTCTGTGTCTTCCCTTAGACTCAGTTTCCTCATTTGTATAATGAGGGATTTGGACTAGATGATCAGGGAGGTCTAATCCTGCTCTCCATCTATGATTCTATGTGTATAATCAGGGGTAGGGAAACCACATGTTTTCTTAGCCTAATCATGGGCTCTTTATGTAAGATGAAGCATTTTTTTCTTCAGAGTTTATATTTATATCATTTGATCTAATTTTTGCTTACTTTAACTTTTATTTCATTTGCATTCTGTAACATCAGAGATTTAAAGAGATTCCAAAGTAATCATCAGATATCTTGCCTACATACCAGATCAAAAGACAGAAAGTTTATCTGTATGATTCTTTTGGAACCTTTATGAGTAGTCTGTGTATACACACGTCATATGTATACATACCCACATATATGTCCTACATATATATCACATGTGAAATATATGTATGTATTTCATATAAGGTCTAATGAAACCATTATACACTCCAAAATATATCTTTATTAATGGAGTTCCTCTGCAGAAAGAGAAGGCATCTGGTCCCACCTTCCTGATAATGATACTTTTCAGAATTTAATATTATTGAAAATAATACCTTAAAAAACAAAATAGGCCAAATGACAAAAGAAGCACAGAAATCCAAATTCAATTAAGAGAACTTACTAAAAAGCAGAACTGACCAAATGGGAAAATTTGTACAAGAAAATTCAATAAAGAAAAGAAATTCTTCAAAAATAGAATCGAAGAATTTTAAGGTAATGACTTTATGAGACATCAAGAAACATTAAAGAAAAATCAAAAGAATGAAAAAATAGAATAAAATGTGAAATATTTCACTGGAAAAACAATTTACCTGGAAAATAGATTCAGGAGAGAGAATTTATCAATTATTGAACTTGAAAGTCATGATAAAAAAAAAAAGAGCCTAGACATCTAATTATAATAAAGGAGAGGAGGAAAGGAAGGTAAAGCAGAAACTGAAAGAATTCACCTATCACTGCCTAAAAGTGATCCTAAAGAAAAAACTCCCAGGAACATTATAGCCAAATTCCAGAGCTCCAGATCATGGAGAAAATATTACAAACAGCCAGAAAGAAACCATTCAAATATCATGAAACCACAGTCAGGATCACAGAAGATTTAGGAGCTTCGTCCAGTTAAGATGGCGGCAGAGTAAGGAGCAGCTGCTTGATCTCTCCTAACCAAAGTATACAGGACTTCTCAAGGGGACATAAAAACAAATCCAGATGAACAAAGAGACCCCACAACAGGGCGCAGCATCGAAGGTACGTGGAATCGGGGCATTTCCACGCTATAAAGGGGTGAAACAGCTCTCACTAAAACGCGAGAGGAAGAAGCCCCTCCCCCACCTCCATACCACATACAGCTCCAAGGCCAGCGCACAAGAGTTAAAGCAGGTTTGGGGCACCCATTAAGTCAATGGCAGCTCCAGGGCTTGTTCCTGAGAGCAGGAAGACTTGGGACCCCAAGAGGCTAAAGAACGCACACAGACTTTGAAAACAGACCTGAGCACCTGCGCGGGTGAAGGCATTGCCCTAGGCGTGGACAAGGATCTCAAGAGCAGGCTTGGACCTCGAGTGGGAACCCTGTGCAGATGGGAGCACAGCTGTCGAAGCAGTGCCCTGAGACTGCTGAAGGAGCCTCGGGCAGAGGAGCAGACCAGGGACGACCAGGAGGCTTGACCCCAAGAACAATGAGACCTGAGACCTCGGGAGCCTAGAGAGTGCAGACAGACCCTGAGTATGAGGGCAAAGTACAGAAGGCACAGGTCTAACAATGGCAAGCCAAAATCAGAAACCCCAGAAGAGAAAGATTATCAAGAAGAACTCTGTAACACTCGACAACTTTTACACAGAGAAAATCCAGACAACAGAGGAAAACAAACAAGTAATCATATCCAAACATTCCCAAAATAATGAAAACTGGTCACAAGCTATTGAAGAGTTCAAATCAGAGATGATGAGAAAGATGGAAGAGATCTGGCAAGAAAATAACAGTTTAAAAGGCAGAATTTTGCAATTGGAAAGTGAGGCTCAGAAATCAAATGAACTGATAAGCAAATTGAACACCAGAAAAGACCAGATTGAAAAGGAAAACCAAAAGATCATAGCCAAAAACCAGTCCCTAAAGGCTAGAATTGAGCAATTAGAAGCTAATGATCTCTCAAGACAGTAAGAACAAATAAAACAAACTCAAAAGACTGATAAAATAGAAGGAAACATGAAATACCTCAATGAGAAAGTGACAGACCAAGAAAACTGGTCTAGAAGAGACAATTTGAGAATCATTGGTCTTCCTGAAAAAGCAGAAATTAATAGAAACTTGGACTCCATACTAAAAGAAATTATTCAGCAAAATTGTCCTGAAGTTCTACAACAAGAGGGCAATATAGACATTAAAAGAATCCATAGATCACCCTCTACACTAGACCCAGAAAAGACAACACCCAGGAATATAATAGCCAAATTCAAGAGCTTCCAAGTAAAAGAAAAAAATCTTACAAGAAGCCAGAAAGAGACAATTCAAATATCAAGGAGCACCAATCAGGATCACACAAGATCTGGCAGCCTCCTGTGTAAATGGAATTAAATCTAGCCCATTCATAGTCAAAAATCTACTCAACCTAGGTATAGAAATGACATCACCCTCACCCTCCTTAGTGGGGAGGGGAGACGAGTTACCCACACGTGACAATAAGCAGCAAATCAAGAACAAGGGACTGCCCTGTGGGCAGTCCAAAATCAATGTAGAGACTGCCATTTGTCCATTTGAATTAGAGGTGGACCCACGGGAAGTGACGAAAGACACTATCTCTTTAAGTAAGTGAGTTACTTCCTGTTGAGGCAGTTCCCAATCTGAACCTGGTGCTGAAGGAGCTCCTGAGACAACAGAATGCTTACAC
Source organism: Gracilinanus agilis (assembly GCF_016433145.1). Taxonomy (NCBI): domain Eukaryota; kingdom Metazoa; phylum Chordata; class Mammalia; order Didelphimorphia; family Didelphidae; genus Gracilinanus; species Gracilinanus agilis. Next base: position 10,481,236 of record NC_058135.1, on the reverse strand, counting down.
TCTGTATTGTCACGTGGGTAAGTTAGGCTGACTTCCTTGGCCTAGCTAGGCCGCTTCCAAACTCTGCCTGTCTGGCTGTTGGGCCTCGTGGCTTACAGCTTCATTTATTTAGCCTTTTAACCTTCTCTCTCCATCCAGGCCTTTGGCCTGGACTAGCCTCTACCTTTCTCTTTATTCCTATACTTTACCTTCCTGATTGTAAATAAACTCCTCAACCCGCTGCTGACTTGGGTCTGATTTAATTACGGAATCAACCTGAATTGTTGATTCCTGGCGGCCACACTTTAAATATATATATATATATATATAAATATACCTAAAATTTCCTTCTTACACTCCACACTAAAAGACCGCAAGGCTTGGAATACGATATTCAGAAAGGCAAGAGAGCTGAGCCATCAACCACGGATCAACTACCCATCAAAACTGACTATATACTTCCAGGGGAAAGTATGGGCATTCAACGAGATAGAAGATTTCCAAGTATTTGCACAGAAAAGACCAGGACTAATTGGAAAGCTTGATATCCAACCACAAAAATCAAGAGAAACATGAAAAGGTAAATAAGAAACAGAGGGGAAAGAAAGAAAACTCATAATTTTTAAAATTTGACTCTTTAAGGGCTTCAATAAGATCTAATTATCTGTATTCCTATGTGGAGAAATGCTATGTATAATTCTCTGTAGTGAACTCTATTCACTATTATAGTATTCACTATTATAGCAATCAGAAGAATAATTCATAGGGAGAGGATGGAATACTAAATAGTCTAAGATGACATGGGGGGTGGAAAAGAGGGGGGCAAATAGTAGGGGACACCAAGAGAAACTTGAGTGAATAAGAAAAATAAGATATTCTATTACACACAAAGAGGGCATGGGAAGGGGAGGGGACAAATATTATTATAAGAAGGAGAGGAAGAGAGCATTAAGAGGTAATATTTAAACCTTACTCTCAGTGTAATCAACCCGGAGAGGGAAGAGTAGCTATATTATTCTTTGGGATATAAAACTCTATCTAACCCTACTGAGAAAGTCAGAAAGGATAAATCAAGGGGAGCAGGGGAGTGGGGAGGTCAAAAAAGGGAGGGGAGAAGAAGGGGGAAGGAATTCATTAGGCCTTTAAAAATAAAAAGAGGGGAATAACAAGGGAGGGAGTAGAAAGGGAAGTTAATCAATGGACGGGATAAGGGATACAGGCTCAAAGCAAACCACTGGTTTAAAAGGAAATAGTGTAAGAAGAAGGGGTAGGACTAGGGGAGGATACAAAAATGTCAGTGAATGCACAACTGATAATTATAACTATGAATGTGAATGGGATGAACTCGCTCATAAAATGGAAGCAAATAGCAGAGTGGATTAGAAACCAAAATCCTCCCATATGTTGTCTACAAGAAACACATATGAGGCGGGTGGACATACACAAGTTTAAGGTTAAGGGCTTGAGCAAAACCTTTTGGGCATCAAATGAGAAAAAGAAGGCAGGAGTGGCTATTATGATTTCTGACAAAGCCAAAGTAAAAATAGATATGATTGAAAAAGACAGGGAAGGTCATTACATCCTGATTAAAGGCAGTATAAACAACGAGGAAATAACACTGCTCAATATGTATGCACCAAGTGGCATAGCATCCAAATTCATAAAAGAGAAACTGGCAGAGCTCAAAAAGGAAATAGATAGTAAAACCATACTAGTGGGAGATCTAAATATTCCTCTTTCAGATCTAGATAAATCAAACCAAAAAGTAAATAAGAAAGAGGTAAGAGAGGTGAATGAAGTTCTAAAAAAATTAGATTTAATTGATATGTGGAGAAAAATAAATAGGGACAAAAAGGAATACACCCTCTTTTCAGTTGCACATGGCACATTCACAAAGATTGACCATGTAATAGGGCATAGAAACATTGCAAACAAATGCAAAAGAGCAGAAATAATAAATGCAACCTTTTCAGATCATAATGCAATAAATAATAATTAGTAAGGGCACCTTGACAGGCAAATCAAAAACCAATTGGAAATTAAACAATATGATTCTCCAAAACCAATTTGTCAAAGAAGAAATCATAGAAACAATCAACAATTTCATTGAAGAGAATGACAATGATGAGAGATCCTACCAAACTCTGTGGGATGCAGCCAAGGTAGAACTCAGGGGGAAATTTATATCCTTGAGTGCATATATTAACAAATTAAGGAGGGCAGAGATTAATGAATTGGGCTTGCAACTCAAAAAACTAGAAAGCGAGCAAATTAAGAATCCCCAGATGAAAACTAAATTAGAAATACTAAAAATCAAGGGAGAAATTAATAAAATCAAAAGTAAAAGAACTATTGAATTAATAAATAAGACTAGAAGCTGGTACTTTGAAAAAACAGATAAAATAGACAAAGTATTAATCAATCTAATAAAAAAAAGGAAAGAAGAAAACGAAATTGACAGTATCAAAGATGAAAGGGGAGATCTCACCTCTAATGAAGAGGAAATTAAGGCAATCATTAAAAACTATTTTGCCCAATTATATGGCAATAAATATAACAATTTAGGAGATATGGATGAATATTTACAAAAATATACACTGCCTAGATTAACAGCAGAAGAAATAGAATACCTAAATAATCCCATATCTGGAAAAGAAATTGAACAAGTCATCAAAAAACTCCCTAAGAAAAAATCACCAGGGCCTGATGGATTCACAAGTGAATTCTATCAGCCATTCAAAGAGCAACTAATCCCAATACTATACAAATTATTTGATATGATAAGCGAAGAAGGAGTCCTACCAAATTCCTTTTATGACACAAATATGGTACTGATTCCAAAGCCAGGTAGATCAAAAACAGAGAAAGAATCTATAGACCAATCTCCCTAATGAACATAGATGCAAAAATTTTAAATAGAATATTAGCAAAGAGACTCCAGCAAGTAATTAAGAAGATCATCCACCACGATCAGGTGGGATTTATACCAGGAATGCAAGGATGGTTCAACATTAGGAAAACCATCCACATAATTGACCATATCAAAAGTCTAACAAACAAAAATCACATGATTATCTCAATAGATGCTTGAAAAAGCCTTTGACAAAATATAGCATCAATTCCTATTGAAAACACTGAAAAGTATAGGAATAGAAGGACCTTTCCTAAAAATAATAAACAGTATATACCTAAAACCATCAACAAGCATCATTTGCAATGGGGATAAATTAGAAGCTTTTCAAATAAGATCAGGAGTGAAACAAGGATGCCCATTATCACCTCTATTATTCAACATAGTACTAGAAACACTAGCAGTTGCAATTAGAGAAGAAAAAGAAATTGAAGGTATCAAAATAGGCAATGAGGAGACCAAGCTATCACTCTTTGCAGATGATAGGATGGTCTACTTAAAAAATCCTAGAGAATCAACTAAGAAGCTTGTAGAAATAAACAACTTTAGCAAAGTTGCAGGATACAAAATAAATGCACATAAATCATCAGCATTTCTATACTTTTCCAACACATTAGAGCAACAAGAGGTAGAAAGAGAAACACCATTTAAAATTACCCTAGACAATATAAAATACTTAGGAATCTATCTACCAAAACAAATACAGGAATTATACGAACATAACTACAAAACACTTTCCAAAAAAGTAAAACTAGTTCTAAACAATTGGAAAAACATTGAGTGCTCATGGGTAGGATGAGCTAACATAATAAAAATGACCATTCTACCCAAATTAATTTACCTATTTAGTGCCATACCTATCAAACTACCAAAAAACTTCTTTACTGAATTAGAAAAAACTCTAACAAATTTCATTTGGAATAACAAAAGATCAAGAATATCAAGGGAAATAATGAAAAAAAATGTGAAGGAAGAGGGCCTAGCAGTACCAGATATTAAGCTATACTATAAAGCAGCAGTCATCAAAACAATATGGTACTGGCTAAGAGACAGAAGGGAGGATCAGTGGAATAGACTTGGGGTAAATGACATCAGCAAGACAGTGTATGATAAACCCAAAGAGCCCAACTTTTGGGACATGAATCCACTATTTGACAAAAACTGCTGGGAAATTTGGAAAACAATACGGGAGAGATTAGGTTTAGATCAACACCTCACACCCTACACCAAGATAAATTCAGAATGGGTGAATGACTTGAATATAAGAGGGAAACCATAAATAAGTTAAGTGAACACAGAATAGTATACCTGTCAGATCTCTGGGAAAGGAAAGATTTTTAAACCAAGCAAGAGTTAGAGAAAATTACAAAATGTAAATTAAATGGTTTTGATTATATTAAACTAAAAAGCTTTTGTACAAACAAAAACAATGTAGTCAAAATCAGAAGGGAAAGAACAAATTGGGAAAAAAATCTTTATAACAAAAAACTCTGTCAGGGGTCTAATTACTCAAATATACAATGAGTTAAAGCAATTGTATAAAAAAAATCAAGCCATTCCCCAACTGATAAATGGGCAAGAGACATGAATAGGCAATTTTCAGGTAAAGAAATCAAAAGTATCAATAAGCACATGAGAAAGTGTTCTAAATCTCTAATAATTAGAGAAATGCAAATCAAAACAACTCTGAGGTATCACCTCACACCTAGCAGATTGGCTAAAATGAAAGAAGGAGAGAGTAATGAATGCTGGAGGGGATGTGGCAAAATTGGGACATTAATGCATTGCTGGTAGAGTTGTGAACTTTTCCAACCATTCTGGCTGGCAATTTGGAACTGTGCTCAAAGGGCTATAAAAGACTGCCTGCCCTTTGATCCAGCCATACCATTGCTGGGTTTGTACCCCAAAGAGATCATAGATAAACAGACTTGTATGAAAATATTTATAGCTGCGCTTTTTGTGGTGGCAAAAAACTGGAAAAGGAGGGTATGTTCTTCAATTGGGGAATGGCTGAACAAATTGTGGTATATGCTGGTGATGGAATACTATTGTGCTAAAAGGAATAATAAACTGGAGGAGTTCCAGGTGAACTGGAAAGACCTCCAGGAATTGATGCAGAGTGATAGGAGCAGAGCCAGAAGAACATTGTACACAGAGACTGATATACTGTGGTAAAATTGAATGTAATGGACTTCTGTACCAGCAGCAATGCAATGACCCAGGACAATTCTGAGGGATTTATGGTAAAGAACGCTACCCACATTCAGAGGAAGGACTGCAGGAGAGGAAACATATAAGAAAAACAAATGCATGAATGCATGGGCTGAGGAGGACATGATTGCGGATGTGGACTTGAAACTACCACACCAATGCAATTAAAAACAATTTGGAAATACGTTTTGATCAACGACACATGATAAAACCAGTTGAAATGTGTGTCGGCTATGGGGGGGGGGTGCGGGGGGTGAAGGGGGAAAGTAGGAGCATGAATCATGTAACCATGTGAAAAATGAATATTAATAAATGTTAAAAAAATAAAAAATAAAAAATAAAAAAAATAAAAAAATAAAAAAAGATTTAGGAGCTTCTGCATTAAAGGATCAGGGACTTGGAATATGATATTCTGGAGGGCAAAGGAGCTACAACCAAGAATACCTGTCTAGCAAAATTGTAAATAATCCTTTGGGGGAAAATGGATATTTAATGAAATTGAGGACTTTCAAGTATTCCTGATGAAAAGATCAGAACTAAGTAAAAAATATGACTTTCTAATGTGACTCAATTGAAGCATAAAAAGATAAATAGGAAAGAGAAATCATAAGAGATTCAATACAGTTAACTTGTTTACATGCTTACGTGGTAAGATGATACTTATAACTCGTAAGTACTAACATTATTAGGGCAGTTAGGAGTATATATAGACAGAGGGCAATGTCAGTTGAATATGATGGTATGATATCTGAAAAATAAAATGAAAGAATTTGTGATTTGCATTGGGAGAAGGGGTAAGGGAGAGGCAGAATAGGGTAAATTATCTCACATAAAGAAGTACAAAAAGTTTTTACAGTGGAAGAGAAGATGGGCAGGGGATGGTAGGAGATTCTTGAACCTCACTCTCATAAGAATTGGAACAAAGAAGGAATAACATACATATTCAATTATATGTCAAAATCTCTTTTGTCCTATAAGGAAGTATGAAGGGAAGGGAACTGGAGGAGTGGGTAGGGCTAACAGGAGGGTGGGCAGATTTGGGATCAGAAGCAAAATACTTTCAATGAGGGGCAAGGTAAAAGGAGAAAGAGAAGAATCAATAGGGGGAAATATGATGGTAGAAGAATAATAATCATTACTGTGAAAAAAATTTATATAAAGGTATATAAAATATATTAAGGTCTCTGATAAAGGCCTTGTTTCTTAAATCTATACAGGAGTGAGTCGAATTTTACAAATAAAAGCATTCAATAATGTTTACATGGTCAAAAGATACGAACAAGCAGTTTTAAAACAAAAAAGTCAGAGGTATCTATAGTCATGTGAAAACAACCTCTAAATCATTATTGATTAGAGAAATGCAAATTAAAATAACCCTGAGGTGCCAGTTCATACCTATTTCATCAGCTAAAATGACAGAAAGGGAAAATGACAAATGTTAGAGGGGATGTGAGAGAATTAGAACACTGATGCACTATTGGCAGTTATGAACTGATTTTACCATTTTTGAGAGCAATTTAGAAATATACCCAAATGGCTAAAAAACTCTACATAACTCTTTAACCCAACAATACCACTACTAGGTCTGTATCCTAAAGAAATAAAAAAAAGAAAAAGGAAAAGGACCATATGTATAAAAATATTTATAGCAACTCTTTTAGTTGGGTGTAAGAATTGGAAATTGAGAGGTGTTATAGGGAAATCAGAGGAAGGAGGAAGTGCCAAGGCAGAGACAGAATTCCAGAATTCTGGTGACAGTGACTCTGCTGTGACAGTTGAGTGCTGGACTTGCTCTGGAGGAAGAGATAGTGTATGTAGACTTCTTCTTCAAGCCTTTTACCTTCTAGGAAGTGGTTGAGTTTGGTTTAAACTCCACAAGTGGACTGTGTGAGTAAAACTTTTATTCCCCTCCTATTGGATCTATACCTGCTACTGCTATTATTCTACCGGACTCCTGCCAAACCCAGAGGAAAACTGTTTGTGAGATATCTCCCTTGTTGACCCAATGGACCTGTGTACCTTCCAGCTTTCTCTTTCTCTGATTACTAGCAAAGGGGAAGGGGTGGGGATTCTGGATAGGAGATAGTACAAGTAGCTGGGATCTGTAGGAAGAGATTTAGTGTAGTTAATATCTATTTAATCCTATTGGACTTTGGTGAGAGGAATTAGTTTTAAGGTCCAGTTAGATCATTCCACTCCCCTTTCCCTACCTGACCTGGATTAAAATAAAACCCTGATTTACAACATAGTGGTAACTTGTCAGTTTCTCCCTGGAAGCCTTCCCAAACCTAAGGACTTCTGATAACTGGTCCTAAGGACTATTTCATCTAAGTGTCTAGAAAACCACCTAATCTTAACCTTACCTACAATATTTATTTTTTATTTCAGAGGATACCCATCAATTGCTGAATAACTGAACAAATTGTAGTGTACAATTATGATGGAATATTATTGTGCTATAAGAAATGAAGAACAGGATGCTTTCAGAAAAATCTGGAAAATCCTATATTAATTGATGTAGAGTGAAGTGAGCAGAACTAAGAGAACATTGTACACAGTAACAGCAATATTGTAGGATGATCAGTTGTGAATTACTTAGCTATTTTTAGCAATACAATGATCCAAGACAATTCTGAAGGGTTTATGATGAAAAATACTATCCACCTTGAGAGAAAGAACTGATGGAGTCTGAAGGTAGACCAAAGCATACTTAAACACATACACACACACACACACACACACACACACACACTTCATTTTTCTTGCTTTTTCTTTGGTCTGTGTTTTCTTTTACAACATGCTAATATGGAAATATGTTTTGTATGACTGCACATGTATAACCAATATCAAATTGCTAACCTCAGAGGAGAGAAGGGAGGAAGCAAGAGAATTTGGAACTTATTTTTTAAAAGAATGTCAAAAATTGTTTTTACATATAATTGGAAAAAATAAAATATTAAAACAAAGTAAAGGTGGAGATGCATCTGTCCTTGGCCTGTGCAGCTTACCTATATTGAATTTCATCTCATTAAATTTTGCCCATGATTTTAGACTTCTAACACATCTTTGGATCTTGAGTTTGTTGGCTCACATCAAAGACAACCCTGCAAGCTTTGTGTTATCTTACATAGAATGATAATGCCATCTATGTCTTCCTCCAAGTACTTGATTAAAAAAAGTCTAGAATTCTATGGTTGGACTTAAAAAAAAAAAAACACCTTCCCTTTTGCATGGCCAGTTCTACTCTATAAAGAGAGTTCTTTTCCTCAGTGAATTTTTGTATCTTTTTTTCCATATGACCAATGCTGCCTTTTAAGTTCTTCTCTTCAATGAATTTTTGTGTATCTTTTTTGATTTGGTTAATTCTGCTTTTTAATTCAGAGGATTTTTGTGCCTCTTTTACCAACTAGCCTATTCTGTTTTTTAAATATGTTTTAAATATATTTTCTTCAATATTTTTGTTTTCTTTAGCTACTGATTCTTTTTTCATGATTTTCCTGTATCACTCTAATTTCTTTTCTCACTTTTTCTTCTTATTTGATTTTTAAAATCCTTTTTGAGCTCCTCCATTAATTCTTTTTGGACTTGAGAGCAATTAGTATTTTTTTTTGGAAGTTTTGGATGCAGCAGTATTGACTATGTTGTTTTCTTCTAAGTTTGTGTTTTAGTCTTCCCTGTAACCAAAATACTATGTTGAGTGTCTTTTTTTTTGTTGTTTGCATATTTTCCAACCATTTTCTTTTCTTTTAACTGAGTTTTTTTTTTTTTAACACAGCTGCCTTCAGAGATAGCTCTAGGCATATATAAGTTTTCAATTCTTCCAAAATGTTAGTATGATCTAAAGAGAGGTATGTTTATTACTCTCTTGGTCTGTGCTCTGGTCTGTGAGCAAGCACAAGCATTCTCTTCTACTTTGAAAGTGTGACCAGTACTAGTATTCCTTCTTACCCTGAGACTGCAACCCAGGACTGCAACCTGGATCTGTGTATGGGCAAGATGATGAGTCTTGAACCCAGAGCCAGCAAAGAGACTGCTGCAATCTCCTTCACAGTTATCTGATACTTATCCTCCCTTCCCCGGCCTTCTTCTCTTTGACTGAGAGTTCTGGAAGAATTTGTTGCTGATTCAACTGCCTTCAAGGCCTGTTCCCCTGGTGGAACTTGTCTTGGCATATTGCATTAGGCTATATTTCCAACCTGGTGTGGTAGAAGTTGTTTTGGGATGAAAAATTATTTCACCCCTTCTTTTCACGGGTCATATACTGCTCCAGATTTCATTCTGAGGCTTTATGTCAATGATTCCCAAAGTGGGCACCACCGCCCCCTGGTGGGTGCTGCAGCGATCCAGGGATGTGGTGATGGCCACATGTGCATTTATCTTTCCTATTAATTGCTATTAAAATAAAAAAAATTAATTTCCAGGGGACTAAGTAATATTTTTTCTGGAAAGGGGGCAGCAGGCCAAAAAAGTTTGGGAACCACTGCTTTATATCATAGTTGTTGCAAAGATAATTTGATAGAGATCAGGTGAGTTTGTGTAGTTTCTCCTTCATCTTGACCCACTGTCCTACTGGTCATTTTGTTCTCTCAAGCTAACTTTGTGTATTCATAGTTGAACAAACTTAAGGGAAATGGCTACATAGTTTTAATAGCAACTTCTATTAGCATAATAATGTGGTTAGGCAATCAAAAATAAGGTTTACAAATGTCAGCAATAGTAGTTGCTATTATGAGGGAATATATATTAGGCCAGAGGAGAAATAGGAAGTGAGTGGTTAGAAAGATAAATGAAGTTTTCTTACTCTAAGGATCCAGGAGGAAGGAAAGTTCTACAGACTGACTTTAGTCATCTTACCGACCATACTTCTATAATTTTTGCCCACTTTATCCTCAGTTTCTTGGCTCTGGTCCCATATGGACACCTCCTTTGCTCCTGTCTCAGTCCCAGTCTCCATTCTTCTCTATTTGTGTCCAGCATATGAATGATAACCACTGGCCATTTGTCTCCTTCATGGTCAGATAATTCAAAGTGGAGTCCTGGGGGATTCTCTGTCCCAACTATCGGCAAATAATTGGTACTACTTTTCTATGTGATTTGTCCACATGACTTTCTTAGTGGAAGTTTCTTTAAGGTCAAAAGCCATGAGAACGTATGCAGCCAAATTTAGAACCAATCAAGTCTCCATGATGATAACTCCATAGAAGGGGCAGTCTGAACCCAAATTTTAGGTATAGAGGAGAAACTTCTTGACAATTAGAGCTGTATAGAAGTAGAAGAGGGTGATAAAGGGTCATAGCGTCTGCTTCATCGGACATCTTCAAGCAAAAACTAGATGACTACTTGGTGATTTTTCTTCACTCTGGGGTTACTTTTAAATTAGTTGCCTTTCTTTATTAAATTAAAACAATAGGTCCATCAGTCTTCAGGAAAAAGTTCTATTTTTCATTAAACTTTTATATAATTTAATTGTTGTTTTTCTATAAAACATTCTAAAGTGTGGTGCCACAAAACTCACTAAAATATTTCTGGATATCTTGCTGAGTGAAAATAATGAATCCTCAAATTCTTTAATGATTAATCTCTAATTTCCTTTATCTCCAAACCTCCAAAACCTACTAAGATGTTTGTAGCAATTTGACATCTGACTTTATTTCTATAATTCCAATATGACCAAAGCTGAAATGACAGAAAAATTTTATTTTTCAGGGTTTGTTTTTTGCCCTAATTTCCCACTGAAAGTCTAAAGTGGGAGTTAATCCTTTTTATTAGGACAGGTACTTTCAAGTATGAAACTTCATTAATCTTCCCCCACATTCTAAATTCTTTGACTTCAGCTTTTTAGCAGTTTTTTTTTTTTCTGGCTCACTGCATTCTCCTTTTTAGAAATATTTCAGGATAGCAGAAATCTGCAAACAACACTAAACAAGGCACAAAATTTCCTGCATTTTACAGACACGAAAACACAGACAAAATGATAAGATAAACATAGGCTTACTAATTTTATTTTTCTTTAATTTGCAATCATGAAAAGACCTAAATTAGCCCCAAATTTGCCAGTTAAATCTCTTGCACATTTATGTCAGGTGTCAAATTCAATAGCACACTCTTTAGTCATTTCTGTAATTATAGAGAGCATCTCTTTGTCCCATATTCTAAAAAGTTTATACAAGGGAGAACCCTCAGATTTTAAAACTATTGCTATAATCCATCCTCCGTCATGATTCCAGGGGAAAAATATCTAAAACCCCAAATAATAATAAAGCCTTCCATTCCCTGAAGCAAATTTAATCTGACCTTAAATTCCTTAATCCTTTCGGCAAAGCTAAACTTCAACTTTCCAAGAAAACTCAAATCAAACCTAAACTTCCTCAGCCTGTAGAGTGGGCCCAAATTTAATCTTAGCTGGACTTTGTCAGATTTCTTCCATCTTTGTGGTGAATACCTTTTAAGAACATACATCATATTTTATTCTTGCAAAAGTTACCCTTGAGCCAAATCAGTGATAACTCTCATGCCAATAATGTCTTCCCTTGTCTTTCATAATGTAGTGAATTTCATTCACTGTGAAATTATTTGATATTCACCATGCTCAATGCCTACCATTTTAAAAAGTAAACTATTCATGATGTATATGAATGAGGTTTCTGTATAATTACCATATTTTTGGCCTCTCTCATTTTTCTTCTCTTGAATCATGCACTACCATATTATTCTCACCGTCTTCACTTTTTTCCAACTTTACCGTAAAGTCAGCCAACATGAGAAAGCGTATTTGATTTATAAGGTTTTATCAAGTTCATAATAGAATTTTTCTACTACTTTATTCACAGAAACTGATGTTGATGCAAATATCTTCATGGCTGTTGTTTTGTAAATACTTATTATAGTACTAAAATACAATATGACCATGTGGCCTACAAAAAATAAATTCACATAGAGTTCAAATGAACACCTGGAGCAGCACTTGTCATTCTCAACCTCTCTCCCCTTCCCCCCACCCCCCCAAAAAAAACAAACAAAGAAAAACCAAACCTGGAGGTAGCAGTGATGATCTCAGAAAAGGTAACAATAAAAATAGACAGTTAAAAGACATGAGCAAGAAAAGTAAATTTTTCTTGAGGGCTCCAGAAAAAAAGAAATAAATATTAACACTTTACACACATATAAACATGCACACATACACAATGCCATAGCTTCTAAGAACTTGAAGGAAAAACTAGTTAAATTACAGAGAGATAGGCAGCAAAGCTATAAAAGTTTGGGATTTGACTATATCTCTTTAAGATCTAGAGAATCTAATAAAATAAACAAATAAATAAATTCAAGAACTTCAGAGAATCTTGTAACAGTTATATGGTAGATCTCTGGTGGTTAATGAATGGGAATAGAAATAAATATTCACATTTTTCAGATATTTCTTTTAACTAAACAAAAACTGAACAAGATGTAGGTCATTAAAACCTTATTAACCAATCCAGAAAAGCAATCATATTAAGCACATCCTTTATCGACCACACAGTGATAAAAAATATAATCAATAAAGGATATTTGAAAAAAGGATTCAATTTTAATCAGGGACTAATTTAATTCTAAAGAACTAGTGGGTCAATGAACAAATCATAGAACAAACAGACCATTTCATTAATAAGGACAGTGAGGAAACATTCAATCCATCAAATATTTATCAAGTCATATGATATTCTAATGCAGGGATGGGCAAACTTTTTAAAGAGGGGGCCAAAGGAAAGGAAATGTTCATCTGTCGGTCTGTTTCTAAGGCAACTCTTTCTAAGTTTCATTGTATGGTAGCCTACTCATTGTATTCATCAGATTAGGAATAATGTCACATGGAAGCTGGATAGAAAATTTGAGGAGGCTGCATCTGGCCCAAGGGTGGTATTTTGCCCATCACGGGTCTAATATATAAGAAGTGAAGATGCTAATATAATTAATATAGCAGTCCCTATTTTCAGAGAGCTTATACTGTAATGGTTAAAAGTTATAACTTGAAAAACTTTAATCATTAAATAATGAAAGAACAATTGATGAATTGGGAATATAACTCAAAATTCTGAATTTAAAGAAGAGAGAAACAAAATTGAAAATAAAAACAACCAAATGATTATATCTTCAAAAGATTAAATCTAAACCAATCTGATAGAAGAAAACTAAATTGTGATTATTAAAATGTCAAAAGAAGTGAAGAGGAAATAGAGGAAATTATTAGAAACCATTTTCCTAGTCAAATGGCATGTTACACTTAATTATTTAAGGAAATGGAAGAATACTTTAAAATATATATAAAAGTATAAAATACCCATATTAACAGAACAAGAAATAATCAATTTAAATAACCCAGTCTCAGAATGTGAAGTTGGACAAGCCATAAAGGAATTCCCAAAGGAAAAAAAAAACACCCTTAGCATTAAATAGATTTACAAGTCAATTCTCTCTAGCATTCAAAGAACAATTAACTTTTACTAGATAAATTGTTTCTTAAAAGAAAGGGAAGGGGGAAGTATTCTTACCAAATTCTTCCTATGGGACAAAAGGGTTCTGAAATGATCTACATTTGTAAAAGATGAAAACAGAAAAAGGAAACTACAGTTCAATATTTCCAATCAATATTAAGTAAATATATTGAATAAAATATTAGGAAAAAAGCTACAAGAAGTTATTAAACAGATTTTATACTATCATCAGATTAGGCTATACCAGAAATGTAGCTTTTCTTGAATACTGCTAAAACTACAAGCTAGAAAATCACATTAATAGGAAACAAATGAAAATCACACAGATGCAGATATCTCATACATAATCAGATGTTGAAAAAAGCTCCTGACAAAGTAAATCACTTTATGTTACAACCATTAAAAATCATAGAAACAGGGGGCAGCTGGGTAGCTCAGTGGATTGAGAGCCAGGCCTAGAGATGGGAGGTCCTAGGTTCAAATCTGACCTCAGACACTTCCCAGCTGTGTGACCCTGGGAAAGTCACTTGACCCCCATTGCCCACCCTAACCACTCTTCTGCCTTGGAGCCAACACACAGTATTGACTCCAAGACGGAAGGTAAGGGTTTTTTAAAAAAAAATCATAGAAACAAATGAACCTTTCTTTATTATGGTAAATACCAAAGGCTAAAATCCAGAGTTAATATTCAAGACCATTCATATAAGTTAAGGAATAGAGTAAATTTTCTTGACCACTATTTGATACAGTTCTATAAATCTAGTCATAGCAAAAAAAAAAAAAAAAAAAAAAAAAAAGAAAGAAAGAAATTTAATGAATCAGCTTAATCTAAGGAAAAAATAAAATTACTTTTTCACAAATGACATGATGCTTTACTGCAATAACCTGAGAGGAATATCTAAGAATTAAATGAATTTCTGTAAAGTAGTAATATATAAAATAAAGTTTAAAAAATGATCAGCCTTTCTACATATTAATACCAAAACTTAACATGGATAGAAAAAAATTCAGTTCAGAATAGTGATAGAATATATAAAATATATTAGACCAGCCACCAGGATATGTTGGAATTACATAAATATAACTACAAATCACTCTATAGAAATACAGACCTAAATAATTGGGAAAATATCAATTTCTAATTTTTAGGTATAATAAAAAGAAAATGTTAGCTTAAATTAACAAACAAGTTTGGTATCAGAAGGATCAAATTACTGAAGTTACTGAAGTTAGAACTAGAGCGCAAAATTCATTTTGAGGCCAAGATTCTCCATGGAAATGAAAACAACATGGAAAGGAAGAGAAGCAAACCAAGGGCGTGCAGGATCCAATATGAAGTGGTTAGCCAACTACTAGTTAAAATTTCAGTGTAAGCATTCACATGTCAAAAACAGGAGAATAATGCAAATCAGGGTTTGGTTTATTATTGTGTTATTTGTCTAGAGCAGTGATTCCCAAAGTGGGCGCTACGGCCCCCTGGTGGGTGCTGCAGTGATCCAGGAGAGCGGTGATGGCCACAGGTACATTTATCTTTCCTATTAATGCTATTAAAATTAAAAAAAATTAGTTTCCAGGGGCACTAAGTAATATTTTTTCTGGAAAGGGGGTGATAGGCCAAAAAAGTTTGGGAACCACTGGTCTAGACTAAAGAAAGTGATGGAGAAGATGTTAATGATGCAGATTAAACTTAAAAGTGTGTCCTACATAAAGTGCCTCCACTCCCGCACTCCCACCAAAGTGGGTTGTTAAATATTTACCAGTACTCTACCTAGGCTAGCAGTACCAGATTGCAAACTATTCTAATAATCACCTAATTTATTTGAGACTGGTTTAAAAAAATAGGATAATTGATTAATAGAACAGATCAGCTACAAAGTACCCAGAAGGAATTGAATACAGTAGCATACAATGGGCTCAAATCTCATCTTTGCCACTTTCTGTCCATGTGCCTTTTAACCTTTCAATTTCCCCATCTGAAAATGAGGGATTTGGACCAAATCGGAGATGTCAAATATGGTTGAACAAGATTAAAATGTAATTGGGAAATATTTAACAAAATAAAAAATTAAAACAATAATAGAATATAGCTAATGCTAATGTATAGCACATTTTCTAAGCCAATATTCAGCCCATAGGGATCCTTGTATATGGTTTGGTGGCTCCATTTTGATTTGAGCTTGATAGCATTGCACTAGATGATCTCTAAGTCGTCTTCTTGTTTTAAATGGAACTAAGTAAACTTTCCAAGCAAATTTCTCAGTGATGTGTGTATCTTATAGCTTTCTGCATAGATATATCTCCCAGTTTACTTTTACTTCCCTAGCACAAAATCCATGTCTTATCTAGATGTTGTCTTCCCTTATCAGAGAACTTAGATGGATCTTAATAAATGATTATGGATTGACTGACTGATGTATACATACAATTTTAAATTAGTAAGTACTTGATTATAGTCAAATTAAAACATGATTTTTAAGGAGTTCATGCTTTTGTGAGTTTTCAAATGAAATCTGAGCAGTTTATATTTATTATCTTAAACATTTATCGAAGAGTATTTTACCTGATTAGCCAGAAAAAAACAAGGGGATGAAGAAAAGTTAATACCCACACTATGTTATGCAACTGGGTAGTCAGTCTAAAGTAAGCTTCTACTAGTATGTTTGTGTGCATTTATATATATATATATACACACACATACACACAAATCTCTGTGGCAATGGCACATACACACATTCACACACACACACACACACACACACACACACACTCACACATGCTCATACACATACACTCACACATCTTGAACAGCCCCTGAAAATGATTAGTGAGTTGGGCTTAGAATCGAAAAGTAAAAAAGGGAGCCCAATGACTTATGGGAAATTGTAAGTTCCTTTAATGTCCCTAGGCATCTTCTTACAACAACGTCTGGTCTTTTTAATAGCAGTTTTCTTTCAATGTCGTCATGTGTCTCAAATCATGGCACTTTTATGAAATGAAATAGGAAATCACCTAGAGGGTAAAGGATGGTGGGGGTGAGGAGACTATACATTGCAAGCAAGGAATCATGTAGGAGAAAGGAAGTAAAAGATGCCATCAAAGAAAAGTATAAGAAAAAAGATGAGCTAGTCACATGGTTATCCTGTATATTCCTTTTTATGTCAAGAAGAAGTGAGGAAATCCCCCCTGGGAAACATTTGGGAGGATATGGATAAGAGTTTCATGAGACCATTGGCAGCCATGGATGGGTTGTGAGCTACCCCATTGGAAGGAATGTCTGCACTGTTGAGATTATAGGTCCATGGAAGTAAAGTAACTTAATGATGCCAGAATTCTAGAAACATCTTGTCCTTAAATATTCAGAGAAGCTACATGCACAAACAACGTGTTTGTTTCTTTTGAGTCTGGAATTAGAGGTTTCCAAAGGTATTCCAAAACCATATGGGAGGCATAATTCCTATTTGATTGGATCATGTCAGTCTGTGGGTCAGTACTTTCAGAATCTGTCAGTTTTTCTCCTCTCCAGCAGATGGAACTAGTGCACCAAATAATGAAGCAATACCTGGATTATAAAATACTGTGAAGAGAAATAAATCAACCAATGAACCCCAAACACCACAAATTTATTTGGGTCCAGGCAGATATTAGAAAAGAATACTGATAACCCCAGTTGTAGGAATCATCCAAATGAATGAGGAAAAAAGTTGAACCTTTAAATAAGAGTAGGGGCCAGATCAATAATTTCATTAGTAGAGGGGACTTTGGGATCTTCCTTGCAATTTACAGTTTTAGAGAGACAGCTGGAGAAGTGAGAGATGAAGTGGCTTGTCTAGGTCACACATAGAGTCAGGATGTGTCACAGGCAACATTTGAACCAAAGTCTTCCTGGCTCTGAGGCCAGATCTCTTACTGTAACATTTTGCTGTCTTTTAAATAAGTGAGCGCATTTACTAAACTTTTAAAATTCCTTGTAGTTTCCCCAGAAGAGTGAATATCTGATAGCCAGAAACATATGAAGAAAAATGTAGCCTTATTTAAACGGGAAAGCATCCAAGAACAAACAGCAAGCATTCCAAGAAGGAAAAATTCTTGGTCATTTATGGCTGGCAAAAAACCCCCCAAACAACTCAAAACACTACAAGAATCAGGACAAGAAACAAAGATGTTCCATTGCTCCACTCTACGAAATGGTTCCTTGTCAAAATCACTTTGTCTGTTTCCTGCTGGGATACCCTTGCACCCAGCCTCAGCCAAGAGAGAGCCCATTGGCTAAAGAGAGAGAAGAATAAGGAGGAGAAAATGAGAGTTATGAAATCTGATACAAGATAATGAATTCTGCTCAAAGTGTTCTTGGCATGGGTAGCCTTGATTCATAATCATCATAACATCCTTCTTCCTGGACCCTGTTGTCTTCTTTTCCCCAATGGAACGATCAACAGTTTTTGGACTTCAAGTGAGCAACTGTTTCCCCTCTACCCCACCCCCAGTACTTGAAAGGAATCTGGTTTTCTTTGAATTTGTTCCCCCCTCCCATAGTCTGCCACCTTTATTTTGTGTTATATGAAACTAGGTCTGCCTCAATATTGAACTATTTCTAAATTCTCTGAGAAACATGACATGATACCCATTTCTTTGGACTCCCTTTATTAAACCCAGAGGGAATAGGCTGTTGGGAACGAGCTGTTCAAGGAAAAGGAAGCAACCAGTCCCAAGACAGTTGGACTCTGGATTGTACTGGGAATAATTAGCAAATTTCAGCCTCAGGTTAAACGGATCAAATGAAGGTTAGGAGGAAATTGTTTGAAAAAATATTTTCTAAAGTGCATTCCCTTTTCAAAAAGCACACTGCAAATTGAATGACTGTTTTCTTTTCCAGTCTTTTCAGTTATATTTGGGTTTTTTTTGGCAAAGATACTGGAGTGGTTTGCCATTTCCTTCTTTAGTTTATTTTACAGATGAGGAAACAGAGGCAAATAGGGTTTAAACGACTTGCCCAGGATCACACAGCTAGTAAGATGAGTCTTTCGAACTTCTAGAAGTTCTAGAAGTTCTAGAAGAAGCTAGAACAGAGGGCTTCATGACTCCAAAGCTATTTCTCTATTATTCTTGTCTCTGAGAAAACTCAGATAATTGTAGGATTAAACAGATTAAACTGAGCACTCCAACTCCTCTGCCATCTAGTTGTCCCTGAATGAAGGTTAATTTATTAATTTTTTAAAACTCTTAACTTCCATCTTAAAATCAATATTGCATTTTGGTTCCAAGGCAGAAGAGTATTAAGGGCTAGGCAATGGGGGTTAAGTGACTTGCCCAGGGTCTCATAGCTAGAAAGTATCTGAGACCAGAATTGAATCCAGGTTAATCTGCCTTGAGCCCTAGCTCTCAATCCACTGAACCACCTAGCTGCTTCCACTTATTAGTCTTTTAAATGACTTTTTATTAATATCTTTTGTTTTTATAAGCCCTCCATTTTTCAATATATCCTTTACTCCTCTCACTCCTAAATTACCATCCCTTATGATAAATAATAATAAAGGATGGAGAAAGCCATTCAACATGATCAGTTTGAAAGCTGGAAGAGACCTTTGAGATAATAACCCAATGTTTCCACTTTACAGATAAGGAAACTGAACCCATCCAGGGAATGTTTATTTCCCCCAAGATCTCACTACTAGCTAGCTGGGTGCCTGGAAGTGTGGGATGGGGGGAGGAGATTCAAAATTTTATCCACTAACTGAAAAATCCAGCTTCTTTTCAACTTACCATACTGACAGGTGTACAGATCTTACTTGTTATATCATATTTTTGAGAAAATGGCATTTGGGGGTACTTTTGGTGAGTTCCAGACCTTTAATTTCCATGGCATAAGGAACCTCCTCCCAGCTCCCCCTCAGAGAGGAAGTTGCTTTGTTGAATCTAGATCAGCAAATCCTTGGAAACTCATAATCTAGGAGAGTTACTGGGGACATAGAGAGGGTAAGTGACTTAACTAGGGTCACATAGGCAATATGTATCAGAGGAGGGGCTAGAGCAGAGGGCTTCTCGACTCCAAAGCTATTTCTCTATTATCCTTGTCCTGAGAAAACTCAGATAATTGTAGGATTAACCAGATTACAATGTAAGATTTGTGACGAAAAATAAAACATTATCTGAAATGCCACAAACTTAGTACTTATGCAGTAGCTCAAAAGAACTGTGAGATGAGCAGATTTAGAGACGTCATCATCCGAAATGTTCCTACGAACTATTTGTGCCCAATGTATGGTAGAGCCTTCCAAATTCATATTGGTTGACACACTGCACCTTGACCTCATCACAATGATGCCATTTTGGCCCTCTTTGGGTATGAAGGGCAACAAATCAACCAAATTCAACCAAAAAAAAGAAGTCTAATATGTTTTCCAAATTGTGGCCTTTGTTCTATTCATGATTAAATGGCACCATTTTCCTATCTCTGGCTCTTCATATATTTTATGTATTCTTAAATACAGGATCACAGGATTTGAGATGAAAAAAAGGTCCTTGGAGACCTTGCCTTCTAATCCATTCATTTTTTCAGAGGAACTCTTCTCAGAATCTTCCAACCCCCTTCTTTCTTTTCTTTTTTTTTTTTTTTTGTACTCTATCTACCTATACATCCAATAGATAGTAGTACCTCCTTTTAATATAACACTATTAATGCCATTAAAGCTATTAATAAAGGGGCACCTCAGTGGAATAGTGAATAGAGTTCTGGTCTTTTCCAGAAAGATTTGGATTCAAATTGAGCCTCAGACACTTACTAGCTGTGTGGCCAAGAGCAAGTTTAACTTAACCTCTGTTTGCCTTGGTTTCTTCAAGTAATAAATCAGGATAATAGTGCTTAGCACATTGAATGGCACATAGAAGGTGCTACCCAAATGCTGAGTTTCTTCTTTCCTAATCCTGCTTCAAGATAGGATATCTGGGAAAATCAACACTTCCCTTTAGGTCTAATATTTTTGAATAGAGGTAGAAGAGATAAGACATTTGGCTTGTAGGAAATTCGATACAGCCTAACTCCTTTTTTCCACCTCCTATTCCAGTTTGCTTGCTTTCATGTGTAGAAGGTCTGTCTGAATATTTCATGAGCGTGACATATTACTAGTGGCTAAAAGACAAGCTTTCAGAATAGGGAGAAAAAGAACAAAACAACAAATTGGAGAGAAAGTCAGAGTTGGAAGCCCCAAAGAGAGAAGGCTAGAAAAGGTAACCATGAGGTGGGCTCGCTCCTTTCCATGGTGAACTCATCTGAGTTCCTTATTTGGAATCCTCATGCTTCTTTTAACCTACTGGGCTGTACTCCATCAATCTGAACCAGAGCCCCACAGACCAATACTGCTGTGTAGGGGCATCAGAAACAAAGAATGACCTTAGGGTTCTAGATTCATGGTCACCAGTGGTTTTTGCCCAGTTGGCATCAGAAGCAAAGAATGACCTTAGGGTTCTAGATTCATGGTCACCAGTGGTTTTTACCCAGTTTGGATGAGAATAAAGGGGGACCAGAAGGTGTAAGGACTGGGTCCTACTCCCACTTGCTATGGGGGGATGAGTATTTGTGTGCATATATGTGGATGTTTATCAGGAAGGACACTGGATGGTTCCCTGCACAATTCAGATTTCCCATTGCTACTGCTGGAGATGTCTTATCCAATAACCCAAAGTGAATTTCTTGCCATATAATACTCTTGCTATGGTTGGAACTCGGGCCTGCCTTTCTAGAACCCCCATGTCTCCTGGGAAAAGGCATGCTTGAATCCCTGGAACTTTCTTCCTAGATTTAAGCCTTCCTTTTCTACTTTGACTCAAATCAAATGAATGCCTTTGGCTGGGAAGGAATATCACCTCTGGTTAGCTATTGCGGTCAATGAAACATTCGCAGGGAATGAACGTTTGTGAGTAGATGCTGCCCCAAACATGCCTTTAACTTAGAGGAGCTTTGAGGGGTGGGAGAGGAAGCGACATGAGAACAACACATGGTAATCTGGATGGAGGTGGGATTTAAGATTCGTCTGCACCAGCAAAAAGGGGCTTCTGTCTTTAATTCTACTGGCTATATGGGGGGACCCTCAGAAAGAAACATAGATAGTGACAGTGGAAATAGTAATCATCCCCCAGGAGACCTGTGCAATTTTTAATGTGTGAATTCTTTTATTAAATTGTTGTCTAATAGTCAAATTGACTAATAATCAAAGCTGACAGTAAATTATCGATTTCTTTTTTTATTACTGAGGTGACTAGGTGGCACTGTGGAAAGACCGCTAGACTTGGAGTCAGGAAGACCTGAATTCAAATCCAGTTCCAGATACTTGCTGGTGTGAACCTAGACAAGTGCCTTGACCTGTCTGCCTCAGTTTCCTTCATTGTAAAATTAGGAAAATAATAGCACAAAATGAAAGCCAAGGGTCGTTATGAGGATCAAATGAGACAATATTTGTGAAATGCTTAGAACAGTGCTCAACACAGAGTAGGCACTTCATAAGTGCTTAGTCTCTTCCTCCTTGGGTTGTGTGTGTGCGTAAGACTGAAAAACACCCAGCCTCCCACACTGCCTTCTAATTTTTATAGCAAAGACAATTAAGAAAACCTATTTTTAAAAAAAATCTCTGATACGTTAAGAAGACTAGACAGACCTTTCAGATTTTACTAATAAAATGTGAGAATGAAAATTATTTTTACCCAGGTCTCTCCAGTGCAAAAGTAGAGCAGCATCCCATTACCTGTTTCTCAATGAAAAAAAAAAAACGCATTTCCCCCCTTCCCCCCCCCCACTCCACAAAAATCGAAAAGAAATACTCCAAAGCATCTCTGGCGAGGGGGGTGGGGGTGGGGGGGATGGCTTTAGTCATTTGCAAGAGCTGCAGGAACACTGCAAGTTGTCGTCCCCGAGCCCGGCCGGTGAAAGCCCGCTATTTCACAGTCTCCCATTTCTGGGGAGCTCAGGGGTAGCCAACAAAATTTGTTCACTGGGCAAGACACATATTTGTGGGGCTGAATGCACCCTGCTCAGTTTCACAAACCATTTGTGTGACAATGGGAGAGCCCGGAATGCCGCAGCCCCGGGGGACCTCGGGAGCACGCATTTGCATCTCAATGCGCCCAGTGCCCTTTGGGCTGGCTCCTGCTTCCTGACAATGCTGTTGTCTGAGCGCTGCCGAGAATAAAACCCATAAAAGTTGGGACTCACTTTTCAATGCCCTCCGGCTCTTTTGTGTGTGCTCCCTTTGGAAAACTGTGGACCGGGTCACGGGCTCCCAGTCTCCACAGTTGTCTTCTCTTTGAGAGGGGCTGTTTGAACCTGCTTAGAACCCCAGCTGACAGACACCCAAACACCGCTTGCTGTGTGGGAAGGCAGCTGCTAGGGAACCCAGGAAAAGTGGACTTAGAGGAAAGGACGGAGCCTTTTCATTTAAAAAAAAAAAAAAAGAGTGAAACAATAGCCTTAACAAAATTAAAAAAAAAAAATAAAAAAGCATTAACCCTTTTGCCTGGGTAATGATCACAGAACCGGAGATGGTGCCAGTTAGTAAAACGTCAGCATTGGAATGAAATGGGAATACCCATGGTATTCTCTTTTCCAAACTCCATTCTTGAATGCCCAATTTAAATGCAACTTCTTCCAGGAAGCCTTCCGTGATTGCTTACACAGCCGGTTTCTTAAACCTTTCCTAAGAACTGCTTATCATGTTGTTCTGAATCATAGTTCATTTATGAAGTCCCTCCCATGTGCCAAAGACAAATACGGGAGCTGCTCTTGCCTTCCAAGCATTTGAGTTCCGTTGTACCGGTGTGGGAGAGGGCACGGTGGAGGCTGAGACGGCAGGGATATAAAATGTCTGAAAAAGAAAACCACATACTTTTGGGGTGGTGGGGACGCGGGACAATAGGAGCACCCGGAGGTGGGGAGAGCACTTCCTGTGTTCACTTGTATTTGCCCGGAATAGAGACCCACCAGAGAGGTTAGCCTCCTCGGAGGCCCTCACTCCTTTAGCCTGGTGCTTGGGACTTCTGAGCTCAGCCAGCAGCTTTTCCCGGGCTTGTCTTCTCCTCTCCCATGACCCCGGGGGCTCCCTGGCGCTGGGGCGGGGTCTTAGAGGCTTCCCCTCTGCCGCACTGGCACAGCCCGGGACTTGGATTAAGGTGGGAATTTCAGTGCTCATTCCTGAAACCATCCAACTGTTAGCGCTGGAGAGGAAGTTGTACAGCGTCTGCCAGAGACAAACTTTTAAAAGAGGGGCCAAAGGAAAGGAAATGCTCCAATGTCAGTCTGTTTCTAAGGCGACTCTTTCCAAGTTTCATTGTGTTGTATCCTACTCATTGTATTCGTCAGATTAGGAATAATGTTGTATGGCTGGATAGAACATTTCAGGGGAGTGCATCTGGCCAAGGGATGGTAGTTTGCCCATCACTGACCTAGACTGCCATTTTCCATTCATCATTGATGCACAAAATGATCATTTATCAAAGGTCTGCCGGAATTCTGGTCCGGACCTGTGATTTCATTCCTCCTGAGGAAATTCCTGTTACCAATACAGATCACAGAGTTGTTCTCAGTGCTGTGGTACTAGGCGAAGTGACTTGCTAGGAATCTCACAGCCAGTTTGTGTTGGAGACAGGCCTTGCACCCAGGTCCTCTTCAAATACTGGGGATTGGGGCAGCTAGGTAACACCATAGATAGAGTGAAAGGCCTGGAGTTGGGAGGACCTGGGTTCAAATCTGACCTTGGACACTTCCTTGCTGTGTGACCCTGGGCAAGTCACTGCCTATTAGCTGCCTATCCTTATGGCTATTCTGTTTTAGGATTGATAGTAAGACAGAAGATTTAAGAGTTAACAAAAAATACTGGGGATAAAAGACAAGAAAGAGTCTCTCCTCAAGGAGTTTATATTCTATTGGAGGGATACAATAATTAAAAATAACACTCATACTAGTTAGCATTTTATAGTGACATATGGATATACAGGGACAATCAGAATTCATATACAAAGTGTCTCAAAAGTCTTAGTGTAATTGGAAACTTTTCCAAGCTATAAACTAACTGTCTGAAGACTTGGGACACTCTGGGTAAAGGGCTTTGCTTATGTTGCTATGAAAAGCACTTTACAAATATTCAGCCATCTGATTCTTAACAGTAAGCAATAGGTAGGTGTTATTGTTATCATCCCCATTTTACAGATGAGAAAACTGGGATCCAGAGAAGTTCAGTCATGTGTCTCCAGTCACACAGGTGACCCTCGGTGTCTGAGACTGGAATGGAATTGGGGTCTTCTTGGTTCCAAATTCTATACATTTTGTCACTTAGCAAGCAGCCAGGATGAGTAAGCAGATGAGTTAATAACTGACTAGTTGAAAAGAGAGAGAGCACTGGGAATTGAGGGGATGAAGAAAGGCTTCCCTTGATGTCCCAGGAGCAGATCAGCCTTGAAGGAAGCCACGTAGTCAACTATGAGTTGCAGGCAAAGAGGATATGGTCTTCCAGCGATAGAAGAAAGGACCAGAGTTTTGGAGAAACTTTAACTGTCTTGATATATAGGACTTACAGCTACAAGGGACCTTCCAGATTGCTAGCTCCAGTCCTCTCCTAATACAGAGGAGAAATAAGAGAAGACTAGGGCATTTGGTGGGAGGGCTTTCCTAGCCCTTTTCAGGACTGCCCTGCCATCTTTTTTTTTTTTTTTTTTTTTTTTTTAACCCTTACCTTCCTTTTTGGAGTCAATACTGTGTATTGGTTCCAAGGCAGAAGAGTGGTAAGGGCTAGGCAACGGGGGTCAAGTGACTTGCCCAGAGTCACATAGCTAGATTTGAACCTAGGACCTCCCATCTCTAGGCCTAGCTCTCAATCCACTGAGCCACCCAGCTGCTCTCTCCTTCCATCTTTAGTGTCAACTTTTCATCCCACTGTCACATGTGATTCCAAGAAGCTGGAGCATAGCCAGTGGTCATTCCCCCAGTAAAACCAGGTTGAGGCCTCAAATCTTTGGTGAGTTGGGGGGATGTCTACCTCCAAATGCAGACTTTCCCCAGCAGAATGGGCTAACAAGAACAATTTGTTCTAAGAGTCATGAAGGCATTTCAAGGGGATGCTGTGGAGTGCCTAGAGCTTGGTCAGACATCAAAGACACCAAGGTGTGCTGCATCCATCTCCAGTCATCTTGGCTTTTTTCTTGCCATTGGACTTTGATGTCTCTGGAAGAGAGAGTGAGGCTGCCAACGTTGAGCAGCTCCGCCTCACTTCAATCCAATTCACCTGAAAGTTAGGCTATCCTCCTGTGATGTCACTGATACTCCTTGAAATGAAGGATGAACAACAATCAGAGAGGATACTGACAGCTAGAGAGGGGAAGGAACTTAGCCCTACTTACACAAGTTACAAGTGGAAAGAGTACTAGATTTGGAGTCCAACGACTTGAATTAAAATCATGACCTTGAGTTGTTTTCTCCTCCTGCTAGGACCTCAGTTTCCTTATCTGGAAATGAGGGAGTTAGGCTGGCTGGCCTTTGAAGTCCCTCCCAGCTTTCCAAATGGGCTGTAACCATCTCTGGGCTCCTGGGTCTAAGGTACTTTACAAGATCAATTGCAGATGAGTCTATTGGCTTAAGGAAGAACCAAGACTGAGGCTTAAGCCTATGCTCTGTCCACATGATACACCTTTCTTTTTTTTTTTTAATGTCAATTTTGTTATTGAATCTATGAAAATAATTTGCTTATTCATAGAATGCTGCGTTGATTAAACTGAACACTCCATTTGGTAATAACTAATAGTAGCAATAGCAGGTATTCCTTCCACATGGTGGGAGTTAGGGGTGCCACACCCATTCCTTTCCCCAACCTTTAAATGGAGAATCTGTATAAGATTTTTTGACCTTTCATACCAGAGAAAAAATATATAAAAAAAAACAACTCTTTCTTTAATGGGGTGTTTTTAGCACCTTATTGCAAAAATTGGGATAAGTGTTTGTTCATAGGTGTAAGGATGGAATTTTGAGGGGAGGGAATGTTGACTGAGAAGAGGAGGAGATGGTTGTTGGCAGTTGGAACCAGAAAGGGATGCTGGGAATTTTCCTGGGACAATGAGGGTTCTTTGGCTTGGGGACTGTAAGGAGAGAGGAGGTGGAGAGACCAGCTCTGATCTGACCAAAGGCCTTCCTGAGCATCTTCCCTTTGAGACTGAAATCTAGATTCCCAGTTCACAGCCATTCAGACATTGCTCATCCTTCAAGACTATATCAACCTGTCGGCTGAGATTTGGACTCCACTAGGAGCAGATCTCTCTGACTCCCTCATTCCTTACCCGACCTTTCAGAGAGACCCTTTCATTGACAAAACTATAATTATAGAAGAAGATTAGAAATAAGAATAGCAGGGGAAGGGGAGAGAAGCTTAGTGGTTGGAACTGTCTTGGTTCCTCCCTAAGTGAAGGATCCCATAGGGATAATTGGAGAGGGCACCCCAATCCCTCTGCCCCTCACCCTGTTTGCAACACCCTGATTGTTAATAATAAAATTCAGCTAGCTGCCAGATAGCATTCTTTTTTTTTTTTTTTTTTTTTGATGGAACCAGATAGCATTCTTGAGAACCTGGGAGACAACAAGGGAGAGTAAAACCGCAGCTCCATTTGGCTGACTCCATCTTAGAGCCTGTGCAAACAGCCAGCATATGGGGAGACTTACGTGAACCCCGATCTTAAACAAGACTGGATTGGGGCATCACCTACTTCCTCTTGTAGGAAAGCCCTCCCCCTCAACTCTTGAGGGGCGGCACATTCATCTAGGTTGCCCAGTTTTGGGGTGAAACTCCCTTAAAGTCTCCTCAGTAATTTTGGCCCAGGGATGTGGAGGAGAGTTATCACACTGACCACTCTCTCCCTTTTCAATCTTCTCTTTCTGGGTCATTATTACATAGACTACATGTAGGTCAACATTAAGATATCCCTATATTTCTAGCTTTTGTGTGTAGTCTGCTGACTTTCCCATTCTTTTTGGTAAACTTTAACTTTTCGCTTGTTTTAATTTTTGAAAAGAAACTCTGTGTATCTATGGTATTAAGAGAGAAAATATGTTGACATAATTCTATGCATATATTTTATGCATCTGAGTTTTTAAACTACTTTGGTGTTTGCAGCTTCCTCAAAACTCTCCCCCCCCCCAATTCCCATTTAATTTCTTATACTGAGATGGGGAAAGGATACCTGTATTTCTCTAGCACTTTATAGTTTACTAAGTGCTTTACAAATATTTATCTTCATAATAATCCTGTGAGATAGATTCTTTAGGATCTCCATTTTATAGATGAGGAAACTGAGGCAGATAGGTTAAAGGACTAGAAATTGTCCAAGGAAGGCTTAGTACTCAAATTTTCCTGACTTCAGGTCCAGAACTCCAACCACTGTGCAACCTGGCTGCCTACTTGGTTTTAGCTAATAGTGTAGACTAAACTAATTGAAAACAGGATGAGCCAGAATACAGAGGTTATTTCATAAATGTAGAACTATCCCTCTACATTCACTCTAATTAGTGACCTCTTTCGATCAGATTAATAGCATGGAGCTACTTTATCTAATTACAAAAAATTCCATTATCTTTATTTTCCAACGGCTCAGGGACTTAAGGGCATGTCAGAGGTAAATTTATCTCATTCCTCAAAATAGTTGATCATGGCAAGTAAGTGGGCTACCTATTCAGAGACCCTCTGACTCTGAGGAGCAGATGGAGCTCTCTTCCCAGAAACCATTGAGGATCTGTAGTCCGAAAGCTAGACAGAGAATGGGTGCTTTTGTTTAAGGTCCCTTCTAGTTGTTGTGGGCTCTGAGAAAATGACAATATTCTCCTCCCCCTTCAAGAATCCTCCCCCTACCCCAGGAGATGGGACTTTGATCTTGAAAATAAAGCAGGGTTAGTGATCTGGACCCCGTGATGCTGAATGTTTCCAATTCAGGATTGAGTTGTGTTCTGAGAGGCTGCTATTCCTCTTCCTTTAGTGAGAAGAATCACAGGTCCCGGGGAATACATGATACACGGACAGCCTAGAATAGGCTGATGTAGTGGATAGTTTATCTGAGAGAGAGTCATTGTGTGTGTGTGTCTATGTGTGTGTGTGTGTGTATGTATGAGAGAGAGAGAGAGAGAGAGAGAGAGAGAGAGAGAGAGAGAGAGAGAGAGAGAGAGACTGAGAGACATCATTAACATTAACTCCAGGAACTCTCCTCTTAAATGGAAGCTGTGAGACACAGAATGGGGCTACCTATGTGAAGTTGAAATAATTTTTCTTTCTATGAGAAGGCAGCCAGAATAAGAGTTTGAAAGGAAAGCCATGCCATAGAAAGGGAGTTGCTAGGAGAAGCTCTGCTCATGTGAAAGAAGGGCAAAAGAAGTTACCCAGGCTTGCCTGTTCAGGCTTCTGGCTCAAGCAGGATTGACAACTTGAGCTGGAAGTTATAAAATGTGTAAATGATGGAGTTCAGTTCCTAAAAGTGAAAGTGGTAGCAGTATAGCCAATATCTTGACAGCTGGGTCCTGTAAAAGAATAACAACAACAACAGCAACAAAACACTGCCCCTCTCCCCACAAAAAACAATGCTAGTTCTTAAAGTCACTAATTTGAATGTAAAATTATAAGAAAGCCAATTGATGGCCATATTGCTTTCTGCCACTAGTGTCTGGTAGCATATAGAATATTGGACTTGGGTTTAGGTCCTCAGCTCTTTTAGAGGCCACCATTAATGTCTATTTTTTGAAATACATTTCTAATCTACATGACTATACTATTCAGCTCTTTATCTTATTCACAAGAATAGTATTTGAACATTATATTCTGGACAATTATATGCAATTGATTATAAAGGCTTATCAAAAAATGTTGGATTTGAGATGTGAGGACCTAGGTTCAAATTATGCTTCTGTTAGTCAAAAACTCTGTGACCACGGGAAATTCATAAATAAGTAAGATTCCTTTCAATTCTAAATCTATTATCATATGATTGGTTGCTGGGGGTTGGGAGGTAAGGTAGAGAAGATTACATGCATTTATGTACCATTTATCTATCTATCTATCTATCTATCTATCTATCTATCTATCTATCTATCTATCTATCTGTTTGTTTCTNTCTATCTATCTATCTATCTATCTATCTATCTATCTATCTATCTATCTGTTTGTTTCTTTGTTTGCTTATTTATTTATTTAAAAACCCTCACCTTCCATCTTGTAGTCAATACTGTGCATTGTTTCCAAGGAAGAAGAGTGGTAAGGGTAGGCAATGGGGGTCAAGTGACTTGCCCAGGGTCATACAACTGGGAAGTGTCTGAGGTCAGATTTGAACCTAGGACCTCCCGTCTCTAGGCCTGGCTCTCAATTCACTGAGCTACCCAGCTGTCCCCATTTGTTTACTATTTAAATTGAAAGAACTTGGAGATCTCACTATTCATTTTTCAAGTTCATTAGTGTTATCTTATGTCACATTTAATGTAGACATGTCATAAAATAAATTCATGGAAGCAGTGCAAGATGAAATACAAGAAGCTGTCTCCTTACAGATATTATTTAAATGTTTGTACTAGGCATAAAACTCAGTTACTCTGATTCTTGTTGGATATCTGGAAATGGATTAGAAGGAACTGTAAGAACAGATTCTTCTGCCTAACATTGAAACTTCTACATAACAGAGTTTCATTCTACCTTTCTGCATTTACTTCATTTTATTCTCCTTTATACCCACCATTACTTTAATCAAATCAGCCTTCTATTTATTCTTTAAATGTTATATGCCACCTTATGTCTCTGTGATTCTGGACAGGCTGTCCTTCAAATCTGTAAATCCCTTCCTTTTCACCATCTCTTAAAATTCTTATTTTCCTTCAAGGCTCAATTTAGGTTCTACATTTTCTGTGAAACTTTTCCTGATCCCCACTTCTAGATGTTAGTGTTCTCTCTCTCTGGAAATGGATTTGTATTTACTTGTCTTATTATATGTTATATCTACCTTTGACTCATCTTAACCACTTTTTTTTTAATACACCTCCAGAAAAATTTAAGCCTCTTGAGGGAGTGTTTTTTTTTTGTCAGTTATATAGACAGTCAATAAGCATTTGCTCAGTTCTTACAATGTACTAGGTCCTTAATTTATTTCTCATTTACCTTTTTGCTAGATTTGTCGAGGTCTGAAAGGGTATGTTGATGTCTCCTACCATTACAATTTAAATATATATTTCTCTCTGCAACTCTTAATTTTTCCTTTAATAATATGCTATGTTAATGAGCATATGCATAATAATTATTAATAGTAGTTATGTTACCTTTAAACATAAAATATTTTCTTTTATCATGTTCTTTTCTGTTATGTTATTTGAAATAATTGTTTCTTCAGTTGTTTTGAGTTCATCTGAAACAATATATTTTGTTCCATCCCTTAACTCTACCTAAGTATTTTATATTTCAATTTGTAAACAACATATGTCAGATTCTGTTTCCTGATCCATTCTCTACCATCCTCTTTGGGCGAGCTCATCTCATTCATATTCATAATTATGATTGTTAATTTTGCAATTCCTTCCAATCTTTCCTCTAGCATTTTTGTTTCTCCCCTCCTCCTACTCATTCTTAACCAAGAAGATAGTGTACAAAAAAGATTTTCCTTAATACTAATGATCTCTATGCCACACTAAGTATTTCTATGGAGTCCTAGGGCCCTATTACTCTATATGAATCAACCCCCTCTCCCTTTTTTTTTAACACAATCTACCAATAGGCTTGTCTGATGGGGTAGATAAAAGGTCCAGGTTCTCATGAATTTTGCCCTTGGGAGTATAGTAAAGAAACATAAGAATGAATGACTACTGATTAGCCTTCCACTCCCAATTAGGGAGAGAAAAACTAACAACTTTGAACCAGATCTGGAATCCCAGCCCTGCATTAGGAAAGGTTACTATTTACTGTGTTGCTCCCCAGAGTATCCCTAGGCCCTCTTACAGCCAACTGGAAAATGAACCAATCAGGTCAACCACAGAAATTATGAGAAATAAGATGAGAGCAGTCAAATTAGATCTTTAATAGTGTAAAACAAATCACTTAGGTGCCATTTATGCCCAGCTGAAATAAAGTTAGCTAAGGGAATAAATACTGTCAAGTCCACTCAGCCTTCAGAACACCTGAACACTAGCAGTGATAAAAATGAACAACAACAAAACAGTCTTATTCTTTGCCCTAACTTATTTTCTTTGCAGTCTCCCTGGAGGTCTGTGTATGATGAAAGGAACTGATGAATTGCCCTTATCAAATTGTTCTATTCTTGCTGCCACTATATATGTCAGGGAAACATAAGAGTGTAGGAGTCAGGGAAATGCCACCACCTTCCTACTCTTGGTGTGTTTTCCTATTTTATTTCATGGGTACTCCTTTAAGACCCACCATATTCCCATATAATGCAATATTTTCTTGCCTTAAGAGATGAATGGAAAACTCCAAAGTTTTGGATGGAAAATTCCCAGAAGTCTATATGGATTCAGGACATTCTTCCCTCTGCTCCCACTCCATCTTTGACCCATCTTCCTAAGGAATTGTCACAGATAAATGAAGCAATCTGTTTTACTTCATTTTGCCCCTTTTCTCTTCCCTCATTCCTGAGCATAGGATGTTACTTTTTTTCCCTTTTCTTTAATCCATTCCCCATCCCCATTTCTACAGACATTTCATGTTCGACTCTCCTACACAGGAGTTT
Organism: Gracilinanus agilis; assembly: GCF_016433145.1. Taxonomy (NCBI): domain Eukaryota; kingdom Metazoa; phylum Chordata; class Mammalia; order Didelphimorphia; family Didelphidae; genus Gracilinanus; species Gracilinanus agilis. The sequence goes on along the minus strand of NC_058135.1, from coordinate 10,448,935 downwards.
GTTTTGCTTATGACAGAACTTCACCAATCATACCCTTTCTCTTAAACTATTTTCTCTCTGTCCTCTCCTATTTGTCCATTGCATTTAATGCAGTTCTACATAAAACTCTATATATGTGTGGGTAAGTGTATAATTATATGTGTGGGTGTGTTCAAATTTCCTTTGTACAGTCCAGATGAAAGTCAAGCCTATGGGACTCCTTCCACCCCTTTCTTCATATTTGCATACTCTTTATCTCATGCATCCCTATGGTATAATATAACTTTCCTTCTTCCACTCCTTTTCCTCTCCATCATATTCTCCTTTCCCTTCCACTTCTTTCTTATCCTAAGACCATCAAAGCAGAACAAAACCAGGACCTCTGGGGATCTTATTTATTTTCTCTATGACCTTTGAAAACAATAGGGTTCTCCATAAAACATTTCTTTTCCTTTATTAAAATAAATGTCTATAATTTTTCACTCAACAATTCCTTCCAATTAATCAAATACATATATTTTTCTATGTTTTTCTTGATTCCTGAGTTTGCATGTCAAAATTTCTGTTCTGCTTTAGAGTCTTCTCAACAGGAATCCTCAGAAATCCTTCATTTTGTTAAAGATCCATTTTGCACTTTATGTCATTATATTCAGTTTTGCAGGACCTATCATCTTAATTGTAAGCCTTTTTCTTTTGACTTGAGGCATATCTTTCACTTCCTTTTTAGCAGCTGTACAATAGTATTTTGTGAAACTGATTATGAATATTTGGTATTTGTTTTCTTTCTTTTGAAATAATTTCAACTTATTTTCTGCTTACTTGGAAGTAATTGAAATTGCCTGTGATATTTCTACAGATTTTTTATTTGGAGTTTCTTTTAGTAAGGACAAGTGAATTCTTTATAGTTTCACTCTGCCATGTAGTTTTAATAGATCAGAATAACTGTTGTGATTTCTTAAACTATAGCATCAACGTATTTTGGTTTGTAAACAGTTTTTAAGGAATTTGTTGATTCCTAGTTTTTTTCTCCTTTGCCAACTTTTAAAGTCAGTTTTTTAAAATAGTACAGCCTGCACAAGTTTTCCTAGGTCTTTTGAGTTTGCTCTAACCTTTCTTATTTCAATGAGTCATTTGCTGTTATTTGCCCTAGTCTAATTTTTTAGAGTCTATTACTTGGATATTTTTTTCATGTTATCTTTCACATTATTTATGATTCTTCTAGTTTTTATTCTTGAGATATCTGATGCCATTTTCAAAATCAGCTGCTTCATTTCATGAATTCTCAGAATTGGCCTTATGGCCACGCCATTACCCCACCCCCACCTCCCAGGCTCTGCTTGTCGGGGGCTTTTTGCTTTTTTTGTCATTCTCTTCTTTTGGATTTGCCTGTCATAGACTTTCAATTTCACACAGTAGGACATGCCCAGACTTTGTCAGTAGATGTACAAGGAGTTGTGTCTCTACAAACTCACTGTGTAAGCCTTGGACCCCAGACACTCAACTCTATGTGAAGACTGAGAACATCTTTCTCTACTCTGACCTTTAAAAATCTATATCTTTTTTTCCCTGGATCCCACGACTCCCTCATATTCTTATTTGTTTTTCATACTTAAATGTCCTTGATTTCTTTTTTCTAGGCTTCTTTCAACTTATAGTATGTTTGGAATTTTCTTTTATTTACTCATATTTCCAGCCTTAGTTCATGGATAAGGAATTTGTGGGTGGGCTTTCTTCTCACATTCTTGGATGCAACAGGAAGACCCTGCCTCATTCAGTACCCTTCCATTAGGCTATGAGCTCCCAGGAAGCAAGGACTGTTTTTTGTCTTTCTTTGTGACCCCAGCACTTAATAAAGTACCAGGCACTAATAAATAAGCACTAATAGGCACTAATAAATGATTAGAGACTGATTGGTTGGTTGATTGCAGTCTGTTTTCCACTTTCACTGCCCTGCCACAAGCTGTGTCATGTGGATGGTTTCTGATCCCCTTTATTGCCTCCTACTGCATCTTTATCCAATGACATAGAATTGGGTTTATCACTGGGATCAGGTCCTATTCTTTATCTTAATCCCTGGCTTTTATCTCTACTTCTTTAATCAATCAATTAGCAAGCACTTTTAAAGCATCTACTTATGTGCCAGGCACTTTGGATAAAAATACAAAAAAAATTCCTATTTATAAGGATTCTAAAAGGAGATAGAACAGATACACACGCACATCGTAAAAGTGAATAAATACAAAGTAGTTACAAGGTAGTTTGGTACAGAGGTTGTTAGCAGTTGTGGGGATTAGAAAAGGCTTCCAGTAGAAAGTGGTACTTGGATCTGAATGAAGAGAGAAAAGATTCCTTGGTAAATCTTTCCTTCAAGATGAAAAAAAGGGAAGCTGCCAAATTGGGTTATTTTCATTCCAAAGGTAAGAAGCAACGTTATTTTATGGACCACCTGGTCATTTAGTACTGCTGTACTCACTGGGAACATAAACGAAAAGATTATGAAGATAATGAATCTTAGACTCTGTTTTTTTTATGGGGTGATATGAGGAAGTAGAGAAATTCTATGTGGAACATGATGAAACCCTCTAAGTTAAATAAAAATATTTTAAATAAAAAAGTAGGAATGGGGGATGAAGGGAAATACATTGGAAAACATTACATAGGATCAACAAAAAAAGGATGCTAAGGCTTATAGTCTATATATGACTATATCAATGTTCTTTTTCAAGGAAAGAGTCACAAGATACTCCATATGGTAAAAATGCCCCCCCACCCAGATGAACTTGATTATATTTTATCAGACCAGAAATCTCTGGTTACTTATATGGGAGCCATGAAAATCAGCTTTCTCTTCAAAGTCAACCCATTTAAGCAAACGTAAAAATCAACACTAAATTAGAAAAACAAATGTTAGGCAAATCAATAAAACAGTTATGACCTGACCTATTTAAACAAATGATTGATGCTGAAACAGGAATTTGCACAGGCTATCACTATTAGGGAAATTTAACTTGAAACCAAAACAGTTAGCAAACATTTGATCCCTCTGTCAAGTAGAAGGTCATGGTAGCTAAAGGCAACACTGGATTAGAACAAAAGGTTTATATAATCTAATGGGGGAGGCTGATGGAAGATAATGAGCATTATCACCTCTCAAAACAATAAGAAGCACTGGAGGGGAAACTAAGTTTGCAGAAAGCTTGGTGTGATACCCAATTATCCTAGATCATGCTGAGATCATTTAAAGATAAAATTGGAAGCAAGGCAACAGAAAAAATGGGGGAAAAAACCTTCTCTCAAAAGATTTTTCTAACAAACTATTTTTCTCCTTGTAATATTAGTCAACCTTTTTTTAGTGTCCTAAAAATACACCATCTGTTCAGGAAAGAAGGGCATGAATATGAAGAAAGTGAGGTACACATCTAAATGAGCAAATGCAACCAAGGCAATTTATAAATCAAACTAGAGACCCATAATGACCTTTCCTTCCTACCAAGTCCTCACAAAGATTTCTGTGGAATGTAGAATCACTGGTAGAGGGTAAGATTTGCTACTCAGTTGAGCTAAGCACCCCCTTGGGACACTTAGCCTCAGCTGGGAAGAAGCCTCTCATTTTTAACTCTTCTAGAACTTGGGTCTGTGATGGGATGTGGGAGTGGTCTAGCCCCAAATGTTCAACAATTATTTCTCATTCAAAGCCAGTTTCCTTAGGTACAACACCTTGACTTTCGGGGACCAATAGTTTACCCTTTCCAGTTTCATTTTAGGGATCCAGTGTAGACAAATGGTTAAGAACAAAAATGGACAAATATCTTGGTGTTCAAGAGGCAAGTTCTTGGTATGTGCTGGATTTTTCATGTATCTTATTTCTGTTGTATTTTAGGTTCATATTATATGTTTAGGTTCTTTCCTTTTTCTTGAGCTATTCAAGCCTCCAAGACTTTCGAAACTGTGGAATTTGTATTTTGCATGTGAAGATCTTCCTTTTTACCTTTCAACATCTTTTTAATCCTTATGAATCTTAAGCTTTTTCTGAAGTCTCCTCAGAGGATCATTCAAATTCCCTTATTAGACATAGCAACTGAAATAAACTTGTGAAATGATTCTTTGAATATTCATTTTCTTAGAGATAGAGATAGGGAATGTACCTCTTTTTTCACTGGTATCGAGAGGTCCTAGAGGAGGAACCTCCATATTTCAGGGCAGTTCAGCACCTTAGAGAATTGCCTAGAACACTAAGAATTTAGGTGACTTATTGAGGGTGACATAGCCCACATGTTTCAGAAAGTGGGAAATTAAAGAAAAGAAATTTCTTTAAAAAAAGAAATTAAAACCAGGTCTTTTTCATACTAAGGACAACTTTCTTTCCATTATGTAAGACTTCTCATTAATTTTCAAAGATCCATAAAACATGGTTATGTTCTTACTAAAACTATTTCCCACACTCAGCTGGTCATACAGAGTATTGAACTTGGAGTCAGGGAAGGTCTGAGTTCAAATCTTGTCTAAAACATTTATTAGTTCTGTGACCTGGGGCAAGTCAGTTTATCTCAATTTCCCCATCTGTAAAATGTGTATAATAATAGAACCTCCCTCCTAGAATTGTTGTGAGAATAAAATGATATATGTGATAGTTAAAAGGGGAGGACACTAAAATTGAGGGGTGCTCTCCTTCCCTTGCCAAGTGATGGAAGGGTAAAGGTGATTGAGGTGACAGGAGAGGAATGAAAGGGATGGCTGAGTTCAGGGAGGAATGGACAAGGCGGTATTAGGATGGTAAGGGTACAGGATGAGATGTTCAGGAGAGGCAGCTAACACAGACTAGACACCCAAGCTAGAGACAGAGCATATTGGGGTAATAGGCTGAACCCTTCCAGGCAGGAAGGGTACTTTTATAGTCACAAGGAATAGGGACAGTCAGAAGTGGTTTGAATCTGACTTGAAGGCTTTCTTGTCAGTTCCTCAAGTTCTCAAAGGAGGAATCATAAGGTTCCTCCTCATCAATGAACCTGAAGGAATTCAGGAGGAAGTGTTGGGCAACGACTTCCTCCCAAGATGGATGCCTCCAGTTTCCCTCAGAAAATAAAAGAGAATAATTCCTTCCCCTTCAACCCTTGCCTAATTCTTCAACACAATGAATCTCCAGAGGGTTTGATTAGGTAACAAAGGGATTTATTAAAGTTCAAGGTTGGTCAGGAAGGAGAGAGGGGTTTGGGTTTTCTGACAGCCACTAGGGAGAAACTCAAGATGGGGGAGGGTCACAGGAATGGGTTAGACTGAGAGAGGACCTGCTTCTCTCAGCCAGGGAAGATATGGCTGCTTTTAAGGTAGAGGGTGTACTAAAGGGATAATTTGAATTCAAGGATGTCCTACTTGCCTATTGGGGAAACTAAACCCACAAAGTTTATTCACTAAAAACCCCAAAGCCACCCTACCTCCCAGAGCCCCAGGAAAACAGGCAGGGAAACAGGGAAATAATGTGGAGAAGGTCAGGGAGAGGTCCAGAGAAATTAGCTAGGTTCAAATTGTCCAGAGACAAAGGACAGGCCAAAAGCAAAACCGAAAGCCAAAGCAGAGCTCTAGTTAGTCCTTCCGCTCTGTTCAAGCCTCAGCGACCAACTGACTTCTCTCAGAATTCTAAGGCTTCTAAATGCCAGAAGTTTTCAGTTGGCCCCCTGCAAGAGCAAAAGCCTCTCTTGCATCTTTTGCATTACATATATTGGTAAATATATTTTGGTAAATTGATAAATTGGTAAAATAAAATATTGATAAATTAGCAAACCTTAAAGTATCATATAAATGCTAGTGGTAGTAATAATTAAAACTATTATTATTACTATGGGAGATTTTAACAAAATAAAAATGGAAGATGAAATTGCTATCCCTACATTAATCCACGAATATCTGCTGGTAGATAATATTTTGTGGATTTCATTGAATCATAGAACACTATGTTCTGTCTCCTAAATGAGATTCTCAACATCTATTTTAAAAAGACTTTATAAACAATCACACAGGAAACAAACAAGTAGATGAAGAATGTTTGTTGTATATTGTTACATTTGGTTAGATGGCTAACCCATAGAATAGTTCTTTTAAACATTTATATTGGGTAAGTTATTACTCATTTAGAGTGAGCTAAAGGGACAGTTAGGTGGTTCAGTGGATAAAGAGCCAGACCTACAGGTGAGAAGTCCCAGGGTCAAATCTGACCTCAGACAATTCCTAGCTATGCGACACTGGGCAAATCATTTAATCCCCATTGCCTAACCCTTACCATTCTTCTGCCTTGGAACCAATACACATGATAGATGCTAGGATAGAAGATAAAAGGTTTCCTTTTTTTTTTTTTAATGAGTTAAGTCAATAAATTAACAATAGACTGAAAATAGGATGGATTGTATTTGGGAAATGATTCAGTACTTTCAATAACTCCAAGCATCTTCTTGAAATAAAACTTAGTCAATGATGAAATGAATAAAATAGTCCATCAAAAAATGTCTGACCAGATATATATTAATGAGATCCCCGATTCAGTATTTAAGTATTAAAATATAGGGTAGGCGGAATTTGGAGTTAGTAGTTGGAAATAAGGCCAGAAAGCTCTTGTAAATGGCCTTTTGAATAGTCTTGATTTTTACTTTATCTTTTATCAAATTGGGTGGTCCTACCCCAATTTCCTTCTGTTTTCTCTGCCTATGATTACCATCTTTGGACTGAAAAAGACAAGGAAAATTTGTATTAGGAAGATGAAACAAAAGATAAACAAGCATAAGACCTTTATACTTGATGAGTCCAAGTCCTTTCAGAATCATTTTTTTCAGGAACTGAAGGGATTCAGGAAAATGCATTTTCCTGACTCTTGGTTCAGCACTGTGCTATCTAGCTGCATGTTCCCACCCAAGGTTTGAAGCCATTTTTATGATTTCATTTGCCTTTATGTTACCTTTCTCATATGTAGAAGACTACCAGATATTTTATGCCTTTTTAATTATTTTTATGGTATTTCTCTTTTCTTTTATTTTGTTAGAAGAATTCTAGTGTTTGCACATTTATTTTGTATGCTGTTACTTTTCAGAAGCTATTAATGGTTTGTTTTCTTTCTAAAAATCCATTTTTTAAGGAAACCTAGTATGTCAACAATAAAGAGGGATAGTGTTGTTTCCTCTTTATTATGTTTATGGCTTTAATTTCTTTCTTTTTTTTTTTTTTTTTTTTTTTTTTTTACTATCATGTACCCTTTTTGAAGGGCAGGTAGGTGGCCTAAAGGAGAGAGTGCTAGGCCTGAAGTCAGGTAAACTCATCTTCCTGAGTTCAAATCTGTTCTCTAACACTTATTATCTGTTTTACTCTGAAAAAGTCACTTAAACCTGTTTACCTCACTTTCCCCATCTATAAAGTGAGCTGGAAAAGGAAATGATAAACCAGTCTAGTATCTTTCCTCAGAAAACCCCAAATGGGGTTATAAAGAGTCTGAGCTAACTGAACATTTTTGGACTGTTAAATATCTGAGATATCCTTGCTTTATGCCTGGGTTTACTAGGAAAGCTTCTAGATTTTACTAATTCAAATAACTCTCCTACATTTTTTGGATTATATTTTAAAAAATAATTTCTCTGCCTGTAATTTGTGGGGCTTCTAAGAGCCCTACAAATGAATGAATGTTGTAGTTTGTTGAAGGGCTTTTCAGAATTGATTGACATAATCATGTGGTTTGGATTGTTGCTTTTAATATAATTATGTTAATAGTTTTTTTAGTGAAGAACCATTCTTTTATTCCTTTTAAATATCCAGCTTGCTGAATCTAGTCATTTTTGTCAGATTTTATTTAACACCTTTGGGTGAATAAAAAGGAATGATATTGATCTAAAGTTTCTACTCTTTGCTTTATCCTTTCTTGCATTAGAACCACATTTGTCTCTAGCAGCAATGCAATGCCTCAGGACAATTCTGAAGGACTTATGGTAAAGAACACTACCCACATTCAGAGGAAGAACTGCAAAATATTTTTTAACATTTTAAAAATTTAAAAAATTTTTAATTTTAATTTAAGTTTAAATAAAAAAATTAACATTTAAAAAAAAAGATAGGTTTTTGTTTCCCAGTGAGCTTAGGAGACTTTAAAATACTGCATATTTCCCCCGAAGCAATCAAGATCATTCTTCCTGTCATATACAATTCTTGGCAAAAGATCATAGTACCTGCTCAAGATGTATATACTGAGGGATCAGCTCTGTGGGTTGTCCATCCAGTTGAATCCCATAGTCTGGAAAGTAGGCATTCCTTCATCCATTTGTTTTTTATTCTGTGAATAGGTAGGATTCTTATGGATTGTATCCAGGAAGCTCTGTAATTTTTCCAGGGCTTGATGCAATTATTAAAATATTATTCACAAACAGAAGCATCTGGAGGCCTTCACCTTCTATTTGAACTTTACATGGACATCCATGATGATGATGGGAAACAGCATTGGCAAGCATATATCTCTCTGGTTATGCCTCATTTGATCCTAATAACGAGGCAGTCATCAATATTATTATTATTTTTTTGCTTTACTTTTTAAAAAAATATTTATTTATTTATGATATTTTTCCATGGTTATACAATTCATATTCTTTCCCTCCCCTCCCAGAGATGACAAGCAATTCCACTGGGCTTTACATGCATCATTGTTTAAAACTTAGTTCCATATTATTCATATTTGCAGTAGAGTGATCCTTTAATGACAAAACCCCAAGCATATCCCCATTGAACCACATGATCAATCATATGTTTTTCTTCTGAGTTTCTGCTCCTACAGTTCTTTCTCTGGATGTGGATAGTGTTCTTTCTCATAAGTTCCTCTGAATTGTCCTGGATCATTGCATTGCTGCTAGTAGAAAAGTCTGTAACATTTGATTGTGCCACAGTGTATCCGTCTCTGTGTATAAAGTTCTCCTGGTTCTGCTACTTTCACTCTGCATCAATTCCTGGAGGTCTTTCCAGTTCACATGGAATTCCTCCAGTTCATTATTCCTTTCAGCACAATAGTATTCCATCACCAAAAGATACCATAATTTGTTTATTCATTCCACAAATTGAAGGGCATCCCTTCATTTTCCAATTTTTCCACAATTCCACAATTCCAACCACAAAGAGCTTGGCTATAAATATTTTTGTACAAGTATTTTCCTTTATAACTCCGCCAAGGACGGTCCCAAGCCCGGCTGAAAAAGGAGGAGGGTTGGGCGCGGGGCTAGCAACCTCACCCCGTAAAAAAATCTCACTTGCTACAGAAATGGCAACCTCATTAAACCAACAAAACCAACGATCACCTGGTCTGGAAGATTGCTCTCCAACAGAGTCCATGACGCGTGCTGGCGAAAGCCTTTGGGAAGCCAGTTCGTCGATAAATCTTCTGATGACCAAGGCAAGACCTGGCGAAGATCTGCCGAAAACGAAACAAAGGCCGTCGGAATGACATGGGCCCAGCTGGGGGAAGTTGCCCAGAGCAGAGTCCCTTGGTGTGAGATGGTTGTGGCTCTATGCTCCTCTGGGAGCCAACAGGAATAACTAATTAACCTATTTTCCTTTATTTTCTCTTTTGGGTACAAACTCATCTTGCTTTATTTTTGAAAGACTCCTGTATTATTTTGTTGTATAGATATTACGCTAGTGCTTAGTATGATGTCCAACCAATAGTAAGTGCTTTTTTTTTTTTTAAACTAGTAAGTGCCTTTTGAGGGTCAGCTAGGTGGTCAGTGTCTAGAGAGCCAGACCTGGAGATGGGAGGTCCTGGGTTCAAATCTGACCTCAGATACTTCCCAACTATGTGACTCTGGGAAAGTCACTAAACCACAAGCACTTTTCCCTTACTGTTATTCTGCTTTGGAATTGATACTTAGTATTAATTTTAAGACAGAAGATATGGGTTTAAAAAAATAAGTACTTATTGGTTGCTTGGTTGGTTGTTTGACATATAAAAAACATCTTGCAGGAGACTCTTCAACATGATATTTTGTTCAACCCAATCAAACACATTTTATGATCAACATATTTGTCAAACCCTTCATTCTGTTGATGGTGGAGATTCTCCCTTTAGCTCATCCAAAAGAGGAAGATTCTCAGACATTATTTTGGCCAACCCCAACCTTTAAAGTATTTTTTCAGGCAAGTCTTCTTCTACATTACACCCCTCCACATATTCTGTGATTGAGTGACACTGACCACCTTGACAGAACACTTTTCCTTGGACAGAACATTCTATCTCCTGACTTTTTGCTCAGGGGCTATTGACAATGATTGGTTCTCATTACATTTTCATTTATGCCTCCTGGCTTTCCTAGCTTCTTTTAAGTCTTAAGTCTAATGTCTATCTTCTACAAGAAACCTTTAAGCTTTTTATTCCTCCTTATTGCTGGTGCCTCCCCTTTGTTGGTTATTTGTATCTATGGTTTGCATGCTGTCTCCTTTCATTATTTTATATACTCCTTGAATGCAGGAACTATATTTTGTCTTTTTTTTTTTTATCCCCAGAGCTTAGCACTACTGTGTCCTTGGCACATAGTATTAATACATGCTAGTTGATCAAACGTAGTTTGACTCTAACTATTGTTTGTGGAGTCTTTCTAGTTCTTTCTCATACCTTCATTCCCTTAAGAGTGAATTAGGAAAATGTGACAATGGGTAATGGAATGGGTAGATGAGAACAATTTGTTCAAACTGCCATGAAGGTGGCTGAAGTAAGAACTGTGGAGGATTTAGGACTTTGTCAGCCACTGAAAACGCTAAGATTATCCACTGCATTCTGGAACTTCACCAATTATCCAGGTTTTTGTTTTGCCATTGGACTTTGATGACTCTTGGATAGAGAGTGAGGCTAATGACTTTTTATAATTCTGCCTCACTTAATTCAAATTTATGCACAAAGCAGGAAATCACCCCATGATATCATTTGCCCTCTTCAAAAACAAAGGACAAACAACAAGAAATACCTTCATAATCAACTCATCTCTATTAATCCTGTCTATTTATTGATAGACAACATTATATATGTCTATAGAGGTCAGTGGGCATGCTGGTATCCAGTGTTTTGGTTCCTTGAATGGACCACCAACTTCATTTGAAGAGAACAGAAATGATAGAGTATAGAGAGAATGGTAATAGACTTTCATAGCTTTATTTACAGTCTTCCCCAGTCTTAGGGCACTATTCACTTATCTCCTTAGGCCAAATCTTTGCCTTAGTCCAGATTCTGATCAGTACCTTTGGCTTTGCTAAGGGCCAGGATATCTTTATGAACTAAGTTCTTGTGTTTCTCTTAAAACTTACAAAGAACATGAATGGGCAATGAGGTATAGTAGCCCAAGTCTTGTAAGGGCAACTAGTCTGCAAGATCATATTTGGGTGACTTAATCTGCAGATTTATCAGTTTACTTAATAATTATTTCATGTTCTTTTGACAAAAAAAACCACCCCCATAATTCCTGAATTTTCTTCCAGGAAAACATATTTTTGTTGGGCATATTTAACATCACTCTGGATTAGTGAAGGGAATACTGGGTAATACCAGTTAACAATTGTAGTGTTACAGATTGCCTTCATTTAAAAAATCAACATTGGATATGCTATTGACTCTAAAAAGTTGTTTTCCATTAGAGATTGAAAGGTTGTCAGTTGCTGGATGACATTTCAGCAAATTTGACTTGAGGCCTCATAGTATAATGGGTAGAGATATGATGAGAAGCTAGGTGGTATAGTGGATAGAAAGCAGGACCTGGAATCAGTAAGAACTGAATTCAAATCTAACCTCAGACACTTTCTAATTCTATGAGACTGGGCCCGTCACTTAACCCTGTTTGCTTCCGTTTCCTCATCTGTAAAATGAGTTGGAAAAAGAAATGATAAACCTCTCCAGCATCTTTGCCAAGAAAACCCCAAATGGGGCCACAAAGAGTTGGACATGACTGAAACAACTAAATAGCAGCAACAACAATAGAGGTAAAATAGAGGAAGCAGGAGGAAGAATAAGAGGAAGCCTCAAGCATAGCACTGGTATTCTTTTAAAATTCCACATTATCGGGCTTCCGGGTTAAGATGGCGGCAGAGTAAGAAGCAGCTCTTAACCTCTCCTGACCGAAACATACAAAACTTCTCAAGGGGACATAAAAACAAGTCCAGACGAACGGAGGAACCCCACAACAGGGCACAGCGTGGAAGGTACGTGGAATCGAGACATTTCCAAGCTAAAAAGGGCTCTCTCTCACTCAATCGCGAGCTGAGCAACCGCCCCACCCCCACCCCCTCCACACTCACCTGTAGCTCCGAACCCAGCTAAAAAGAAATAGAGCAAGTTTGGGGCACCCATTGAGTCATCAGCAGCTCCGGGACCTGTTCCTGACAGCAGCAAGACTTAGGACCCCATTAAGTCAAAAAAAGCACGCGAAATCTGAGCGCGCGCGCCGGAGCAGGACGCTGGGCGGGCAGAGAGCCGGCTGAGTAGAGGCGTGGGTGGAGGCAGAACTAAGCCTAAGTGGGGAACCAGTGCAAATGGGTATACAACTGTGGAAACAGCGCCCTGAGACTTGTAAAGAAACCTCCAGCAGAGGATCAAGCAAGAGGGCCCACCAGGGGGCTTGACCTTGGAAAAAACCAGAATTCAGACCTCAAGAGCCAATAGATTGGGAACAGACACTGAGCCCGAGGATAAAGCTGAGAAGCTGCTGGGCTAATGATGGCTACTCAGCATCAGCATCAGGAGGTTCAGAAGAGAAAGAATAATAACAAAAAGAAGAAGTCTTTAACACTCGACAGCTTTTACACAGAGAAAATCCAGACAACCGAGCAAACAGAGGAGGAGAACAAACAAGCATCCGGACCCTCCTCAAATAAGGAAAACTCCTCACAAGCTATGGAAGAGTTCAAAACTGAGATTCTGAGGAAAATGGAAGAGATCTGGCAAGAAAATAACAGTTTAAAAGGTAGAATCTTGCAATTGGAAAGTGAGGCTCAGAAATCAAATGAACTGATAAGCAAATTGAACACCAGAAATGACAAGATTGAAAAGGAATACCAAAAGATTATAGCCGAAAACCAAAAGATTATAGCCGATAACCAGTCCCTAAAGGCTAGAGTCGAGCAATTAGAAACCAATGATCTCTCAAGACAACAAGAACAAATAAAACAAAGTCAAAAGACTGAAAAAATAGAAGGAAATATGAAATATCTCAATGAGAGAGTGACAGACCAAGAAAACCGGTCTAGAAGAGACAATTTGAGAATAATTGGTCTTCCAGAAAACCCAGAAATTAATAGAAACCTGGACTCCGTACTAAAAGAAATTATTCAGCAAAATTGCCCTGAAGTCCTACAACAAGA